>NW_006436888.1:3660018-3803814 GCF_000325575.1 Pteropus alecto | reverse complement strand
GGCTCCGGGCCGTGCCGCCGCGCCCCTCTCCCGGACGGGCCCTGCTACTCCAACCCCCCACCCACTCCACGCGAGGCCGGGCACTGCCACTTCGTGGTCCCCCGCGACCCCCCGATGCCGGACAGTGCTGCGTCGCGCCTCTTTGCCCCTCTCCTGGACGAGCCCTGCCACTCTTAAACCCCTCCACCCCCACCCACTCCATGCGAGGCTGGGCCCTGCCACTCCGTGCCCCCCAGCGCCGGGCCGTGCCGCTGCGCCCCTCTCCCGGACGGCCCTGCCACTCCAAACCCTACTCCACCCCACTCCACGCGAGGCCAGGCCCTGCCACTTCGGGCTTCCCCGGCGCCGGGCCGGGCCGCTGCTCCCTGCGCCCCTCTCCCTGACGGGCCCTGCCACTCTAATCCCTCACCCCCACCCCACGCGGGGCCAGGCCGCGCCGCGCACGATTGCAACACTCTCAGGGGTGGGCTAAGGTCTTAGCACACCAGATCTTTCTGAAATTCGGCCATTAACGAAATGGAAGTTGAAGAGCGTGCTGTTTTGTCACTTTTGATTTAACTACAATAGTTTTATTTTGTTTTATCATGTTTTCAAACCACGGGAAAGCGTAGTCGGGCTTAAAAAAGGGAGGGAATAATTTCCGGGTAGGAAAATAGTTTGGTCGGATATATCATATTTCCAGCTGGCATTTTGACACGTTGTTGGGATTTTTTTTAAATAAAGAATTTTAATGTGAATTCGTGAATCTTTCATAGAGCCCAGTTTGACTTTATGCCAAGGCACAATGTGGCAGTTTCTTACTAATATAAAACTTTCTTTTTTGCCCACCTTAATCTTAAGTAAATTTTTTTAGGCATTTGAATTCATGAATCTGTCCTTTACTTAGAACATTGCAAAGTGAGTTGTGGTAGTCATACCGTAAATAAAATCATAACATAAACTTGATTTTCGAAAAATGTAAAAATAATATTTTAAAATGTAGGCAAAAAGGTTTTTCTGATTTTTCCATTACATATTTTTTGTATTTCAGAGCCTAATGCAAATACAACTAACTCATTCAAGGGGCAGTTTGTGGGCCTCTTACTAAATGCATGTTCTGTGTTTATTGAACATGATTTTGTGGCTGGTTTAGGTCATTAAATGCTTTGATCCTGCATTAGATGATCTGGGTCTAGAAAATTCCCAGGTGTTTTTTCGTTTGTTTGTTTTTTATCGTTTTAACTGAGTATTGAGATTTTGTCGACATTAGGCTTTTAATGCTTAATTGTTTGCAAACTCTTCACATAATTCAACCTGTTCCTTTATTTATTGTTCATTTTGTTTAATGTCACCAGCTTTCTAGGTAAGTTGTGATTTTCAGAGGCTGGAGTTTGAGGAGAAGGGGAAATCTTTACTTTGCAATTAAGCATAACATATATTCAAATATATTCATAGCTTAATGGAAAGTTCACTCTAAGACTTTTCTGTTTGACGTACTTTGGCTTGCATGTTTAAACATTTTACTTTCTGCTTTTCTTTTTTATTTATCCCTTAATTTTTTTTTTTTTTTTAAATCTTTTCACTTGGTTGGATTTGGAGAAAAAACTGAACACAAACTCTGTTTTATTAGTGATACATGCACTTACACATCTTCATTTTTATATCTGCCAAGATTGCTCAGTTTTTATATCGAGTTAAGTAGTTCATATTTCTTATTATCCTATTATTATTTTTATAACTACTCTGGGCAGCATATAACCCACTGACTCTTAGGTTTTAATTAAAATACTTGCATGAGGCTCACTCTTGGAACTTGTCTGTTTTGAACAGCTTACTGGTAAAGAGTCCTGTTTGAACTTTATGACCTAAAGTTTAGAGAGTTTAAATAATGAGTCAGACCTTTTTTGTTTTTAACTTAAATACTCTGGGAAAGCTAATTTATAGCTTGCAAAGACCTGAAATGAAGAACTTTTTATATTAACTTAATTCTATTTAGGTCTTACGTGTGACCTCAGACATTTAAATGTCTTTTCAGGCAGTGACGTCAAATAGTAAATCAACATAAGTTTCATTCAGTAGCAGTGTTAAAGCATGTTGAAGACATGCAGCTGACAGGTAGATTGACAGTTGACCTACCTTCATTTCGTTTATGAGGCAGGCAGAAAAAAACAAAGGGCTGGATTCTTCATAGTTCTTGGCCTCGGCTCCTTTGCATGACAGCTGCTATGCCTACAGCTGTGCAATGCATGTGGTGCCTTTCAGAATTCATCAGATTGCTGGTGGATCATGAGGCATGTTCTGGGTGGTGAAAAGCCCCGATTCCTTTACGTACAGAGTAGCCTCTTCTCTCTCTCTGTCTCTGTCTCTCATTCATTCATTCCAATAACGTTCCTAAAGCTCCTGCGGTGCGCCAGGCACTCTACTGGGTTGGTTGTACAGTGCAATGGTGAGCAAAAAAGCAGCAGTAACTCTTCTCGTGGTGCCTGTAGTCTAGCGACAGACATTAAATCAGCATGTTGCTGATCAGCGCCTAGATCGTTGGCATGGAATAAGCTCTCAGTAAATATTCGTTGATTGGCAAACAGACTCACAGAGACCTATAATGAAGGAAAAGAACACAGTGCTGTGAGAACACAGTTCATGTTGTCTCTGACCAGGGAGCATGCAGTTCTGCCATGGGCCAAAGAGGTACACACGTTAGTCATTTCGAAGTAGAATTTTGGATTCTCAGTTTCGTAATTCAGTCTAACTTCTTACTTGAGCAGCCCCAATAATGAGATCGAACATGAAAAGTTCCTTGGATGGGACAGGTAGGAGAGGTGGGGGGAGTTTTTAGTGTCGGGTGTTTAAGGTAATTTTAATTTGAACCATAGGAAGGTTATACTCTGAAGTAAAATGGTAAGGACCAAATTTAGAAGTATTTACCAGCTTATTCATCGTTGTCCCCTGTTTGTTAGTGTGAGAAATGAGAGATTGATTTGCTTGTTAGCAGTAAACAGTGACCCCTGGCAAATATTCTTTTCAAATGTAGACTATAATAGCAGAATGTGTCGTTGCTGTGCCTTTTCTTGGCTATGTAAGAGCCTTCCTTGAAGTTCTCTTACCCTAAAGAAACAACAGTGGCACTATACAAATGAGCTTGGTGGAAGGGGCTTAAAACCTGAGACCCCTGGGTTTTTACCTGGTGACTTGGCAAATCATGTCAGCTTTCCAGGGTGTAGTTTCCATAGCTTTAAAAGTGGGCGTCATGACATGGAATGGTCATTGGGCTACCTGACCTCACAGAGTTGCTGTCAAGAGCAAGTGGTATAAGAAAGGAGCAGCTCTGTGCAACGTGTGAGTTCGTGGTAGCTGTAAGTGCCACCAACAGCATGTTCCTTGGGGAGGAGCTACTGAGTTTGTGACTCATCAGTCGGTGTTTACGGAGCACCTGTGGAAGCCCAGACACGCTGGGTCTCTCTGTTCTCCCTTCTCGTGGCAGAGCCTCGCTCGGTGCCGATGGACCCGTATGATAGGCCTTGTTCTAATCTACTGACTTTCCTGTTCGCAACAAGTTAGATGGAGGAAATTAGAAGATATTTATAGCAGCAAGTATTTCTGATAGCTGGGCAGTAAAGAAGACAGTTTATAAGAAAATCAGTGGTGAACTATAAAGAGCACAGTTCCTTAAGTCACTCAGCAGGTCCAGGTAATCCTTTGTAAAAGCTGTAAAGAGTCCCTGAGAGTATCAGCTAGTGTATAATGTTTGTCCAGGTGACTTTTAGTTAAATTATAATCAGCTTATAAAGGAAATATTTCCTCTGTCTTTGCAAGCAAAATTATTCAAATAAAAAAACCTTGGTACTGTGATGAGCACTCAAGGTTTTTGAAGTTGTACATGTTTGAAATTCTTCTCCAAAGGCGACAAGACCTATAGAAATTTATAGCTACTTTAGGGAGCTAAGTGATCCACATGCAAAATCACTTGGTCTGAGGGCTTTAAAAAAATAATGCTAAACTAAAGGACTTGACATTGAGAGAAAGAAAAGCGAACTCTGGGCTGGGATGCCTGGGGAGTTGTTACTTAGACGGAGGGCGAGGGCGGGCGGGGGGTGGCGGGATGGCAGTGTTGCAGAGTGGAGAGCAGGGAAGACGAGCCCAGGAGGCTTAAAGAGCAGGTTGGAGGAGTGAGTGAAGGGAGGGTCCCGTCCCGCCTCCCCGACCCATATTTTAATAAATATTTGCTGGTCTGTGTCAGACACTCTTCTGGGTGCTGTAGTTACAGCAGGGAACTAAAACAACCAAGGTTCCCACTCTCACGAGATTGACATTCTGGAGAGCCAGGGGATGACCGGCCAACAAGATGAACAGGACAGGTCTTGTAATGTTCATAGGGTATGTGTGTGAAGTACGGCATGACTATAGATGGCTGCCCAGGGGTGGATTTTCGGAGGCCGTGACATGAATGGCACAGGGGCGGGCCCAGTCAAGGTCTAGGGGCTGAGAGCTCCCGGAAGAGGCTGCTCCACATTTTGGGAAATTTAATGCTGGGGTGATACATAGTGAGGGCCACCGAGAAACTCACATGAGTATTTTTGAATTATGAAAATCAATTCTGCAAATAGACATATTGGCCCCTTTTGTCCCAGGCGCTGCACTTAGCGTCTGGATTGGTAGGGGTAATTAGAGATGACTAAAATATCCAGGGGAGGAGCTTATCCTTTTTACTGCAGCTCAGTGTAGATCAGGCTAACTGAATGTTTTGGTTGATGTGTGCATGGGGTCAAGGATAGAGAGGGGGTGGGCAGGAGCCCTTTGGGAGAGGAGGTGATGCTGCTTTGTGGTCACGAAGTGGAGCACAGTGGAACGTGAGGAGGGGAAGAAGGAAAGAGCAATGCAGGAGGTGGGGGAGAAGCAGGGACACGAGGCCACAGGGCACAGCTAGATGGCAGGTGGAAGCATGCAGCAAGGGGCCCTGATGGAGACTTAGGGCCTTGTGGGCGGCAGTGTGCAGAGCTGCCGCCGGACACAGCAGCGAGCCCGCGGCGCTGAGTGGTGCTGAGCACGCCCACACGCAGTCCCTGTTGGCCTCTGCTTCTGTGGCGTCCAGGCCACCTCCATGGTT
Source organism: Pteropus alecto (assembly GCF_000325575.1). Taxonomy (NCBI): domain Eukaryota; kingdom Metazoa; phylum Chordata; class Mammalia; order Chiroptera; family Pteropodidae; genus Pteropus; species Pteropus alecto. The sequence continues at coordinate 3,798,731 of NW_006436888.1, read as the reverse complement.
TGTACCAGCTCCTGCTGAGGAAGTGAAAACTTAGCGAGATTAAGTAACTTGTCCATGCTCACTCTGCCAGTGAGCGTCAGTCAGAACTTGAACGCAGGTTTTCCTTTTCACGCCTTTTCTTCTACGGAATATGCTGCTGTTTGTCCAGTTCTACGTGTGGTGGGCAACAGCAGTAGAAGTGACAACACTGGTTCCATTTAAAGTTAAAATTAGAGAATATATTTAATAAGCATGGGAAACAAGTCGGCTTCCGTGGGGTTTGATCGCACCTTCCTTAGCAGCCAAGGGAATTGGCCAAAGCCGAAGGGCGGAGTCTTGGCTGAGTGATAGGCCTGGCTGTGGTGCCTGAGGATGGTGGCAGACGGGCCCTGAACCTTCCGGCTGCCTGGTGGCCAAGGTCCTCTGCCTACTTACTCACAGGCGCTCACCCATAGTTCTTATTTGCAGGTGCTGGAACAGGGCATGGGCACTTGGAGGTGGCGGTGTTTTGTGGAACTGTGGCCCCACATTACATGCTTTATGGCTTACGAGCTTGTCACGTTAGACCCAACTGAGCGATGTCCTCGTCCTCGTCCCCTAATGTAGGTAGCTCTTGCTGCCTTGCCGCTGAGCGATGCCTTCCCTGAGCATTGGGTGTCCCATCAGCATGGGCTGGCTGCCAGGTTGGTTGCTCACTGCTGCTGTGGCGGTGGTCTGTTTCTGAAGCACAGTACAGTTTGAATTTCTTTTCAACAGGAATTGGAATTTTTTTAACTCTAATTTTGCTGCTACTGAATTACTCCACGTTTAGGTCAATCAGTTGGTCAGTGTTTTTGTTTTGTGCCTTGGAGTCTTGCTTATGTTATAACCTCGTTCTCAGGGAAATTATGTGGATTAACTAAAATTTTCCAAAGCATTTTGCGGAACGTCCACTCGTGTTTTAGTGGACGAATTTACAAAAATCCCAGTACCTGCCATGGTTGAAAACTGCTTCAAACATTGTAATTTAGTGTATTAGGAAATACGCTATGTTCTGTCTATACGTAGGTTGTTACTCTGATTCTCCTGTCCCTGTGTAAATTGGGAGGTGAAACTCGCCTAACACCGAAAAAAAGGTTTGATGATCATAATATGTTTTCTAAAAGGTGAAAAAAATTACAAGATCCTTATTGTAGTTAGTTTAGAAGAATTTAGTTGATTTTTTAAGATGATTCATTTGTAATTTATAAGTGAGAAAACAATTTCCTTTGCTTTCCTAAGTTCTTTTTCTAAATTTTGGATTAATTACTGTTTTTATAACTCATTGAGTGTTTCCTTGGCAGTTTCACATTCATGTTTACAGATGAGCTATTACCATATGGGATCTTAAGTGTTCACAGGAGAATTACCAAGAGGAGAGCATAGTTTTACATGTGGAGTGGCCTCTAAAGAACTGAGGAATTGGATAAAGACTCCAAGAACAGCATTACATGGGTTAAAAAGTGATAGACATTTTCTTTCAGTTCCAGGCTGTGCAGAGTGGAGAGTTGCAGTCTCACGTGTAGTAGACTAAGATGGAACTCTATCTGTTCAGATTTTACATGCTTCCAAAGACAGTTCTAAAGTTTGGTTTTATTATTAATACTTTGGTCGATAAAAATTAGGGAAGCTGAATGACATGGAGAAGAAAGTTATTTGAAAGCACTACTATTGTTCCTCAAAGTGAAAAAGATAAACGCTGAAAGCAGCCCTTTTTTTTTTTTTTTTACCAGATTAATCCAGTGGCAGATCTGCACATCATGTCGTTGTTTTGAATCACTGTTTTCTATTAGTGGTGACCATGACAGAAATTACTTGTTTCTTTAGCATGTTTTGCAAGTGCCTAGCCCTGTGCTTGGTGCTCCATATACAGATGGTCTCTGATTTATGGCATCTGATTTTAAGATTTTTTGATTTACGATGGTGTGAATGCGATATGTATTCAGTAGAAACTGGCTAATCTAAGCTATGACGTTCAATAGGTTAAATACGTTATCAGTTTAACAATATATTTGACTTACGGTAGGTTTATTTGGATGTACCCCATTGTGAGTCGAAGAGCTAAACCTCCCAGTAAGCTCTGCAAAGCAGGGGTCGTTATCCACCTTTGCAGATGAGGAAACATGCTCAGAGGGGCCATGTGGTTTGCAGAAGTTCACCCAGCTAAATATTTGGCTCCAACTTGCCTAAATCCAGTTTTTATTTCTAATGTTTCTAAGTAGGACAGTTATACTGAATAAGTAGTGGTGTTTTATAAGTCTTTGCCAATTAGCCAGGATGAATTTTCACTATTTACTTTAGAATTGCCCACTTTAATCCTAGATAATAAGGCAGTATAGCGTGATTAAATGAAGTCTTTGGAATTGGAGAGCTCAGTTATGGTGAGAACTGATGCCTTCAGTTACTCTTGCTTCAGGAGTTTATGGATTGAATAGATTTATTGTCCTTTGAGTACCTCAAATAGTTTTTAAAAACACTAACAAATTACTTTATCCCTTGCTGTCTGTTGTCAAGTGTTTTTTTCTTTTCTTTAAACAACAAATTTGTCATTTTGGGCTTTTTATGAGTATTTCATGTCTCTTAAGTTGTATATTATTTTTGAAATCCGTTGAGAAAGCACAAGAACGGGGTGAGGCGTTGCCTGTGCCTCACTCTGCCGTGTGGATGGTGGAGGGCTTGAGTCTGCCACGGCAGAGCTCCCTCGTTTTGTCTTATTGACGATTTCAAGAAGCCCCGATGTGTAGCTTCCTCCTCTGCCCCAGAGTTCTTTTGTTGAGAATGACTGGCCAAATGTTTAGAACAACTGAATAAAATACAATTTTTAAAATTTTTGTTAAGCCGAATGTTATGGAGCATGAACACGTTTATACTAACATACGCTCTAAAAATTAAATCTAGAAACTGTAAATGCAATTCCTGTTTGTGGCTATAATTGAGTTAAATCGTGCTTATTAGTTTCTTTCACTGTCTTATGATGTGATATCTATAAAAGATAGGAATTTTTTTTTTTTAGATGCTTATGGTGGTGGAGGAGGAGAGCTTTTTATTTTTTTCTTTTTCCTTTAAGAGGAACTCATTTGAACTGTTTGAAGCAATAGCTCCTTAAGAGGTTTTGTTTGCTGATAAAGCTGTTCCTATCCCAGCGGCTTGGCTCATTCCTGAGGAAAAGCATAAAAGGAAGCAAGAACAAGAAAGGAGTTGCCCTAACCTGTCCCTGTGCACTCTCGAATTTTCCTGATGAGAGCCAGGGATTGATTTCTTAATTGTATTTATCTCACAACTTCTTGAATTTGTGGCAAAACGTAAAAGCTTCTACCTAAAAGCTTCTTCCTAAATCAAGTACGGAGAGCATTTAGTTGTTCCTTGAAGATTCAGTAAGTCCTTAACACCCCACCCCCACGCCTCAGACACACGAAGTAGGCTAGACAAAAGAAAAGCACTGTTTAGTAATCTGTTTTTATTTTTCACATTTCTTTGGCATTTGCCTTTCTCTTCTACCCTTTTCTCTAAAAATTAGGAAGCAGTAACTTTGTTTAAAAGGTTAAAACTTGGTAGGTGTATTAAGAAAAAGTCCTGAGGGATTATGGGTAAGAGACTAGAACATTTTCAGCGTTCTGTAGCATTTATTGTAGCTATTTCCTTTTACCATTTTTATGGTCATGATCCTGAAATTTAAAAATATTTTTTGATGGAAGTTTTAATAATCTGGTAAATGTTGTATAGTTATTTTAAATGTTCTATATTAATGTATTTATTTTTAATATACAAAGAATATGTGAATGGTTTCAGAGGCAAGAAATTTATTCTACTGATAAAATAAAATACTGTGTGTGGGGTATATAAAAATACCAGTTTCTAAAATAAGATTATGACATCTAAAATCCTTGCTAATTTGATACTTTCAAAACTTTCACTTTTATATGCTTTTCTTAGTTTAATCAGTGTCTGAATGACCAAAACCTAATTTCACCCTTAATGAATTAGGTGTGTGTTGCCAGGTATGTATAGTTGCAGAGGATTATCTTTGCTTTTGTTAAAAAGAAAAGCAATTACTACAACTTAGGTTAAAATCCTCCCCCCTTTATTTCTGTTTACAGAGATAAACAGTCGTTCCTCTTGTACTGAGAATCCTTGATTCAGTCTTTTGTAGGTTTCCTAAGACATCACATGCCACAAAAATGAAGGCAAACTGGTTTGTTCACCCGTGTTTAGAACCCCTAAACCGAATTATGTACAGTGTCTGAAGTTGCAGGACAGATTAGAATGGGCAACAATGCGATTTCTGTGCCTTTTGTTATTCTTTTCACGGTTTGGCTTCTTCAGTTCGGTTTTCATTCTCTTGCCAATTTGAGGGATAGAATATGCTTTTCTGGTTCTTTTGGCTATATTTTTTGTTTTTAACATATGAGATTATCAGAACCTGTTTCTCCGTGGAATAAAGCGAACTGCTGGCTTCACGCGGAATGTGAGATCTGGGTGAGGAAAGGCTCCCTGCCTTCCGCCTCCTGTCTCGGTACCTTTGCCGTGAGCATGATAATTCAGCATCAGTGGAGACCTAGGTCTTCTGTTCATCTCTACCAGGTTTATGCTGCAGGCAGCATGTGCTGGTTAGTTGCAGTTTTGATCTTTACACATGGAATAATGTCTATTTATACATCATGGATTGTAATTTTGGTAGGATTTACACTGGGCTCGAAATTACAGGTTCCCTCTCTCTGGTGTCAGAAGCAAATAATGAAAAGAAGTAACTATCAACAGTCTCACTCTTGGTTGGAATTTTGAACAAGGGCTTAAGATTCCAAACTTGCTTGTTTTTAGTTTTATTAGCTGCTATATATTGTCATGGGAAGTATCTTTTTTTGTTATATGTGATCATAGGAATATTTAATAATGATCAAATTTGAGTATTAACCTTAATAAATACCTATTTGTAGTTTTTATTCCATCAAAATGATAAATTCAGGAGTTCAGGATAGAAAATAATGTAAATCACTGTATGCCAAGGTAAATTAAATTCACGGTTGCATTAGAATGTAGAAAATACTAAATCAAGAAAAGGTGATGCTTAACTATTTCTGACTCTCTTCCTTTTTAGAGATACAGGGCCCTCCAGATCTCATGGACGGTTGTCAGAAAGGAATTGCTAAACCGAAGGACTGCTGTAATCCCTCCACCCCCAACCCCAACTTCAGTTTCCATGCTAAAGCACATTAAAAACAAACCATTACCCAAAGTTTTTATTAGTGGGGTGGAGGTATGTTCAGGCTTCGCTGTCGTTTCTGTATTAAATGCAGCTGGATCAGTACTTTGCAAAGGTAACTTGTTTACAGTGAGCTTAAAGCGTGTGTGTATGTTGGGTGGAGCAGAGAAGGAAAAAATTGCTGACCCAGCTGTACCTTTTGAGTGCTGGGAACTGTATGATATGTGGACTTTATTGTGGCATGCTAGAACATACCCTTGGGATTACAAGGCCAGATTCAGATCCCAGTGTTACCAGTTAGTAGCAGTGTGACTTTGGATGGATAACTCCATGTATTTCGATCCTCAGTTTACTTGTCTTTAAAATGGGTTAAGACCTACCTTTGTAGGGTTGCTTCGAGCCTTGAGCCTTATCAGAATGTGTGGCACACCGACCTTCGTCCATTCCATTGTCATTAGTGGGCACTGGCGAAATTAGCTCTGTAGTAACTCTGCCTGTCCTTTAACTGATCATGGCACTTCTGGATTTTTTAAAAAAAAGAACAGTTTTAACATATTCTAACACGTCCTTTTAAAATTCATACATTTGCTTTGGCGACATGGTGTGAATGAAGTAGATTGCACATTAGATGAGAGTAAAGCTCTTTGGATTTGCAGCTGGACACATATCATGGCACTAGACAGAGAATTCCTCACGTAGAGACCTGATTCTTTGTAAAAGCTGTCTATCCAAACTAGGATACCGGTGGTTATATAGGTTGGTTGATTAGATAACTGTTGGAATTCGATTGGTTGCACGGGCCTGGACGGAAGTAGACATGTTTCTCTATTTGCTTGCTGCCCAGATGAAGTGTATGCTATTTTATTCCTGTTCTCTTATCTTGATGTGGTCCAAACCACTCATAGCTCTGCTTTACTGTGTCGTAACCAAATTTTAGGCAGGTGACATTTTGGATGAATTTTGGATGTTTCCTCAGATGTTACATTATCAGACAGCCTTGAAAGTAACTGTGTGGGAGCAATGTCAGTGCTGTATATGACAGATGAAATCTGTCAGTTTACATTCTTCCGGATGTGAAAATCAGGAAAAAACAGAAGTGTGAAAGCCAGTTTCTTGGGAGAAGTTACTAATTCAGTTGATGTCAGTTTTAAGGAAACTAATGTCCTGATTATCTGTGCAGCATTTTTATTGAGCAGTCTGGGGAGTTGGAGGTTTTTCAGGGATCACACAGGAGTACTCTGGTCCATACGTGTTTACATGAACTCACAGCTTTGTGATAACAGGAGGTCTCTGAGCCCCCAGATTTTGTGTTTAAGTTTGTGACTTTCTGGGGAGAGGAGCCTCAGGTGTTATCTGATTTTCAAAGGAGTCTGCAGTTTCTTCCCATAAGATTAGGAACCACTAAAGCGTGAACTAGTACGTTTAATTTTAAAAATTAAGTAGAGACAGCAGCAGCAATGCCATCAGTGGGGTTACAGACTTAAAAAATGAAATATCCTCACAACTTCTGTTAGAGCATTAAGATCTATATTGATGGGATGTTGGTGGGTGTTTGCCAGAATTGTTTTCTCTCAGTTAAACTTCTGTCCTCATTGGATTGTACATTTCCATAATGATATCTGGGTGGGATTGTGTGAAACCATGTAGAACAAATGAACTAAACAAATGGGCGAATTCAGAATTGTCAGTGGAAGCAGAATGTTATTGTCTTCCTAAGAAGGAACATATGCTGACAATTTAGACTTGTAGGCGTGGGGTGTCTGTAGTTTGTTTAGTAAAATCTGTGGCTAATCCTTACACTTGGTTCCATTTATTGGGTCTGTGTCGGGCACTGTGCACATGATCTTGTCATGATCTCATTTTCTCCTCCCAGGACAAGTAGTTATCACCAGTGTGTATCACAGTTAACTCCCATCTGCCCTGAACAGGATAATTTCTCACTAATCCAACTGTGGCCCGAGGCTGCACAATAAAGTTTTGGTTTTGTGACTTTCCGTTTCGTGGGCTTCTGGTCTTCGAGGGCCTATTTTGTTCAGAGTGCCACCCCAGTGAGAGAGGAGAACCCAATCCAGGAGTGTCTCACTTTTGTCAGCGTCAGCTCTTCGCAGGGAGGATGTGTGACCCTGGAGACGCAAGAACCTTTGGGGAACAAGTGAATCGAGTGTCTGGATTGAGAGCGAGACCCTTTCTTGCAGTGTGGGCACTGGCCTGGGAGGCAGCTGGGTTTCAAGCCCTAGTCCTTTGTGAGCCCTCCCTTCCTGGCGGCATTATTGTACCTCCATGTTGGCAAAAGAAAAGCAGCAACGCTGGGCAGCATGGATAGCTTAGCCCTTGGAGACCAGCGCCGGGTAAGATTCAGTGTTTCTAAAAGGCTGCACTCTCAGTGCTGGGGCCCATTATGCTCTGAGGGCCATGGCAGTGCCCCAGCAGCCCCCAGGGGTACCTGCCACTCCCCCGCCCCGCCCCCACTCTCTCTGCATATCACTTTTTGCCTCTCTCCCTCCCTCTACCCTCCTGCCTGCTTTCTCTCGTCCTCCTTCCTCCCCTTCCCCTTCTCGAAAATTGTAAAAGAAGTACAGATTCTCTGGAGCATTTTTTTCCACTCAAAATTTGCTGCTTCTTTACATTAGTAAGGCCTTTCCTCAGAAGGGCTTGCTTTTCCCAAAGTTAGACATATGACTTCCAATTTTAAATTCCATATGACTTCCAATTTTAAATTCCTTTGGGGCAGATATCTTTGTAGTAAAATATATGAATTCTGTATAGCTCTTAAAATGCCTTGTAGATAAGCACCCAAGAAAAATTATCAAAAGACTTCTACTTCATCATTATTCCAGAAACTTTACAAAGTATGTAGAGGGAAAAAAAATTTAATCTAGCTAAAATAGTGAGCTTGGGCTAAACTAGTCTGATAAAGGCTGGTACATTCAAGAATGACATGTGTTATTAAAATTGGCCAGTAGGAGTTTGTTTTTAGGTGAAGATATATTAAAACAAACAAACAAACAAACAAACCTGGAATTGAATTTAAATGTAATCTTTGATTTAAAAAGTAATTTCTCTATGAGGAGAGAATATCTTAGTTTCTTCTATTTTTCCTGAGTCTAAAAGATGGCCTTGACAGTTTGCAGTTTGTCAGTGTAGGCGACTTGGGCTGGCCTGTGCGCATGCGTGAATTTGTGCTAGCTTCTGCACCTGTGTCAGCCTGGAGTGGACCAGGCTCTTTCCCCTGGAGCAGTGAGTGATGTGTGTGCATTCATGATTTTTGATAGACACATCTGCAGGTGGAAAGGGGCTGGAGGAAGATGGAGGTCTTGGACAGAAGGGAGTGAGATCACTTAGCAATAGTCATAGAGTCTTAAAACTTATCCTGTAAAAGTGAAAGTGTCTCATTTTGTGGCAGATCCAAGGGATTAGGTAGTTAAATGTATCTGTAAATTCTCTTGTTTTTATAAATGAATTTCTTAAACCTTTACCAAAATGTGGCATATTCTAATGCCATTGTCTAGTTTTTGCATTTTAGAAGAAACAAAATAAAAGCCAGGTGAACAATACTCTCGCGATGATCACAGTTGACTGCCAAAACATTGACCGTCACATCTACCTGGGAGGCACTCATGATTGTTTGAATTAGATTTCTGACTTAAATAATGATGGGTATAATAACCAAGTGCAGTGAAACAAGCAAAAGAATAGGAGGTGTGTGGCTGTTCAAAAGGAGGAGACGAATTAATTTTTTGTTCAAAGTAGTGTAATGCATAGGAAAAAAAGTTGAGTACACACCCAAAGCTAACAGTGGTAATTAGAATGTTTAAGCAGTTTTGCCTGTTATTGCAGTGTCTGTTATGAATATTTTAAATCTCTTTTAAATCCTTATAACTGTGTGTCTGTTGTGGATTTGGTGTTTCTGGGGATAGTACTTTTTTCTGGACACTTATACTGGGGTGTACAGGTACGAGTTGGAAAACAAGCACTTCAGTAAGACTTTTTTTGTGCAAAGGAGAAAGTCAAGGCTTTTTCCAAATTGTACTTTTATAAAAAGTACATCAGCTAATCTCAACCAAAAGAAACACTTTCAGTTGTGTCATTAATTTTGCTTTTGTAAATATATTTTTAAATCTTGCATTTATTTTTTTGCAGAATGTAACCAAATGTTACATTAGGTTCATCTAAAAAATTAGAAAATACCAAAAGATAGGGAAACAGGTATTATCCCCTCATCATTTTCATATCAGTAGAAGGCACCTGCCTACATCTTAATGTAGATCCTCTCAGTGTATATTAATGAATAAACTACAGATTTTATTACTTACTGATATGATTTGACCAATGTTCCTATGAGCATTTCTGTAAACAAACGTAAAGAATGAATTTTAAGTGTTGCAATTGTATCTTGACTCAGATTTATATATAGATTTTATTTCCTGAAAATATTTTTAACCTAAATTTCGTAGTTAATTCATTAGGATATAGTATTGTAAAATTTTTCACGGGCTTTGAGAGGGACAAAACGACTTTCCTTTTTGCTGAGACTAACCAATTCTCAAGGGTATGGCCATCTCCTCTGTTTTAGGAGGTTGCCAGGTACTTGTAACACACCACTTCCCTGCTCAGCTCCCAGTGCTGGTATATTTGTCCACAGGAGACTGGTACCTGAACTTGAATTAAGTTCTTTACTTTGCAGTCGCTAATTCACTTTTTATGGAAGGTTTTCAGACTTCAGATATATTTTTTCTCCTTTAAAATAAAGGTACTGAACATCCATGACAAGAACTCTGGAAATTAAGAACTCTAGAAATTAAAATAATTATAAATCAGAAGAGGCTAGGAGCTTGTTTAAATTTCAGAAGCATTTAATAAGTCTCTGAAGTTATTCTGTTTATGCCTCGAGATTTTTGGGTTTATAGGAATGTAAGGAAATTTAATTGTTTCTGAATTTGAATTTACTAAAGTTTATTTCTAGTACTTGGAATTATCCAGTCAGAGCCACTAAAAGCCTTCTTTAGAGAAATGAAAAGCTCCCGACAGATAGGATCTTTGCTGTTCTGCCGTCAGCCTGACGTTTGGAGGTTTGGGAGCCAGAGCCTCCATGGCGGCAAAGGCTGTGCACCCCGCTAGCAGGACGCAAGCATTCCAGGAATTTAGGCTGTGATCTGTAGCACCGAAGGATCCAGAACTTTTCCATTGTTTCTGTTGGAAGTGAAATCTAGAGTCCTGTTTTAATACCATGAACAACTTAAAACCAGAAAGGTTTTATTTTTATAATTTGCCTCTAGGTTACAGACAGCTCTTGGTGAATTTAACTACTAAAACGATTTGAAATTATGCCCAACAAGCCTAAGAGAATGTTTTTAGATTTCAGAGTTATTTTACTTATATAGAAAATGTCTAGGCTATTACTTTCATAAGAACCAACTGTAACAGAATCTCACTGCTTCAGATTTCTCTCTTTCAAACACATGGACTGGATGGACTGAGTCCCCACATGGCTTGTTCATTCACTGATCTCACCTTGGCCAGTCGTAGGGGCTGCTTTCCATCATCCGATAACACGTCTCCGCGTGAAACACTTTGACCTCGTGGAAGCATTTTTGGTGTGGCTTCTGAGGCACTGTTCGCATCAGTCCTGCTGCCTCAGGTTTCCCCATTGTCCTGTCAGTGGCTTTTGATGGCTTCGGGGTTCCCAAGTCATTATCTTTTTTTAAAAGCATACATTAAGGATATCGAAATGGCCCGTTAATTCCTTGTGGAAAACTCTGTTTTATATATCCGTTTCCAGCTTCTCTCTTTCTACTCATCCCGCCAACTGTAGAGTGTTAAACCCTGGTGCTGACATTAGTGCCCTGCTGGCCTTCTTTCATGAAACTCACACCCTTGCCATTCAAAAATGCAGGAAGATGTATAATGACTAAAGACGTTTATGATGATGTTCTCAAACTTGCCTGAAATGCAGATGGCATTGTTACTTCCCTCTTTTAAAGGTGAATTAGAACCCAGAAAGTGTCATTAACAAGGATACTAGAACACAATGACTAGAATAATGAATTGGATGGGAATAAAAGTCTCAGTTTTGTTACAAACTTGCTGTGACATTTTATGCAATTCATATAATGAGATAGAGCTCAGAGAGGTGTGTTTGAGATGCTGCCTAAGACCGTCTTTAAGGCTCCCCCTGCTCTAATTCTTAGGCTGCTTCTCTCTCAGCTTTTAACGTAACCCCTTAGTTCTGTTGTTACTCTGCGTTTGTTCAGTTCTGTAAGATATGTACCCCAGCTTAGCTGAGTATTTTGTTGAAGCCTTTCTTCAACCTCGTATGAAAGCGTGCTTCCACACTTCTGACTCCTATGAGAGGCCCTCTCATTTAGGAGCAGGAAGAAGAAGAGGTTCTAGTTGATAGAGTCATGAGGCCGGAGGGAGTAATTTAAAGACCCATCAATCTGTCAAAACGTGAAGGAGAAACTTGGGACAAATGAAGGCTGAAGAAATTCGTCGTTTTGTAACTATGCGATCAGAGGTAACCGGGGGCCGTGGAGCTGCAGGACAGTGGAGAGGGTGAAAGTCTAGGTGCCAGGATCAAGGGCTGGACGGAGAGCTGAGGAGCTGCGGGCCTAGGCGCGCCTGTCCTTGGGGAGTTGGCCTCTGACCCGTTCAGGACAGACCGTGTCTGTCGTCCATGATCTTCCATGGTACGGTCTTGGCAGCCCTCACAGATGGGGGACTCACCTGGTTTGGAATCAGCTGTGTGTCTGAGTGAGATGGTGAGCTCCCCAAAGATCAGATGGACCTGCTGCTGCGCGCCGGTACTGAATTCCATTTTTATACTTCACAGTTGGCAGCTCCCCAGTGAGGAGGCAGAAGAGTTGCTTGTGCTTCTCACTTTAATTCATTTAAATCGCCAAACGCATGAGCCTTCACTGCTGTGATGAATTTTTTATGTGACTTGAGCAAGGCTTCTAGAATTTTGCATTCTCTCTGATGTGTGAACATTTTTAAATGAAACATTATTCTCGAGAATTTTCTAGTGTTAGTCCCCCTTACTTGAAGAGAACACTGTCCAGAGCTTACTCATGGGATGCTTTGGGCAATTTCGGTTTTGTACCTCAAATCCCAGGCACCAGAAGTATGATGCTACCCATTGTCTTTAAAAAGTGGGCATTGCTGCTGTCGGATGTCTTTGTATGGTAGCTATTTCCCTAGGAAATCCGGTTTTATTAATATTTCATGGTGAATCATATTTGCTCAGATTGGGGTTCTGTCCTGTTGACTGATACTTGTTTCTGGCATAAGGTAAAATTGAAATAGAAAAACCCCCCTGCATTTCAGTTTGATTGTTTCCTTTCTATAAATGGAGTGGGAGTCTGCGCCACTTCCATTTGCCTTTGAAACTGAGTGACAGTGGCTATAAAGTTCTTTATAAAGAAGAAGATATTCTTACTATGCCATTATTGGTCTTAAGAAATAAATGTAGAAAGAGCACTCACAGCATCATCATCCTCAGAGTTTAATTCTGACCCCAAAGCTAATTTAGTTGCGTGACCTCAGGCAGCTGACTTCACATCTGTGGTCCTTGGTGACTCTGTAAAATGAGAGGCATGGATGGGACTTTCGGATTCTCTAGTAGAGTGGCACTTAAGTGGTAAGAACATCAGGTTTACAACATGGGCATGGCACAGGTCTGAGAGTAAGTATACCACATCCTATCCCCAGTTAACACAAAGATGCATTTTTTTATTTTTTATTTTTTATTTTTTGGGGGCAAGAACCTTATTGCAGTGGATAACTACTGTTTTCCTTCTGTTTCATTCAGTTTCTTCATCTTATGTGTGTATTTCTTTTCCTTATATGCATACAGTTTTGTCCTGTCCTTCATTATGTCCTTTGTCATTGTTTCCATTTCACTTTCCTTGTGTTTCATTCCTGTATCTTTCTTGTTTAGAGCAAGTGGAGCACGCAGCTGGCAGTAGCCTCTGTGTAGGACCCTTCAGGAACCTGATGGTAAGTGCACACGTGTGCTTACCAGGCTCCCAGCGGGCTCTGCGGGACCAGCTCTCGAGGCACCTCCTGCCTCACAGACAGAAACTAACGAGTCCCCTCTTCCCTTTGCAAAAATCATTCAGGTTATTTTAGATTATAGGTTTTTTTTTTTTTTTCCTTTTAATATGATTACATATAGAAGAGAAACCCAAGTATCAGGAAAAAAAAATACACCGATTTAAGGGAACGTAGCAAGTTCCACCATCTGTTATTGTAGTATTTGGCTTTGTGAGTGACACCAAGCATATGTAAGTGTGAGTCAGGACACCCAGGTTCTAATTTCTGTCCAGTCATAGACTGAGTAGTCTCTGCAGGTCTCTGATCTTCCGTTTCTCTTGCAAAATAACAAGTAGGACGGGTGATTTCAGTAACTCCTTTACCTCTAGTCTGTGGTCCAAGTGGGAAATTGCTTGAGTGGTAGATGGTTCTGAGAAAACTATTCCATGTATCATATAATCTCAGTTCCACGATATTCATATTAGACGCATTTCAATCATAAACTAAGTATCATTGTTCAAAAGGTACTGCGGAGGTAAATTTTATCATTTCATTTTTTTAGTTTTTAGAACTTGGTTTACTAGTGTTTTCAGGTACTTTTAAATTTTCACGTAAACGTAAAGACTGCAGAGCCCCATATGTCTTTAGTGAGCCGTATTATATTGGCCTAGCCCAGTGGTTCCTAATCTGGGGAGCCCTCACCCTCCACCCCAGCTAGACATTTGGCCATATCTGGAGACTTTTGCTTGTCACAAGTTGAAGGACGGCGGTGCCACTGGCATCTAGTGGGTGGGGTCAGGGATGCTTCTGAACACCTTTGGTACCTGGGACTGCTCCACGACAGAGCGTGATCTGGCCTCTATGTCACTTGTGCTGCGATTGAGACGTCCTGGTATCCGGCCTGTAGCAGCCTGTGGTGGGGTACTCTCGTTAGCTCTCTGAATAGGACGCACATGTCCCTACAGCAAGTGGCTTCTCTGCACAGGGCATCAAGGTTTCCTGGTTGTGGTTTTGAAAGAGAGCACCCTGCGGTGGGGGTGGGGGTGGGATGGGCACTTCTTACTGGTTAAGTAGGGTGAGTCCAAAAATAGGCATTTGACATTCAGTATCAGCTAGGTGTTCTAGTACTCCTAGGCCGGGAGTAAACTTCAGATAGCACTCTTACCTTTTAGATGGTTACGTGATATCATTCTGAGTGGTATTGTTAAAGTTGTCCTTCACTTTATTATAAATCTAGAAATCTCACTTAATATTCTATTTTACATATAGACCAACTTGAGAGGTTACGGAAAATCTTTGAAATGCTTTTGCAAGGGATTGCTTCGATATTTATTTCTATTACATTTTATTGTGTGAATTTTAAAATTGTAAGGTTTATGTATAAGAGGCAAGGTTTGGACCGCACCTCCATGTTTGTGATTTTTGAAAGCTCATACCTATTAAGAGGTCGATAAGAAAGGGTCATACTCCTTGGCCTGTTAGGGGCACGTGAGGTGGTGCTGATGTTTTATAACATGTTTTGATCCAGGGAAAAGCTTTTCTGAGTGTAACTTTTGAGTCAGGCTCTGAGGGCGGCAGGAGCCTTTCACAGGGGTCTCCTGAGACACGGACTTAAAACTGGAGCGATTACCTGAGTCGCCAGTCACTGGCGTTTGCATCGTTTGCTCCTGGTAATCTGATATGGACGGGGACCACACACCGGGAGGGCATGTGTCACAGTGAGGATAAGAAGACTGGTTGAAAGGATAAGAATCCAGGTTCCCTTAAGCACAACTGGATTCCTCAGGAGCTTTTGTCATCGTCAGATTTAGGCTGAGTGCTGTTGACAGAGGGAGAAAGACCTCAAAGAGGAGGTGACTTCTTGCAGTGTGATGTGTTTTCATGGCCTTGCCCCTTTCAGAGGGGACAGGTTTTTATAATCCTCACACCTGGATCGACCATACAATGAAGACTTGGCTCTGTTCCCACCAGGATGTGGTTCCAGTGAAGTCAGGTTGTGTCTTGAGTTCCATTTTAGCTGCTTTTGGAAATGCACGGATCGACGTGTTATCAGAGATTTATCTCGAGTGAATTCTTACGTAGTTGCGGAAAGCTTCTGATTTCTTACAGGCTAAAGATTTAGGGATTTAAAATGATATATTAGAATTGCTTTTTAAGACTAACATTAAATAGCTAATTATTAAGTATTTTAAACTTTTTTTTCTTGTTGCAGCTCTTGAATATTAAAATCTGGTGTTTTGGGGGATTAATATTTGCTTTGTATTGTGATTGATGTTTCTGTTTTTAATTATGATTTTTACGGTGTTGATATTTTAGATCTCTGGCCTCAGTTTTCATCTGTTACTTATATTTTAGTTAATTATGCTGCTCTGTAGTGATTCTCTGTTGGGGAGAATACCGTTTTCCAGAAGCTGCGAGTGGTTTCTAGTGTGTCGTTTTACTACTTCAGAGCTAAAGGTGGCAAGAGCCTTGCTCAGAAAGAGGAAGGACAGCCCCGCCCCGGGAGCTGTTCAAGGCCTGGTTGCTGAGGCCTGGTTGAGGAGAGCGTTGCAGAAAGAGAAGGGAATTGTTGGGGGAACTTGACTGGGAACCCATTCCGAATCAGAAAACCGAAAAACAAAAGGTGCCATGCAGAGGAAACTTAGAATTTAAAACATGGCAAAGAAGAGTCACGAACTCTGGTTAAATTCCAAAGAGACTGAGCTACACGTTCAGCAGTAACTTCGGTGGAGAATCGTTTGTCCTTACCGAGCCTTTGCTCCAGCTTGTCAGAAACGGGCTGCGTTGTCATCTTATCTTCTGGAGCATGCTGTCACTTGGAATGCGGCTAGTGTTTCCTGAATTCCATCCTCCGATTGTTAATGAGATATTGAAGTCTCTGGACCTCGAGTCGAGTCCCTTAGGACCCTCAGAGTGCTGTGCCGGCTGACAGTGAATTATTCATAATTACCTGCATTTGATATTTGAGCCATTGTGCATGTGTACCCCTTGAATTCAGTGGAATCTCTGCTTCTGCTATTTTACTTTGATAATTATGGATTTATATCTTAACTAAAAGGGCTTCGAGTTATACCATATTGTTTTTCGCTACTGTGCTTCTTATAAATAACCAGACGTTTGCCAGTCTCTGTTATGTGTGGTGTTGAAACTCAGTGCTGTTATCTAATTTTCCTTTGACGTCAACATCGTTAACTTTTCTAGAATATATTATCTATCAGTTTAATAACTTTAGCTATGAGGGAACTAATACCCATAGAAATACAGGATTTATGGATTTCTTTTTTTTCTCTGACATGATTTAAAAGTACTCATATTAATCATCTATTCCTTTCTTTAGGAATCTAAAGTGATAGTTGCCTAGAAATAGACAGTTTGCTGTGGTTGGATCAGTAATTGTCTCCTTCAAGAATTCAGGATAATAGTGAGTGAGTAAGTGAGTGAATGAATGACTAAATACATACATACATACGTACGTACATACATACTGTGTTTCAGGGAAGAAAAAACCCCAGGAAAATAAAAACAAAGGAAACAAAACTGAAGACATACAGCTGAAGACAAGTGAGCCAGATTCCACTTCTGCAAATATGAGAGATTCTGCGGAAGGTAAGCTTGGGTATTGGGCTTGTAGGATTCGGGTATGTATCACCAGTTACTTTAACTTTTTATGTCCTTGGAGTGCCCTTCTGAGAATCCTCCAAGAACTCCAAAGGGTTAAACGGCCAAAAGGTCGCCTACGTTTACTGAGATGAACTGAGCCTTCCACATCCAACCTCCCCTTCAAAGAATTATTAAAGACCTTCCTTGTTAAAAATGAAAGTATTCCCTGGGTAAAATAAAATGAAACGTTCTATATGTGCGTTTATAAATAATTTATAAAGTTCAAAACCATCAAAACAAATCTATGTTGACAGAAGTCAGACTGGCAGGGGCTGAGTTGGCTTCTGGGGTGTAGCACTAGCCTACCACTGATCTGTGGGGTGGGCACGTCGGTGTATTTTACCTTGTAAACATTTTATCTTGCTCTTTACTTATGATTTATACGCTTCAGGTATGTTTTGCACTTCGGTTAAAAAATTACTTAGAATATCAAACACTGTTGATTTTATATATCAGAATGAAAAATACGCAGAATGAAAAGTGTTTCTGTTTTTTGTTAGGCTTTAAATTCCTATTTTATCTCTTTGTGTTTCTCCCCACAAAACTTTTTCTTTATGGTACCTTCTGAGGATCAATGTTCTAGGCCCTCTATGACATGGGAATTCAGAGAGGAGCGGATTTAAAGTTAACCGGAAAGGCAGATTGCTCAGTGCTCATTGCAGTTGAGCCTCCATTTTGAGACTGTTGCTGTTAGCAAGGAGGGAGCTGTGTCTTAATTTGCTACGTGGCCAGTTTATGCAGAGACCGGAACTTGCTCAAGAGTTGTTCATAGTGACCCAAACAGGCGAATTTCAAAATATTGGCTTGTGACTCTTTGAAGAAACATTTGTAGAGAAAAAAAACCAACAAAATATTTTGGATGCCTTTTAAGCCGTTTTATTAGCACTGTTTGTGGTGATGACATTTGTAAAGGCTTATAATTTCCTGTGGCATTGTAAGAACAGACAAGTTTACTTCCCAGAGCCTTATGAAACTAAGTTCTGCCTGCCAGTAGCAGATTTGCTAAGACATTTGTTGGAACAACAGCAACAAAAATGCTCGAGAACCTCACGACCTTTCATTACAAAATTAAAAAAGAAATCCAACAACACCTCTAACCTTCAAAAATTCAATTTATTTTTTCCTGATACAGCATCAGGTCTCCGGAGAAAAGATGCTTAGTGTTTACCTGTTTGTGGATTAGCTGATTGTAGTGCAGTGTGGTGTTGGCTTCTCCTGAGTGTTCTGGATCCCGATCAGACAGTCCTCATCCTCCCTTGTGTTCCCCAGACCGTCCTTTAGGTTTAAAACGCAAGCCCTGGTCAAGCGTGCCCATGCCCAGCGTGGGCCTTGCCGGCCAGTAGAGCTATGCGTGTCTTAGGTCCTGTTTCTTCGGACGGTTTTTAATCTGGAATTGTTTATCAGTCACAGGGAAGGAAAAAAAATTTTTTTTTTCCATTAATAGAAGCCACGGATTTTGGCTAAAAATGAACACTCTAAAGAAGTTTCTGAGCCTTAGATGTTATTTTCATTTTCTCTTGTCTCATTTCACCTTTTTTTTAGCAACATGCTGGGTCTTTGTTGAAAATGTATTTGAACAAGGAGTTAGTGGGTGATTTGAAATATATTACCATCATCAAATGACTGGTTTCCCAGTTTGTGGAAAACTTACGGAATTTATGAAATTTGTCTGGGAGAGAGAAAGCTGGTTTCTATTTAAAGGCAGAAACCTCATTGCTAGTAAATGTAGCAGTAAATGGGTAAAAGTGAGACTAATATTCCTAGGAAACAGCAAGATGGCTAGGACTGAATAATCGACTTCGTACATATTAATGCCTTGCATTTGTAGAGCTTGGGACGTGTTAGCCCCTCCCTCTCCGCTGTATCCAGAACTGTAACAGGCCTCTTCTGTCTTGATAGTCTGGCCACTTCGTCTGCCTCTACTGCTTCTTTCCATTTCCACCTCTTAGTGTAGGCAGCCGTCCTCTCTCTCCTGATACCACTGCATCAGTATTGGTTCTCTGCCTCTGGTGATGTCCTCTTCCCAATCCCTAACCCACATCACAGCCACGTTTCCCAAATGGACTCTCCTGCTTTAAACTACCTTATGGGTCCCCGTTACCCCCAGGTAAGTCCACACTAATTCACAGTGTGCTACATGTTTTGATTCCCCCTGTTAATTTTCCTTATCTGTCCTTGATCTTCAGGTTTAGCCTGCTCTGTCCTCTAAGGAGCCTTCCGCAATTAACTAAGCCACATCAGATGTTCCTGTGTGTGCATCTGTAGCATGTACTTCACAAGCGTCATCATTTATGATAGTAGCGTTGCCTGCTTGCTTGTATGCAGCTCTTACTAGAGTGACATCCTATAAGGATAAGGATCTTGACAGTCTTGTTTGTCTAGTAGTGGTATATAGTAAATATTTATCCGGTAAATGGGGGAAGAGCCAGTTAACAGAACCAGGAGAAGTCACAGTTGCTCCGCCTCCCCTACAGAGCCTTTTTTAACTCTCGAAGGGTGTACAGTAAAAGGGAACTAATTCCACAGAGACTAAGGTGGTACTGTAGAGAAAGTGGCATTGTGACCTTTTCCTGTCAGCGTTAAATGTTGCTCTACCAACTCCTGTCTTAGTGTCTCCTGCTCTCCCTATGTTCTCTTCCAGCCACGACTCCATTGGGAAGGAAAAAAAAGCAACTGCATTCTCTTTGCAACTGCATTCTCTTTGGAACTCCTTTAGGCATTTGTCCCCACTGCTCCACTGAAACTGTTGTCACGATCACCATGGCTCCACCTCGGTAAATGGAATGTTCAGTTCTCAGTCCTCATCTTACTCAGCCCATCAGCAGTTCTGGACACAGCTGATCGCTCCCTCCTTGAAACTTTCTTTACTTAGCCAGAGAGCCAGCACTCTTTGCTCTCCAGATAGCTCACTGCCATTCCTCCAGCCTCTTAAGTACTGGAGTCACCTGGGGGACAGTCTTCCAGCCTCTCTTTTGTCTGCATTCTCTCTCCAGGTGACCTCGTCCAGTTCCATGCTCCAAATACCATTTCTGGTCTGAGGACCCGTATATTTCTGGGCTCAGCCTCTTTGTTGAACTCGAGTTGTATGTAACTAACTACTTAACATCTTTACTTGGATAGCTGTTGGGTACCTCAGACTTTAGCACATCCAAAAGAAAGTCTTGCTTTTCCTCCACGCGCAAAAACAGACCAAACTTGCTCTTCCCTCAGCCTTCTGCCATTCAGTAGACGGGGTCATTGCAGCTGCTGTGGGGTCCTCCTTGGCGCCTCTCTCTCACCCCAGCCAGTCAGCAAGAGCATCTTGTCAGCTCATCTTCAGAATGTATCCAGAGTCTGACCACTTTGCACCCCCCCCCACCCCCCATGCAGCTAGGCTCCCGCCAGCCCTTTTCCTGGGAGATGCAGCTCTTTGTTTCCCTGCCTCCACCCTTGTCTCCCTAGAGTGTTCTGTCGTCTTTGTAGCAGCTAGAGCCATTCCCTTGAATGTAAAAGTCAGGTATGTCGTATTTCTCTGTTAGAACTTTCTGGTGGCTCCTTGTTCCACTCAGAGTAAAGGCCAACAGCCTACAAATTCCTGTGTGATCTGGCCTCTGCTTACCTCTTTGATCTCATCTCCTGCTCCACCCTCCCTCCAGTCCCTCCCCCACCCATAGCCTTTCCAACTTCTTCGCCATTCCTTGAACACATCTAGCAAGTTCTTGACTCAGAGCTTATATATCTGCTGTTTCCTCTGTCTGGAGGGCTTCCCTCCCCCAGATATTTGTGTGACTCACTTTCTTTAGGTCTCTGCTCAGTTGTCACCCTGCTGGCGAGACCTTCCCTGTCCACTGTATGCCTCAGGTGGACCTAGGCTGGGTTTCTTCTGGGCCTCAGGACTCAGAAGTGACTTCAGATTCCTATTCCTCCTTGAGGTACTCCTGAGCTCTCAGTAGTTCGATCAGGCTTGGAAGCGATAATCTCTGAAATTTCTTTTACTTGAACAAATTTTGATCACGTGATTCTGGAAAGTGTTCTACCTTCTAAATATATAGTTTTAATCAGGAAGGAGGGAGAGAATCATGAGAAATCAGAATTGACAACTAGGCTCCAGAAATTCTGTATCGGCGGCTCCAACACAGATATTAAGCACAACAATTTCTGTAGTAATTGTATTTTTTAGTTAAAAATGCGTTTATATACATGTGACTAAACACAGAAAAGAATTGGAGCTCCATGTGGTCTGTTCACACGTCTCCTCACTGCCCAGCGTGTTGCCTGGTACACAGCAGGCACTCTGTAAATACTTGTGAATGAACGAATGAAAGAAATAGATTCAACTCCAATTCAGCTTTATAAATGAGAGTATGGAGCTGTTATTAATCATTGTCTCCTTTACACATTTTAGGGGATAAGAGAAATAACTTGAAAAATAAGAATCGATCATAAAGTGGCTAGTGTTTGCCCTCACCTCCATGCTTCTGCTTGCCTGTGCTTTCTAGGTTCCAAAGAAGAGGACGAGAAGGCTTCAGCTTCGGCAGCTGAGCAGACAGCCGCTCTTCAGGAGGTGGTCAGTCCGGGTGTTCTTCCAGAGCTAGTAATCCCTCCCCCTGCCTGCGAGCCACAGACAGAACCAGACGAGAAGCTAGAAGCAGCCAAGTGTGAGGCCAATGACTTGGAGGAGGAGGAGGAGGAGGAAGAGGAAGATGAGGAGGAGGAGGAGTTGGAAGAAGAGGGTGAAGAAGAAACCGACCTGCCCAATGAAGGTTCTGTGACAGAGCCAGAAATGCGGTGTGATGAGAAGCTAGATGACTTGTTAGAAGAACCAAAAAATACTGCAAAAGAAACTCTTGAAGACTCTCCAGAGGTAATACCTGTTATCAAAATCCTCAAAACTAAAGAAGAGGCCAATGGCGATGTATTTGAAACATTTATGTTTCCATGTCAGCATTGTGAAAGGAAGTTTACAACCAAGCAGGGGCTTGAGCGTCACATGCATATCCACATATCCACAGTCAACCACGCTTTCAAATGTAAGTACTGTGGGAAGGCCTTTGGCACACAGATAAACAGGAGGAGGCACGAGCGTCGCCACGAGGCAGGGTTAAAGCGAAAACCCAGCCTGGCACTGCAGCCATCAGAAGACCCAGCTGACGGCAGAGGCCCTGCAGACAGCGTTGCTCCAAAAGATGACTTGAATCCTCCCTTTCTTGGGCAAGACTGTCTGGTCCTGAATTCAGAGAAGGCTTCCCAAGAAACAGTAAGTTCTTCTGTTGTGGAAGAGAATGGAGAGGTTAAAGAGCTTCATCCGTGCAAATACTGTAAAAAGGTTTTTGGAACCCACACGAACATGAGGCGGCATCAGCGTAGAGTTCACGAACGTCATCTGATTCCCAAGGGGGTGCGACGGAAGGGGGGACTGGAGGGGCCACAGCCTCCCGCGGAGCAGAGCCGTCCGGCCCAGAGCGTCTACGTCCCAAGCACAGAACCAGAGGAGGAAGGCGAGGCAGATGACGTGTACATCATGGATATTTCTAGCAATATCTCTGAAAACTTAAATTACTATATCGATGGTAAAATTCAGACCAGCAGCAGCACTAGTAACTGTGACGTGATTGAGATGGAATCCAGTTCGGCAGACTTGTATGGTATAAATTGTCTGCTAACTCCCGTTACAGTGGAAATTACTCAAAATATAAAGACCACACAGGTCCCCGTCACAGATGATCTTCCTAAAGAACCTTCCAGCAGCACAAACAGTGAGTCCAAAAAACGGAGAACAACTAGTCCTCCCGTGTTACCCAAAATCAAAGCCGAGGCAGAGTCTGACCCCGCGGCGCCCTCGTGTTCCCTAAGCCTGCCTCTCAGCATAGCAGCCACGGAGGCGGTGTCCTTCCACAAAGAGAAAAGTGTGTACCTGTCACCGAAGCTCAAACAGCTCCTTCAGACGCAGGACAAACTGACTCCTCCTGCGGGGATTCTGACAACTGAGATCCCCAAGTTGGGGCCTGTGTGCGTGTCCGCGCCCGCGTCCATGCTGCCCGTGACCTCCAGCAGGTTCAAGCGGCGGACCAGCTCCCCTCCCAGCTCTCCACAGCACAGTCCTGCCCTTCGAGACTTTGGAAAGCAAAGTGACGGTAAAGCTGTGTGGACCGAGGCAGTCCTAAGTTCCAAAAAGCCCAAATTAGAAAGTCATAGCAACTCTCCTGCGTGGAGTTTGTCTGGGAGGGATGAGAGAGAAACAGCGAGCCCGCCATGCTTTGATGAATACAAGGTGTCTAAAGATTGGGTCGCCAGTTCCACTTTTAGCAATGTGTGCAACCAGCAGCCACTGGATTTGTCCAGCGGTGTCAAACAGAAGGCTGAGGGTACAGGCAAGGCTCCGGCCCAGTGGGAATCTGTGTTAGACCTCAGCGTGCATAAGAAGTCCGGCAGTGACTCCGAAGGCAAGGAATTCAAAGACGGGAACTTGGCGCAGCCAGCCTACGGTGCCGTGAAGAAAAAGAAGCCGACCACCTGCATGCTGCAGAAGGTTCTCCTCAATGAATATAACGGCCTCGACGCGCCCGGAGAGCAGGCTGTGGCCGGGGCCAGGAGCCCGAGTCCTTGTAAAGCCCTCCATCCCCAGCCAGACGCTGCCCTTGGTCCGGACTCTGGTTTACCTGCCCCTGCTGTGGAGTCCCCACCTGATGCGTCTCCTTCCTCTCCTGCCCTCCAGACGCCCTCCCTTTCTTCGCGGCAGCTGCCTCCACTCTTGATCCCAACACACCCGTCGTCCCCTCCGCCCTGTCCCCCTGTGTTAACTGTCGCCACTCCGCCCCCTCCACTCCTGCCTACCATACATCTTCCACCCTCCTCTTCCGGGGCGTCTCCCCGTCCGTGTCCCTCCCCACTCTCGAATGCTGCTGCCCAGTCCCCACTTCCAGTTCTTTCCCCCACAGTGTCTCCCTCGCCATCTCCCATTCCTCCCGTGGAGCCTCTTGTGTCTGCTGCCTCACCGGGACCTCCCACGCTGTCTTCATCGTCCGCCTCCTCCTCGTCTTCGTCTTCGTTCTCTTCGTCGTCTTCCTCCTCTTCCCCTTCGCCACCTCCTCTCTCGGCAGTATCGTCCGTCGTTTCCTCTGGGGATAACCTGGAAGCTTCTCTCCCCATGATATCTTTCAAACAGGAGGAGTTAGAGAAAGACGATCTGAAACCCAAGGAAGAGTCCCAGTCCGCAGTTGAACAGGATGTCGTTCAGGAAACATTCAACAAAAACTTTGTCTGCAATGTCTGTGAATCACCTTTTCTTTCCATTAAAGATCTAACCAAACATTTATCTATTCATGCTGAAGAATGGCCCTTCAAATGTGAATTTTGCGTGCAGCTTTTTAAGGCTAAAACTGATTTGTCAGAACACCGCTTTTTGCTTCACGGAGTTGGGAATATCTTTGTGTGTTCAGTTTGTAAAAAAGAGTTTGCTTTTTTGTGCAATTTGCAGCAACACCAGCGAGATCTCCACCCAGATAAGGTGTGCACACACCACGAGTTTGAAAGCGGCACCCTGAGGCCGCAGAACTTCACAGACCCCAGCAAGGCCCACGCGGAGCACATGCAGAGTTTGCCAGAAGATCCTTTAGAAACGTCAAAAGAGGAAGAGGAGTTAAATGATTCCTCCGAAGAGCTTTACACAACCATAAAGATAATGGCTTCTGGAATAAAGACGAAAGATCCAGATGTTCGACTAGGTCTCAATCAACATTATCCAAGCTTTAAGCCACCTCCATTTCAGTACCATCACCGAAACCCCATGGGTATCGGAGCGACGGCCACAAATTTCACAACACACAATATTCCACAGACTTTTACCACTGCCATTCGCTGCACAAAGTGTGGAAAAGGTGTCGACAACATGCCTGAGTTACACAAACACATCCTGGCATGCGCTTCTGCTAGTGACAAGAAGAGGTATACTCCTAAGAAAAATCCAGTACCGTTGAAACAAACTGTGCAACCCAAAAATGGCGTGGTGGTTTTAGATAACTCTGGGAAAAATGCCTTCAGACGAATGGGTCAGCCCAAAAGACTGAACTTCAGCGTTGAGCTCAGCAAAATGTCACCGAATAAGCTCAAATTAAATGCTTTGAAGAAAAAAAATCAGCTTGTCCAGAGAGCAATCCTTCAGAAAAACAGGTCTGCAAAGCAGAAGGCCGGCTTAAAAAACGCTTCAGAGCCCTCGCACATCTGCCCGTACTGCAGTAGAGAGTTCACGTACATTGGAAGCCTGAATAAACACGCCGCTTTCAGCTGTCCCAAAAAACCGCTTTCTCCTTCCAAAAAAAAAGTTTCCCACTCATCCAAGAAAGGTGGACACTCATCACCTGCAGGTAGTGACAGAAACAGCAGCCACCGCAGACGGACCGCGGATGCCGAGATTAAAATGCAAAGCATGCAGGCTCCTCTGGGCAAGACCAGAGCTCGCAGCTCGGGCCCCACGCAGGTCCCACTGCCCTCCTCATCCTTCAGGTCCAAGCAGAATGTCAAGTTTGCAGCTTCCGTTAAGTCCAAAAAACCAGGCTCCTCTTTAAGGAACTCGAGCCCGATAAGGATGGCCAGAATAACTCAGGTCGAGGGGAAAAAACCCAAAGCTGTGGCCAAGAATCATTCTGCTCAGCTCTCGAGCAAGACGAACCGGAGCCTGCACGTGAGGGTACAGAAAAGCAAAGCTGTCTTACAAAGCAAGTCCGCTCTGGCCAGTAAGAAAAGAACAGACCGGTTCAGTGTAAAATCTAGAGAGCGGAGTGGGGGGCCGATCACCCGAAGCCTCCAGCTGGCAGCTGCTGCTGACCCGAGTGAGAACAGGAGGGAGGACAGCAGTGGCAAGCAGGAGCTGAAGGACGTCAGGTAAGCCGTGTCTCCCAGGGCCAGAGGAATCCGGAGCTCACGAGAAGGGGGGCGGGGAAGGGAAGATGGTTGGAAGAAAGCAATATATTTGCCCAATGGCTTTTTTTTATTTTCTTGTATAATTCTGACACAAGCATTTAAAGGAAATGGCTGTTGCTTAAGTTGTACGCGTGCGAAGAAGGGTCACTGCTCTGGCTGCTGCAGAGATGGATGCTTACGTAGTTCTTTGTCTCACTTAGGCCTGACAAAGTGTGCCGTTTCTCTTAGGGCCAGTTGTGAATTGAATCTGAAACCATGAAAAGCTCTCAAAAGTACCCTGTTCCGGAAAGATGAAATTCCCTTAAACGTCCTTCATATCTTGAGTAATATCTCAGTGTTACTTGTATTACCTCTGGATCATAGAGCATTTCTTCTGTTAAAATGAATCACTGAGTTCATTAAAGCCACCTTGCAATCTTGTTTAATGTTTTTGCGACTCGTGTAGTTATAGTAATTGAGAATGCTTCTGTTGCTCATGTCTTTTTCTATTGTTTTCATTTTAAAAACCCACGTCACTGGTTAAAACAAAACACACCATGTTCAGTTCAAAATGCCTTACGTCCCCCACTCCCTCCTGTCTCCAGGCTTCGGGTGAAAAACAGGCCAGATCTCAAAAGAGAAGAAGCTAGGCGAGAGCTTAGGACCGCAGCGAGGCCAGACCCTTCAGGCACGTGTCAAAACATCTGCCTGGCTTGTCAGAGCTTTTGTTTCCCCAGTCACGATATAAGAACTCATCTTAGATTTGAGGCGATTCTGCGGTTTTATTCTGTTCTCCCTGTGTTAAGAACTGTTCTCTGTGACGCATAAAAACGTGGGGGCAGTAGTTACATTTGTTACATTGACTTCTTAAACTTTCTTAGTTGCTTAACCTGAGTTGATGTACATTCTTGGAATGCCTGCTGTTTCCCAAATAGTGCCTACAGGTCAGTCTTGTGAAATCTCATCATCAGATAGTGAGCTGCCTGACTCTGGGCTTTCTTGGCTATGATAACCATTATTGTCTGAAAATTCTTTGGTGTTTCAGGCAAACAGGATTAGCATTAACTGGGAATGGGGGTGGGGGGTGGTCGTGAGGACCCAAAAAGTGCTGTTACCACTGCAATACTGGGTGCCTTAAGTCATGGCTAAAGAAAGACGGAGAGAAGACTCGTTAGGCAAGGCTGATGGGAATGATTTACTGTTGGAATGAAGGGTCACATTTTTAAAAAGCTACTTCAGAAATGTACTAAACCCTCAGTTACTATAGATCTCATCCAGCATCTGTTCTGTGGGCACGGCATATGTGTGCACAGCACCTCGGGGTCAGCCCTGGGGAAAATAAGCCTGCTTGTGGCAGTTTACCTGCATACCTGTTTGTCACTCTGCCTGTGTTCTGAAGTTCCACAACAATGGGATGTCCTGGAACAGTCCTTTTCAAAGTTAAAGAATCAGAATATGCCGTCATTTTCACAGACTGTACTGGAAAACATCCCCCAGGTCGTCGGTACTGTAGAATGTATTGTGTGTATCCCCTTTAGTCTCCAGTATTTGAAAGAATCCCTCATTTCCTAGTATATCCCATTTATACAGTTTAAGGTTAAAGTTTATGTGGAAAATTAAGATACTATAAAGAAAAGTTCTCTGAGTACCTATAAATTTATGAAGTTCACTCAGGAAGCCTCTCCCTCATGTGGTGCTTTTTCAAGAACCCGTTAGATCTCAAAGGTCCAAAGCGCCTAATAAAATTGTGTTTTTTGCTCCAGTTCATCTTAATTCTTTTGCTTTGTTTGATAGTTAACTGAGGGTTCCGTTGCTGGAATGAAATTTGGCCTGAAAGCTAACACAGAAGAATCAGATAAGAAAACAGTACTGTTCTGCCTGGGAGGTGGTGGCGCAGGCATCCGCAGTGGCTGCCCCTCTGCGTGTCACTGGACTGTGCTGTGCACACCTCAGAAGGATGTGTGTCTTAACACAGGGGGCCGTTTACAAGTGACCGTAATAAATTTGTGAAGTTTTTTGGGGAATCAAAAATAAATGTTTAACGGGACATCATACCTGGATTATCTGGACACGAGAGTGGGCATTTCCTCAGGGAGTTGGGGTGGTCTTGGCACCTGCCTCGCAGTGCGTTAGGTGTGAAATCAGGGTTCCTGAGCTCAGGCCTGGGGACACGAGGGTGCCTAGAGATCGGGCCTCATCCCCGGTACACGCTGTCGCGTTACAGTGGTAAGGAGTTGTTTTAACCACCGTCTTCTTCCCTTTCAATATATTTCTCCTTGCCATTTTATTCAGGGATGATTTCATGACTCACGTGTAGAAACACTCACTTTCTCTCTGTGTTCAGTGACTTTGCTTTACTTTTTCCATCGTGTATTCAAGGACTTGGCACAGGTCTGGCTGTACACCTTTTTCCTCTGTCCTTCATTGTAACAACCTGTGATTATGAGCTAGTTCCCAGCACTCAGGCACTTGACATGGGAGGCTAGTTTGGGGTTCTGTTTCAGGTATATGCTTGCAGTCAGCCGTGTGAGTAAAGTTAAGCGTTTCAGAGTTTTCCATTGAACGCAGAGGGCTCAGCGGAATTTGCCAGTTGGAGCACAAGCCATTGTGCCGATCACAGTGTCAAAAAGACGTGTGCTCCAAGTCCTTTTCTCAGGATAAAGCAGCAAAGAATGCCAGGCCTACCACGCGACTTCCGTCTCCGGCTACAGACCTTGCTGCCGTGTCCCCCGTCCGAGTGCATTCAGATCTGTTGTCGCTGAGGCCTCATTTCAGTGGGCTGTAAGACGAAAAGACGGGGAAAGAGAGACGTCCCCACCCCCTCTTGCCCATCTTTGGTTTTGTAAATCGCAAGATGTTTTTACATTCTCTAATGTTCCTTTTAGAGCAACTCTTAATACCGTGTTCCCCTTGCAGCCAGTCAGAAACACCTAAAGATGGAAAAGCAAAATGAAATTCTAGACCAGGTTTTCCCATTCACCATGAATTGATTAAAAAAATAAAATGACAGACGTCAGTTTCTCACTGTCCATCTCTACCACACCACTCCAGACAGGGCCGTGGCCTTCCAGGCGTGTGGCTTTTGAATGAGACACCCGTGTTCCTGTGTATCTTCAGAGTCATTTTGTTGCTGTCTTAATAACATTTGTCATGTGGTCTGCTCACCTTTTCTTTAACGTGGTCAATTCATATAAGGTTATGTTACGTTGTCATTTATCTTCAGTTTTCTTATTTTCTAGGAACTTCCTGTAGAAAAGCCCCCCAAACAAAACAAACCTTAATTGCCTAAATAAAGGTAATGCATGCTCCACTTAGGATAAGCACTACGACAAAGGACACGAAATCTACCAAGCTTGCAAGACCAGTTGAAGCTGACTCAAACCCTAACACAGCTGACTGCCGGCAGCCTCTTGTCGCTCTGGTTAGAGTAAGGCAGCCGCTGCTTCGCCGGTGCCCGACACGTGTGCTGGGCTCCTGGGTGATTGAAATGCAAGAGGGCGCCGTAGGACGGGCTAGATGAACTGGCTCGTCGCCACGGGACTGAGAACTCAGATCTGAGTGTGGCCCTGGTTTTTGGCACATAGCAGAGGAAGGAATGATTTGAACGTAACCTTGCCAAGCAAGTTCTCTGTCTTGTCAGTAGTCGTTTGTAGATTTCAGGGAATGACAGATTCTAATGCACTCGTTTTAAGATGTTTTGGTCACACACCAGCTCTTGATGCCTTTCTTTTAAATGAATTATAGACAGAGAGGCATTTAGCTTCTCTCTCAGCCTGCTTTTTTATCACAAGCAGATTGCCAGCATAATGGAGAGGAAACCAGATTGGATATGGACTCCTTTTTTATGCCTCTTCCAGTGTCGTGTTTATATATCCGAGTGGACATCCTCTCAAAAAATTATCTGGCACTAATTTATAACTATTATATTATCAGAGACTATGTAGCAATATATCAATGCCCAGGATGCATCACAGGCCTGTATAGATGTATGTCTACATGTGAGTATAACTGAATTTACGTACCAGGTTTTACACTTCGGTCTCTAATAGAGATTTAAAAACTACAGATTGGCCTCTTCCTGAGTGTATCGTTTCTCCATGCATTATATGCGTTCCCCGTAATTAATGACTGAGTTGGTGGAAAATGGCTAGGTTTTATTCATGTTTTTTTTTTTTTGTTCTCAACTTTAAAAGTAATCTACCTCTTAAAATTTGTAGTTTAATACTTGTTTGGTGAATTTGTGCCACTTTAACCCTTTCACTATCATTCCCATTTTGTTACATTTCTGTTCTGGGGACTTTTATGTTGAAATATTGTATAAAGCATTTGTAGCAGTTTAAAAATAAAATATTTAAAATTATTTAAATTGTTTTGGACGCTTCAATTGTATTATGTGATTCACATTTTACATTTTTGTTTGAGTTGTTAATCTGGAGAGTGTTCTTGTATTGAAGTTTGCTGTTAGTTATTTTATTGTTTCTGTTGGAGAGTGATGATAAAAGACTATTCTAATGAAAAACATTAAAATTTACAATTTGACATACAAAAGGGGTTGTCCTGTTGATTTTAACCAATGTAGCCTTTTAAGAGAGAAAGAGGTTAATTGTAGATAGACAAGTTAAGAGTGCTATTTGCTATTTCTCCCCTTTCAGCATGAAATAAATCATTTGAGCTTGTCAGATACACAAAAGTTTTTTTTATGCTGTTGCTAGCAAGCAAGCACTTAATAACTAGGGGGAATTCTAATGATACCGTTTTATATCATTGTAACCAATAAAAACTTTGTAAAATCTCGTGAAAGGACTGCATTTTGTATGTCATTGGGAGGAGTTAAGGGCAAAAAACGAAGGTGCATGTAGGAAGGGCCCAGCCAGGACACCTGATGCGCAGTGTCTGCTCCTCGCAGACGACCTTTTTTCACTGGTTTCTGTATGGCATTAACCGAACATTTGCGAGTTCAGTATTGCTCTTCTACCATTTAGAGGAGACGTGGGCAGACGTGCTATAAGCAGCACCTCAAGAGCGAATTAAAGTTTCGTACGTGAGGTCTCCGCTTCCTCTGTGCTTGCTAACGATTGACTCCACTTTGGGCATTTTTATTGTTAAGGGTCCCCGAAGAATGAAACAAGTTGGAACATCTGTATTACGTTTATATGGGGTTGCTCTTTTTTCTTGAGGTTAAAAATGGTTGGATGTCAGCAGTTTTGTAAAGTCCAGCGCGAGGGCACGTGTCGTTCTCATTCTTCGTATCAGCGTCATTCCTCTGATCCACCTCTCCTGGCCAGATGCCCTCATTTCTGGCTTAGGATAATATTCCCATGTGGAAACACCCAGCAGGGAGGAGGAGGGGTCCGAGGGAGGAAGAGGAGGCTGTGAGGTCAAGTGGAGCTAGGAGGTGGCTTTTGGTACCACTCGTTTTAAATGCTCTACTGAAGAGCGCTGAACGTGCACAGCGCCGGGGTGCATGGGGGAGGGCGCTGCTCCGGGAAGACGTGGGGCTCCATCTTGGCCCGTCTGCTCGCCTTCATCCTTCCCTTCGCGCCGGCAGTGAACAGGCGGCTAACGAGTGCCTTCGGCCCTCTATGTCCCCGCCTTCGGTGGCCTAGCCTTGGGCAAGTTATTTTGCTTTCTGGATCTTAGTTCCCAGTCTGCCGCAAGTGGGAATGGACCAGATGGTGTCTGCATTTGCCTTCTAGAAGGAGGTCTCCTTTTGGTCATGGATGCTGACATTTTCTCATGGGACCGAAGGAGCCAGGGCAAGGCCTGTCTCGTGTCCCTGGTTCTTACAGCAGAACCTGAACGTGGCAGCACTCAGGTATTTACTCGGCGGAGGAGTCCCCGAGAAGTCACGTAACTGCCATCTTGCCAGGAACGAGCTGCCCCATTTTGGTTGCTTTTATGTGCTTTATGGAGTTAAACATCGTAAAGAATTTTAAAACGAATAACTTAAGCCTGATGTCCCTGCTGCTCTTCTGAAGCATCTGTCACAGTTCGTGAACATCTGTCTGATCATGAACTTCGCTCTAGGCTGGCTATTTTAATTTGGTTGTTACAAATACTTTTTCTAGCAATCCGTTTTACAGAATCACATTAATTTATCGAGTACCTGCTGTGTCCTAGGATGTCTTCTAGGTGCTTAGGCTGCATCAGTGGACAGAAATCCCAACCCTTACAGAACCTTAATTTGCATGGTCGCTTTTCTCCTTTTTTTGTACTTCCTATTCAAAACCTACTTTGTCACAATCCCTCCGAAGGCTAGGTGGTCAGGAAGATGCTTCTAGCTTAATATTTGAGTGTGACTAGTCGACTGCTGACTTTTAATACTTGTGTTAAAGTGACTACTAAAATTATAGCTTATTTAATGCATTTTATGTATTGTGTGGATTTTGATTTGATATCAAACCTCGCTTTGAATAGATTGACCTAAGTCCGTAAGAAGACTCATAAAGGGCGATTTACTTTGCAAGTGGACTAGCGTGCAGGTGGGTGAGAAAAAGGTTACCTTGAACATGACGACCACATCTGCATCTGAAGTACTGCAGAGGCCAGGCTGTCGTGCGTTAGGCGGCCCAGCAGCCCATGGCCTCTCTCCTTCCTGATGGCACCAACCCTGCGGCTGTCGCTTTGGGGTCTGGTCTCTCGACTGATGTCCTGGTAACGCGCTACTGAAGATGTTCTCAAGAGTGGAAAGTGGACAAGCCGTTCCGAAGGACTTGGGAAAGGTGGCAGAGCTTGAGCTGACCTGTCAGTGATGGCACTGTCGCTGGACGCCAGGCACTGGCTGGCAGAAGATGAGAGCCATGCCCTGCCTCCTCGCTCAGTGGTTCTCAGACTTAACCCGGAGAAGAGGTTAGGCTGCCAGCTCCAAGGTCCTGCAGACAGCCTTTTAAATAAAAGGCTTGTTCGGGGGTGGGGCCTGCGTAGTCTGTAGTTTAAAGTTCACGGGGAATTTCAATGCACACTGAAGAATTTCTGATTTTTCGTGGGAAAAATTATGCGTATAGATCTTAATTGCTAAAGTGCGAGTGGGTTCTGATTTGAGCCCCTCGGTGCCTCCCATTTAATCCTTACAGGCACTCTCGTCCTTGTTTTTCCGAAGGCTCTGGGGCTCCTGTGGGGACTGGGGGGCAAAGGGCTGTTCTGAAGCCACCAGTCCTGAGCCCTGGGCTATGGAGAAGTATTAGTGTACGTGACAGAAGGAAGAGGTGAGGCCTCGAGACTCGAGGAAAAGGAACAGCCGGCTGCTTGTGCAGTTTCTTTCCCAACGTGTTTCTTCCAAGGCCAGGGCCCCTCTGTCCTGGTGCCCTGACCTTTTCCTGGGACTTGGCCTATGAGATGCTCCAGGGCCTTAAACTTACACAGTGTGTGGGATTTTAAAGCGAACAAAGAAACTAGATCCAGATTGGTGGGGCTGACGACATTCACGTCACTGTTAAAATTCTAGACGAAATATCAGTGTCAGGAAAACAGTTGGGACAGAAGGAGGTTTGAGTGGGTGCAGTGTAGGGGAAAGCAGACTGCGCAGTGGGTGACGGGTTCAGGCTCTGCGCCCCGGCCTCCCCGTTGGGGGCCGCGGGGCCACCATCCCAGCCCCCTCCTCACCTCCAGCCGCCGTGGCGGACTTCAGTGCTGCGCCCTTGTGCTGCTTCCTTTCCGGGTGGTGTGGGAAACCATCTGATGAGCTCTCAGGGAAATTCAGCGTAGCTCCCTGAGTGCTTTTCCGTGTGCAAGGTACCGTGCTAAGCATTTTGCAAACTTGACTCTCGTCACTAATGCCATGAGGTTGGCATCATTTACAGGTGGACAGATGGACTCGTGAGGCGTTCAAAAGTCACACAGTGCTCAGGTGACAAGCTGGGGTTTGAAGTGCCATCTATCCCCTCCTGAGCTTCGTTTCCTTTTAATGTAAAAGCCTCTTCTCTGCTAGCTTCTCTTGCCATAGTGAACCTGAGCTTCGTTTCCTTTTAATGTAAAAGCCTCTTTGCTAGCTTTTCTTGCCATAGTGAGCAAGCAGAGCCATCGCCGTCACTCCGTGGGTAAGGAATCCCTCCTGGGATGATCAGGGGCAGCAGCTCCTGGGCACAGTCAGTCTCACTCTTAGTGGGGAGTGTGCTTCCGCCCCTCACAGGCCTTTCATGCTTTCCGATTAGAAAACAAAAACCTCTTTAATGGAAATCAAGCTCCTTATATAATTATGTCCTATGGTTTTCGAAATGGTTCCAAAGAGGCCTGGGATCATGGGAAGTGTCCTCAGGTGTCACTTGAGAACTTTGACCTTTTGGGCATTAGCCCCAAAATAGTTGATCTGGGCTTACCTTCCCACCTTAGTAAATAGTGAGTTATGTGCAAAACAGAAGGTTAAGTTTCTGCTAATACTGTTATTTTTAAAGTATAGGATTAGAGACAGGAGGCCGTGTGGAGGTCTTATTTACTTTCTAGATTAAGAATAAGAATTGGAAAAACCATCGTGACTGCATTAAGTAACTTGGAGTTGCAAAAATCACATTCTGTCGTGAGCCATTAAAAGGGGCTTGGAAATACTTTTATGAGAATTAAGTTGCTACACTGTTGGGGTAATAGGATTTGTATATGCTTCTATAGTCTGTCTCATTGGTACCAGCTAGATTTCTTTTTGACTGTCTTATAGAAAGTGACCCCAAGTTCAGGTGGCTGTTCCAGAGACTATAAAAGATTTTACGGAAGAAGTTAGTGCCTAAATGTGCCTTCCCACGTCCAGCCTATAAACCAGGGCGAGAAGCCAGACAAAAGAACCCAGGGTTTTGACATTCCTTGATGGGTGCTACGTGAGTTACCCAGTGGGGTTTATGGGAGAGAACTGGGGTGTCTTCAGTAATGACAAAGCTCCAGAGAGATTCTAAAGCATAGGTTTCTGTTCTGAGTCAGAACGTATTTAAGAATATTTCCATGGTAATGTTTGAACAGCCTGCTGCATAGTCTGGAGTTCTGCTTAGATACCTATGGAGTCAGCATTACATCTAAATGTCAGTTTTAAATAGGAATCATTAAAAAAAAAAGACCTGAAATTTGTTGCACAGGTAAGTTCATAACCAAAGGGGATTTAGGTCTCAGGATACAGTTGTGGCAATTTTAAACTTATAAATAGAATTTCAATTTAAAATAATTGCATTTGTTCTCATATTTAATAATTGCCAAAAACTATAATATTTTAACATATTGGAATGAAGTTATTTAAAACACATGGATTCAATTTTCCTTGCAGTAACATTCTCTTCTCACTTGCTTTTTATAATCACACCCAATCCTTGCCAACCCAGCTCGAGCTTGGGAACATACTCAGATGGCTTCTATTTCCAAACTAATACTGGATCTGAGAAGTCAGGCACATTCTCCAGGACCGATTCAGTTGGTCAGCCATTCAGAAAACATCTGTAACGGTCAAGCTGGGTCGCGAAGGTGTTGGGCTATAGAACTGATGGCCTCTGTCCTGTGTCTTGGGACTCGCACAGGACCCTGGGATGCAGCTGGCCCCTGCTGAGGGAGCCGAGGGCGCTGCTGGCCGGTTGTCCAAGCCAGGCACTGTTCCGAGTGTTGTGCACGTCTCGCCGCCCCCGCTTCTGAGGTTCTCCCACCGCCAGAGGGAAACGCTGTCCTCATTTCGAGTCTGGGAGGCAGCATCACTTGAATTATGTCCCTCAGCTGTCCGTGAGAGCGTCAGGCCTAGGCATCTGACTTGAGCCGTGTTCTTAAAGGCGATGTGAAACCACCTAATTCACTGTGTCCCCCACATGCCTCATGCTGATGTCATCGCCCAAAGATGGGTTTTGCTGCAGAGAAGGGGTATAGCATAGCCTGTGTGGAGCTTCAGTTCAGGGTGGCCACCACGTCCCACAGAATGGAGTCGGAAGTTCAGCATTTCCTGAAGGCCTCTTGCCTTCCATGAAAGATGGGGCAGTGCAGACCAGCACTGGTCTGGTCTGCAGGTTTTGCTGTGGTTTCATCTCAGGCGGTGGAATATAGGTAAGCGCGTTGCCTCTGGCCCCAGAGCTGCTGATCTGCTGTCACCTCCAGGAAGCCTTCCCTGACCATCCACTTGGAAATAATTGCCATTGTTCCTCTCCATCTCTTTGCTCTGCTCATCCGTTCCTGCAGGAACTTCGCTCTTCTATTCGTTCTTGTTGCCGATGTCACACTTGTTCACTGAATCCCTCTCCCGGAGTGAGAGTTCTCTCGGGCAGACTGTTCACTGGTGCATCTCTAGCATCTACTACAGTG
Source organism: Pteropus alecto (assembly GCF_000325575.1). NCBI lineage: Eukaryota > Metazoa > Chordata > Mammalia > Chiroptera > Pteropodidae > Pteropus > Pteropus alecto. Next base: position 3,762,712 of record NW_006436888.1, on the reverse strand, counting down.
CCCGGCATGTATAGCTGCTCAATAAATACTTTTAATTGAATAAAATATTTGAATCCTCGCTTTGTCACTCACTAGCTCAGTAACCTTCACCTCTCTGAGCCCGTTTGCCTTGTCTGTAAAATGGTAACAATCCGATCACAGTGTTTTCACGAAGACAACAGGTAGGCCCGTGAGGACCACAGATGCTGCGTGCTGTAGTAACGGCTTCATAAATGTTAGCTAGCTGCCATCATTATCGCTGAAAGATGTCCTCTTTCATCTCAATTTAAATCTGATCAAAAGTGGCTTCTGCTCAAAGCCGACCTGCCATGTATGTGATTTCGTGACAGCACAGGCTGCAGCAGCCGGAATGTCCCTTCCTCTCTCGCCTCTGCCCAGAGAGGGCCAAGTGACTCCTGGTTCTAAACGCCAGTGACCCCAGCGGCTTTTGCTGTGTCTCAGCTGGGCCTGTGCTGTTCACGGACGGACTATAGCTGCTCTCTTTCTGGATCAGACACTGCCACCCACCAGAACTAAAGAGAATGAGCTATGAAACAAGCAGTCACGTTTCAAGTCAAGGCGGGGAGAAAAGATGATTAGTTTTATTCCATCAGCCCTCCATATAACTTTTCTTGGTTTTCAATTTCAAAGCCCAAATGTACATTTTAAAAGATTCAGAAGAAACCATTTCGTTAGCTCTATGAAACCATGGGAACTTAACCAAGGAACCTAATTCATTGAAATAATAATCTAAGGACATCACTGATATTTTTAAGTGGTTGCTAGCCACCTTTTTCAGGGCTTTATGTATATTACCTCATTTAATCATTTTTAATCGAAATAAATACTTTTATGTTCTCCCATTTTACAGATGGGAAAACAGGCACAGAGACGGTAAGCAGTTTGCCCGAGGTCACAGCTAGTAAGCGGAATGAGGAAGCCAGTCCAGGGAGCGGCCCCACCCATCGGTGTGAGTCTGTTCCTGCAGCTGGTCCGCTGATCTGGGAGGGAGCCCCTGCCCTGGCCCAGCCGGTTCTTCCCAGCGGCCTCTCCTTTAAGAAGCAGGGATTCACTGCTGCTGGTGAGCACCTGCCCAGGGCACGAGAAGCACCAGCTGATGCGAAGGGGCTGAGCCATGAGGCAGGTGAACACATGCCTTGGCCCTCCCCAGTCCAGGTCCGTTTGGTCTGTTCTTGGGACAGCAGACTGTGAGGTCTTGGCCAGGCCTGGAGTGATGCCTCTGCTGGCACGTCACCCACCCAGCTCTGTAAGGGAAAAAGCAGGTCCGGATACTGTCGCACCCAGAGAATTAAACCCTGCTCCCTAGCGTCAACTTTTTCTTTTCCTATTTTCATAGAAGTCTTTAAAAAGCCTCAGCTGGCCAGCCGGTTTCCATGTATGCGTGGGAAGCAGCTGCCTGGGTTCAGAGGCGGGGTCACACTCAGTGTCACGGGGCCAGTGCCTGGTGTCTGCCGTGGCTGCAGAAAGGCTCGAGCCACAGGTACATGCTGTCTGGGATCTAACGCATCTGCCGCTTCTTTTAAAAAATGGACTTTCCTTAAAGGCTCAAAGTAACCATTACTAATACTTTATTGTGGAGAAATGATACCCTCGGAGGTAAATCGGACATGCAGGATCCAGATGCTTGAGATGGGACTTAACACTGTTTTAAGAAGGATGTACTCACTGTCTCCTTTTTCATCTGTTATGTATGGATTTTGTCTGCACTCCCTGGCCTCCCTTAGATAGGCTTCTGTTAATATTCCGTGGGCCAGGAAGTTAGAGCGTGGTCCTGCTGACAGTCTGTGTAAATAACGAGGTCAGTGGCGTCTGAGAACTCCGAGGACCTCTCCTAAGCAGAGGGCGCTGACGGCAGAGCGTGGATTTGGCGGCGCGGTTTGCTTATTCATTAAAAATGTGGCTCGGCTCTTGGTTCTTTGCTGGTAAGTGACGTTGCTGGACAAATGACCTCTAGATAGGGGAGCGTTAAGTAACAAACACATCGACTGCTGTTTTCCTTTAAGCTCCTAAAACCCGCACGAGTTCAATGAACAGTTTGTGGAGAGAATGAAACAAGTTTGGGCAAAGTGCACGCGGTCTGTGCCTCAGGGAAGGTTTGCTCCAGGGGAGGCACCTTAGTTCTCAGACAGCAGTGTTCTCTTTACCCCGTCCGTGCCTGTGCCTCCGTCCTTGAATCCAGGCTTAGAATACATATTTTATTTGGTGCCAGGTGCTAACGAGTGGTCCAATCTCCAAGTGGTCCAATCTCCAAGGACATAGAGTGCATTCTGTCTTGTTACTGTAGCAGAAGCTGATACATCCGCCTGTTGATTTTTTTTTTTCTCCTAATTCAGAATATAACTCCAGAGTTTCTTAGACTTTCTCTAGTAACCAGTGCATAGGTTTATAGGTGTTTTATGCCTTCCCTTCTCGACTCACATCTAGGCTCCTTTACATTTTATGAGAGTTCAGTGAAAACAATTTCATGTTAATTTGCCCTCATGGAGGTGCCAACCGTTCTGATGCCCCTTGATAAATTGGTGTCAGATATGGCAGTTGACGTGTATGCTCTGTTTGTTTACTTCATCACTGCGATAAATGATATATTTCTGTTCTTCAAAACTATTTATAAAAATTATAGATGCAGCTCATTAGTGCCAACTAACAGGTGTTTTATTGAGGGAATGTTCTGGACAGGTGCTTGGGTGAGGGGACAGTACCTCGTGGGTCCAGCACGTGTTGTCTTGTTCATTTCAGCGTGAGGCAGAGCGTTGTGTCTGTGTCCCCAGGTGTCTCACCAAGATGTTCACTTAGTGGATCGACTGCCTCAAAAGCCTCCTGGGAGGCTTAGTAAACAGTCCAGACCTACTACACTGTCATCTTTGGGGGTGGGCCTTTGCAATCTTCATTTTTATCAGCTTCTCAAGTGATTTTTACCCAAACGTCAGAGTTCTCCATTGGGTCTTAAAAAGAAAAAAAAAAAAAGTAGCATACTATCACCCCACCTCATTTAATTTGCTCCCGGTTTTCATTTTAAATGATTTTCCTTTGCGTATTAACAGTCTCTCGGATACATTTATCTGAGCATTTTTCAGTTCTTAGAACGTTTCACTCGTGTGTGTCTTTTACATCCTAATGACCACCCTGTGACAGAGGAGCCGGGGGGCTTCAGTTAGGGACGCCTGCAGGTGTCAGAGACCAGGTGAAATTGCCGCTGCCCCGCCCTGCCCATTGTTGTTCTTCGTGTAGCTCTCTGAGGGGGTCGTGTGACCTTTGGTCACTAACTAGGATAGGCTCGGTGTCGCACAGGGTCCTGCCTGTGTGTGTTCACTGCTCTACCCTACACCTGCCGCAGCACCTGGCACACAGAAGGTACTTAAGTCAGAATTCGTGGAATCAAAAAAAAAAAACGCCCTCCATGCAGTGACCTACTTCTCTGGCCCTGACTCATGACTTTGGCTTCTAATGTGAGCTTTGGGGCAATTAATTGTTGGCACCTGAATCAAGAGCGTCACTTGGATAAGTAAATGCTCAGTTAAGATCAGGTTGAAAGAAAAGGCTGACTTATTACAACCGGTGATTTAGTTAAAATGACAATCCGTGTTAAAGGGTTTCTGCCTCAGGACACAGTCCTCAAAGGTAAGAACGGGGAATGAAAGCCAGTCAGTAAACTATAGAGACCAGAAGGAAATTGGGCCCTAGACGTCCAGTGTGGCCCATCAATTCAAAGACAATGGTGAAATTATATTCCCCGCTCCCCAGTCCACAGCGGTCTGCGCATGGGCTACCTGTGGCTATAACCCAGCACCCTGCACTTCCTGAGGCAGATGTTCATTCACACTTTTAAATCCTTTCCCCCGACGTTCTACTGTGAAAATGGGGCCATCCTCCGAGCTCTGTCACCAGCTTTAATCCCTGACCTCTCCTAAGGGGTCCCCCTCTCGTGGAGCCTCTGGAATACGCAGCATAGGCTGCTTTTCTTCATGTTTTCGTCTTGCTCAGAACAACGAGTGCCTTCCGCTTAGAGCTGACACACCAGTTGGTCTCACGGTGTGGGTGGGCTTGACGGGGCCGTGCTGAACCAGGTGCTCCTCACGCTGGTTGGCGGCCGAGCGTCACTCACCTTGCCAGTGTCCCCGTCAGGCTCACGAGTCAGAGCTGCTGCGTAACGTGACCCCGCCGACCAGCCACGGCGGCACAGAGGCCGCCCGTGGCACATCATTGCGGCGTGTTCAGCTAGCCGCGGCCGACGTGGGAACGCTGCAGCGTCCGGGCCTGGGGACGGGGGCACGGTGCTACCAGGAGTCTTTCTGAACTTTAAGTCAGAGTCCCTCCTGTCGGTGAAGTGAAATACGACTGAGGGTCAGTTGGTTTTCATGCAGCCGTTATTAATGGACGACCCTCATTCCCCCTGGAGAGCATCTTGGTGACGCTCAGGGGGCAGCCCATGCAGTTCGCTTCCCAGCCGTCACGTTAAATGCGGCCAAAGGTCGTTTGTATTTGTCATATTTATTATTGTACTCGTGCGACTTAATAGTATCCGAACCGATGAAATATGAGCATTTATGAAAAACAAGTTGAATGCTTAGGCTCAGAGTCATTTGCATAAAAACTGCTGTCCAGTTAGGTGTGGATGAGAAACAATGAAAAATTTGCATGAAGGCGTAGAGAGAGTTTTGCAGTTAGATTGCTTTTATGAGTGTCTCAGGTTCTTTTCCCACTTGAAACAATAACGGGGAAATCAGAGATGATGCATTATGGGTGCGATTCAGTCAAGAAGGAGTATAGATCTTGGCCCTTCATCTGTTCATTCATTCATCTACTCATTCATTCAGTAATGAATGTAGGGCCGACACCTGCTAAGTGCCAGGCGCTGTTCTAGGAGTTTGCAGTGAACAAAATTAACAGAAGGCTCTACCTTCATGGAACTTCTGTCCTGGTGGGGGTGGGGAGATAGACAATAGACTAGCAAATAACTACATAGATGCTGAGTCCTGTGGAGGGGAGTGGAAGAGGGAAGGGAGGATAGAGAGTTCCAGAGTGAAAATGGGGCCAGAGAAAGCCTGACTGAAGAAGGAACATTTAAGCAAAGACTCAGAGGGGAGGCAGCAAGCCTGTGGACGTAGGGGAGGAAAGCACTGGGCAAAGGGAATACATAGCAAGTGTAAAGGTCCTGAGGTGGAGGCATCCCAGGCACACTCGAGGAACAGAGAGGCGGCCGGCACGGCCAACGGGGAACAAGGGAGGGAAGGGACCAGGGGTCAGTTCATACTGGCCAGCGCAGCTGCCGTCAAGAGATTTTTGAGGGGAGGGGTAATATGGCGTGACTTGCCTTTTGAAAGAAACACGGGCTGATCTATTGAGAATAGATTGAAGTCAGAGTAGAAAGCGGACCAGGAAGCGAACGAGTGACCCAGAGCTGGTGGCGGCTGGACCAGACGTGGAGCGTAGCAGTGGACGTGCTGAGGAGCAGTGCGATTCTGGGTGTGTTTTGAAGGTAGAGCCACAGGATCTGCTGAGGTGGGGACAAAGATTGGATGAGAGAGAGAAGGATGACGGCGTTTTCTGTTTTTCTTTTTGCCTCCATATCCAGATGGGTGGATGGCGTCGCTATTGAGTGATGAGGTGAAGACTGTAGTCGGAGCTGGTGTGTGGGGTGCGTGTGTCCTGGGGTTCAGTTAGGGGCGTGTTAAGTTGGAGGCGCCATTCGGCATTGAGGGGGAGATGTGGGAGGCGTCGTGGAATATACAGATTTGAGATTCAGAGACAGGACCCAGCTGGAAATAAAGTGGGGAACCCTCAGGGTACACGTGACGTTTACAGCTGTGAGACTGGAGCCCCTGAAGGAGTGAGTAGAGATGAAGGGAAGCAGCCCAAGAACCGAGGTGGGGTGGGGGTGGGTTGTGCCAGTGTCGTGAGGTGGGAGAGACTTGGAAGAACCTCGGAAGGTTCTGGGCCCGAGGGTGCATGGGAACTGCTGTGACCCCAGGCGGACGTGGCGGTGGGGTCCAGACGGGCCTTTGCGTGTGAAAGGCCCCTCTCCTGGACTCGACGGGCACTCTCTGCTTTGCCTTTGCACGTGGCTTTTCTCTCCACCATCCTAGAATGGGTTTTTTTTGGGGGGGTGGGGGGGCGCTGCACAGTGGGTGGAAAAGGCTCCCTGACTCATCCCTGGGGGGCATCTCGACCAGCGCCTCCCCAGCTTCCCTGCCATTTCTCCTGGGGTCAGCTGTTTCCATCTGGAGAACAGTCTCTGCAACCAGCCAAGCGTGACCCCGAGTGACGAGGGTCAATCCAGGGGCCGTCTCTCAGGTCTGCTTCCTGGGAAAAGCAGAAGACCCCGCTTAAGAGATCCGAGATCCGCTACTCAGTCAGAGGAAGGCGGGGGAGGAGCCGGTGCTGGCCACTTCCTCCCGCTAAATCCTCTTGCATAAAACTGGCTTTGAGACTATGGCAGGAGAGGGCGGGTAGTGGCAGCACCCCCTCTGTCTTTGAGGAGTGGCCTTCAGGGACAGAAAGGACCTCTCCTGGGAACCCTTTCTCTCTTTTCCTGGGGGTAAATAACTTACACATTCTGTGTTCCCTGCACCCCATAAAGGAAAGCAGATGGCAGCCTAGTGACGGGAAGCGAATCCGGAATGGAATCCGTACGTTCTACAGAACCCGAGTATAGAGAGACTGTGCGTTCCTGTGCGTATGCAGACACACACGTGCACGCGCAGGATTGCACATGCACACGCACACGCGCACGTGCAGGAGAGGGCGGGTAGTGGCAGCACCCCCTCTGTCTTTGAGGAGTGGCCTTCAGGGACAGAAAGGACCTCTCCTGGGAACCCTTTCTCTCTTTTCCTGGGGGTAAATATCTTACACATTCTGTGCTCCCCGCACCCCATAAAGGAAGGCAGATGGCAGCCTGGTGGCCTGAAGCAAATCCTGAATGGAATTCCGTACATGCTACAGAACCCGAGTATAAAGAGACTCTGTGCGTTCCTGTGCGTATGCAGACACACGCACACACACGCAGGATTGCACACGCACACGCGCGTACGCACACGCACAGTGCTTCTGCGGGCCGGTTCCTCGTTTCCTCGTTCTCATCTCTGGGAGCCTCCACTTCTCCTTCATGCCAGTCACGCTGTGCAAGTTCATGTTTACTTGTGTATTACGCAAGTGATGCGTGGCCTTCCCCTTCCAGAACACATGCCCCATGAGCGCAAAGACCAGGTCTGTTTGTTTTGCTGCTTTGTCCCCAGCGCCAAGCACAGGGTCAGGTATGCAACGGGCGTCGACGGCTCAGTGTCGATGATGATCACGGGAATGCCCGGTCTTGCGTACGGTGTGGACGGGAAGGCTCGCACACCTCACCTTAATGGGCTCCGGGAACAGCTCTGCACGGCAGCACGTGACAGCATGGGACAGCACGTGACAGCACATGCACGTGTGGCGAGTTTGAAACCTGACTCCCAGACCACTGAATACTAAATCAAGTCAGGGCACATTGCTTCATACGGCTGACTTTAGGAAGTTTCTGTCCTGAAGAGCTGAGTTAAAAAAAACAAACAAACGTGTTTTTTCGGGGCGGAAAGGGTGCCTGCCCCCTGAGGCTCGGCATAGGCCAGAGCCCCGCCTTGCAGATTCTCCCTGTGCCTTTGCAGAGCATAGCTTCTCGGATCTTCACAGAATCCCCCAGTTCCTGGCACAGAGCAAGTAGTCAGTAAACAGCAGTCAGATAAACGGGGCAACTCAGGGACAGCCCGAATCCGCGTGGACACTGCCTGTCAGCGCATGAAAGGTTCTGAAACCCTGCGGAGGCGCCGGTCTGGTCTCCGGAGCCTGCGTGCTGAGGGTCAGTGGCCGGCGCTCGGATCACGGCTCTGCCTCTCGCCGGCGGAGCGTCCTCGGGCGAACCGCTGCGCGGCTTCGATGCTGTTGTGTGAAACGTGGCGGGACCCATCTCCTAAAGGTCCGGCAAAGGCTAAACTTGTTACTCCACGTCAAACACTGGGCACAGTGCCTGGCACGTGGGAAACAGACGATCATGAGAATGACACGTGCGGCATCTGGGAAAAGCTGTCCCACGGAGTCCCGGGGGGGACATGCTGGTGACGTGGACGGTTTTCATCCCGCCTCAGCCACTGCCTGGACATGAGTCCATGGGGGCCTCAGTAGCATCTGGCTAGGCCGCCTGTCTGTCCCCGGCAGGGAGGGAGCCTGTTTGTCGGCAGCGTCATCACCCCACTGACACCGCGGTCAGGTGCATAGTGAGTGTGCCCTTCCCGTGGCAGTGGCACCCTGCCAGCCGGGCACACCCAGGCTTTGGAGACGCCCCGGTAGCAAAGGACCCTGAGCTCCCACCAGGCTCCTGCTCCGAAGCGGCTGCCTCTGATGGTTGGCATCCTGGGACGGGCACCAGACGTGGAGTACTCGAAAGCCTGTCACCAGAGCAGGTGCCACATCGATAGGGCTTAGGCGACGCTTCGTCCCAGTGACTCCAGACGTGGGAGTTGTCCCTGGAGTTGACGTAATCATCTTTTGAACTTCTTCGGTCTAAGGCAGCTTAGAAGGGAAGACTTAGCGTCCTTGTAGGATTTTACCATTTGAAAGAGCTTTTCCATCTGGACCTCACGGGAGGCCATCGGTCCCTTTCTGTCCCCAGGCGGGGAATCTGCTTTCTGTGCATTCATGTCTCGACACACTTGTTCGTGTGTGTTTTTTGGCTTCCCTCCCGTTCTTCAGGGGTTTCCTTTAAAGAAAGCAGACCGTCTCAGCCTGGCTAGAGAGGAGAGGGGATGGCATGTGGCAGTGGAACGGGGAGGTGGCAGGAGAGAAGAACAGCGAGAGGCAGAAGCGTGGAGGGGACCTGCGCTGGGGCGCTGCGCGGCCGCTGCTCCGTCCTGCTGGGGCTTCTCCCGCCAGAGCTGGGCAGGTCCCGGGCAGTGACTGTTTCTTCCATGTGTGGCGTCTTCCGGACTTGAGCCACCACACTGAGCAAAGCAGGGAGGGCGTGACGGGGCGAGGCCCGGGAGTGGGGTTCCAAGACTTGTAAAAGTGGAGGCCTGGCTCCGCGCCTAGGGCGGGGCCCCGGGCCCGAGGGCGAGCTCCCGGAAGCCACTTCCGGGCACGGCTCAGTCCCGGAGCACATGTGGGGGGTATGTGTGGCGTCTTCCGGACTTGAGCCACCACACTGAGCAAAGCAGGGAGGGCGTGACGGGGCGAGGCCCGGGAGTGGGGTTCCAAGACTTGTAAAAGTGGAGGCCTGGCTCCGCGCCTAGGGCGGGGCCCCGGGCCCGAGGGCGCGCTCCCGGAAGCCACTTCCGGGGACGGCTCAGTCCCGGAGCACATGTCGGGGGCGGAAGTGCCTCCAGAGCCTGGCTCCAGGCTGGCCATTTATTTGTTCAGGGAACATTCTCTGGGCAGCTCCTTGTGCCAGGCGGGGCGGCAGGCAGGTGGCTGGCTGAGAAGTGAGTGGAGTCAGGCGGTGTCCGGTGGGCGGGGCAGGGGGAGCGGGCGTGGCAGGTGGGGGCCTTAACAGAGTGCCAGGTCCTCTCGCCAAAGGGCCACCTGCCTCCCAGCGTTCCTTTTCCCTAAGTTCGCTGAGCTTCACTCTGCCCTTCCTCCCCATGATTGGTGACACCACGTGAGCAGTGAGCCCACCGTGTCCCCTCCCTCCTTCCTCAGAACCACTTGCTGTGCGACCTTGAGCAAGTGACCTCACTCTGGCCATTTCCTTGCCTGAGCGAAGGGCTGCTTGGCATGGCCTCTGGGGTCCCCTGTCCCTCTCCTGTCCTGGCAGGGTGGCAGGCAACCATGGCAGGGAGTCCCCGCTGGCAGCTTCCTTTGGCCGAGGTCACGGCAGGCCGGGCCAGCCTTCCTGTCGACTGGGTTGCGTTATGAGCCGTCACATGCTGGGTATTTGGAGTTCAAGCCAAACAGGTTTGGGGCACTAATGGCCCCTGGAGACCTCAGAACGTAGTGTAAACGCCCCACGAGGCAGGAACGCGACTGGTCTTTGGGCGCGTGGAAGGCAAGTCGGGAGCCACACTGGGCCCAGGGCCTCCCTCGGAGCTGGAGGGACGGAAGGAAATCCGGCTGCCGGGGGTGCGTAAGCACCCAGAGCGCCCCTGGGGATCGTGGCTCCTTCGCTCCCTTCCTCCCTTGACCCTTTTATTCATGCCCCTCCCTGCGACCCTGAGCGAGTTACTTAACCTTGCTGTGCTCTCGTCCCCTCAGCCATAAAGAGGGCCCAGTAACCCACCCCACACGGTTAAGGGGACAATCAAATGAAAAACACGGCCCGGGCACTGCGAGCAGGGCCCGCGACTCCGGCCCCTCACGCGTTCCCCGCACTCCGCCAGCCCCCACGTCTCCACGGCAGGACCTTCGGTGACTGTCCAGGCTCGCGGCTTCAAGCCTTGGTCCCCGTCCTCTAAGGACCACTTCCATTCTCCTCCCTCGAGCCCTCACACTGGAAAGACTTTCTCAACAAAACATCACTGGGCACTGTGTTCCCCGCCTCCCCCGGCTTCAGAACCAGGCCCTGCTCACATATTGCCTGCACTTGACTCTGCCGAAGGTGTCCCCTAGCCCCACGCTCCCCAACTTCCATGATCAGATGCCCCTCCAGGGACGTTGTTAAAATGCAGATTCTGACTCCAGCGGTTGCGGTGGAGGGGAGGCTAAGTGGCTGCACCTCTAACGAGCCCCCCAGGACTGCTGATGCTGCTGGCCAAGGACCATACTTTGAGTGGATGGATCTAGACCAGTGGTTCTCAACGCTGGCTTTTAAAATTCTCAGTGCCCAGGCCAACTCAGGATCCATAGGGCTGAGGAGCGGGCTTTAGGATGGTTTTCATCTCTCCAAGTGACCCTAGTGGGCATCAGAGTTTGAGAGTCCCATGCCAGGCTCCTCCGCGCTGAAGCGGTTCCAGCCCAAAGCGGACTCCTGGCTTTGTGGCTTGCTTGTGCATCTGTTCTGTGGGCAGAGGCTCAACCCCATCTGGAGTTTTGGGATACTGAGAAGGGCGCTTCTGTGCCCATCGCTCCAAGGACTGTGTCAGGGTGGGGCCCCGGGCTTCGGTGTCAAGTGACCCTGGATTCGGAGCTTGGCCGCACCCCACTGGGCAAGAGATTGTAGACCTTGGGCTTCCTCACCACAGTGCCTACCTCCGGGCTGCTGGCGGGGTTTGAGGAGCCCCAGGAAGCATGCAGAGTGCTCCTGATGCGTCAAGTGCTCAGCGAATGAGGCTATTACGTCTTTTCCTTGCTTGACATCCTCATCTTATAGGCGAGACTACTCTGGCTCAGAGAGGTAGAGGCACTTTTAGAGGCCACACCACAAGGCGAAGGGGAGTCGGGGCTGAAACACCAGGCTCCTGCAACCCAATGCTATGCCACTCCTCTCAAGCCCACTGACTCCCGGCCTGGGGGCCTCATTTGAGTTGGGGATGGGGGGCTGTCCTGGAGCGGAAGGGGCTGCCCAATTTGGGAAGGAGGAGCCAACCATTCCTGGAAGTGGCTGATGGCTGGTGGCAGGAAGCAAGCAGTGGTTCCTGCAGCTCCTACCTGCGAACCTTCACCCTGCCCCCAGGGAGTGTCAGCATCATCCCAGGTCGTCTTACCTGGGCACCTGTGCTTCTCCCTTGCCTCCGGCAAAAGTGTAGAACATCAGACGCTGATTTCAATAGCTCCGAGGTTTTATGGAGAGTCGTGTAAAGCTCCTGCGGGGGCTGTGTGGCCCAGCCGGCTTTGGGGATTGCATTCCGGAAGGTCTCACCTGCCACATGCAGAAGGAAGAGGTGGAAGCAGGGCGTGGCAGGCAGGGGTCTTAACTCCATCCATGGGCAGCCCGGGCGGGGAGCGTGGAAGAGCCTGTGGGACTGATGGGGACTGGGAGCCCTGGAGAGCGTGTCCTGGAAATGCCAGCTCCTCCCCTCCCCCTCTCTGCCCTCCTCGACTGGACACTCCTTAACCCTGCCCTCTGGACCCTCACCCCAGTCCCTCGCTTCCCCTCCTCTCTTGAACTCACTGCCTTCGGGAATTTCCTTTGGCCTCGTCTTAGAAGCTGCTGCTACCGGCCACCAGCAGCCCGTAGGCTGCTAAATGCCATGGTCATGGTCAGTGGTTCTGTCTCGTCTTCCTCGGCCCATCGGCAACTCTGGACACCGTTAATCCTCCCTCTTGCTTGAAGTAGTGGCCGCCCTTGACACTGCCCTCTTCAGCTTTCTCACCCCCAGCCCCGCGTCCCATCCCCAGGCCCCGGACCCCCTCCTGTCTCCACTCCCCTGCGCACCCACCCAGTCCACCCGGGGGTGACGAATTCCAAACTCACCAGTGGACATGCTCATGTATTCACTTTCTGTCTCCGCTAGGACGTTGCCTGGGAAGGCGGGGTTGGGACCCTGACCTCTCAGCTGCATCTCTGGCACTGACCCCGTGCTGAGTGACAGTAACTGCTCATCCGGGGGGCTGCATTTAACAGCTCTGAGAGGAACTGGGCCAGGAGGCTCCCAGGAGTTGGGGCAGGTGGGATCGGCCTCCCTACCTGGCGAGGAAGTGAGGGCAGCCCTCTCCTCTGTCACATTCCCCGCAGTCTGATCAGGGAGCCGTCCCTTGTGTTAACAAGTTCTTCGTGGACGATGGCAGGGTAGCTGAGCATCTTTTTATCTAAATTGGCTTTGGATTTCTCTGTGAATGGCCTCTTCATGTCATTAAAGTATCTGTTCAATGACTGGATAGGCTTTGCCCATTTTTATTTAGTTTTTGTTGTTTTTGTTGTTACTTCATCTCCCTGGTCCCTACATCCGCTGTCCCAGGGAAGGCCCTGGAGCTGAGGAGCTCAGGCACGTGGCCGCCACTCTGTGATGTCACCTTGTCCCCAACTCCCCCAAGCCCAGGAAGACCCCTGGAGGTGAGGGAGCCCCCTTCCCTCGTGGCTCATTAGCTCATGGAGACGCCCCAGGCAAATGAACCGCGGCGGTTAGTTAGATCCTTGGGCGTCCTTCGTCACCCTCTCTGCTCAGGACTCGAGCAGGAAACGTCCCCTCCTGGAAGCTTTCTGTGTTGTCGTCTTCTCCCTGACCTTGGCCTTCACACCCTTCAGTTTAGTTTCTCGTGTGTGGTCAGCGTCTCCTGATGCCTCCTGTACCAGAAACCGCGGGGAGCAGAACGAGAATGTGGTCGCCCGGGACCCCGGAGCCCCACGTCTCGGCTTCGCATGGGCTTTGCCCTCCCTCCAAAGAGGCATTTTTCCTCCCTGGGCGACACAAAGTCACATGCACACTCTGCAAGATGAAGAAATCTGTGTCTTAGTCACTAAAGCTTCCTTGGCAGAGCACCTGACAGGTAGTAGACGCCCTACCGCATGCTGGGCAACGGTCTAGGTGCTGGGGATACGTCGGTGACAAGAAGCTTCTGATGGAGCCAGTACACAAACAACCAAGTAGATACAGAGTATGTTGATGGTGATGAATGCAATCAAGTTCAGTAGCGCCCCCTTATCCGTGGGGGACACGGTTTAAGACACCCAGTGGATGTCTTAAACCACAGATAGTACCAAACCCTATTTTTTCCTATATGCACATACCTACAATAAGGTTTAATTGACAAATTAGGCTCAGTAAGGGATTCACAACAATAATTAATAAAATAGAACAATTATAACAACATGCTGCTATAGAAGTTATGTGAATGTGGTTTCTCTCTGTCTCAAAATACCTTACTGTACCTTCATAGAGCATGAATGTTCTGGACAAGGGGCGAGTCACGGCCCGGGGTGGGGTGAAGTGAGAGATTTCATCTCGTGACTCCCAACGGTACACATTTCACGCTTACCAGCTGTTAATTTCCGGAATTTCCCATTCAATATTTTTGGCCCGTGGTTGACTTGCAGGTAACGAAACCGTGGAAAGTGAATCCACGAGTGGTGGGGGGCGGCCATCGTAAAACGGACTGGAGGCTGAGAGTTCGGGGCTGGGGGAGGCGCACTGAGGAGGCGGCGCTTGGGCGGGAACTTGAAGGGGGGCGGGGTGAGCCCCTCGACCTGGGGTCTGCCTTCCAGGCAGGGAACGGCAGGCGCCCAGCCCCGGATTCGGGAGTGGACCGGAGGAGACACGAATGGCTGAATGAAAGAATGGGTGCTGCTTCCAGGGCCAGGAGCAGATCAGCTCTTCCCGTTTGGTGCCTTCAGACCATTGAGGGTTCTGACGACTGAGAAATGATCGTCCCAAGGAGACGATGCTCTGGAGGCCGCCATTCATGAGCCCTCACCACGAGCCGGGCCCTGGGCACTGGGCACGAGCCGGGTGTGCTAGAGACAATCTCTCGCGTAACTGCTCCCCGCCTGTCCAGATCGGGGGGGACTGGACCGCATAGGAGGCCCCACTGGGCTTTAAAAGTCCATGCGTTTTTGTTCCATGCAAGTGAAGTTTCCAGAAAGCTGAAGAGTGGAGAGCATTCTGTAAGTGGATGGAGAACTCTGAGCAAAGTCTGGGTGGAACAGACCTCTCCCGACCCCACCCACCATGGCTTTAAAAAGTTAAACCACAGTGTATGACACTTGTAAAAGTAATGCTAGATTCCCCTGCTTTTTCTAAAAAAAGCCATTCTTGTCCAGCCCCTTCTTGGTGTTGTGCATTTAAAATTACGAGTCACACCAGGTTTCCGGAGGGACGTCAGAGGGGGCCTGTCGGGTTTGTCTTCTGTCTCCCGCTCTGGATGGGCCAGGTTTCCCGGTGTCTGAGAAGCCCATGCAGGGGGCATTTCTTGGTGTGTAGAATCCCTCATTTCTTCAGGCAGTAAGTTTAGAGGGTCTGCTATTCACTCACTCAAAACTAGGTTGCGGTGATGCACAGACCCCACCCCGTCCCGCAGGCGCAGGGGAGGCCGGCATTCATCAGCATTCCTGGGACAACGGGAACCAGCTCTGTAGGGACACGTGCCGAGAGCACCCCGGAAACGTCTCCAGAGCAGCAGTTCTCAAACCTGGTCCCATGCTGGAGTCACTGGGGGGCTTAAAACTACCGGGGCCCGGTCCCCCGCCGCCCCCCGCTCCCAGAGATGCTGGTGTCAGAGGCCTTCTTGGGTGAATCTAGTGAGGAGCAGGCTGGCGGCCACCAGGACGAGGCTCTGAGTGGATGGGCTGAGAGAAGCCCGTGCAGCCGGGGTGACAAGAGCCGAAGGGAGTGAGACAGGGCCGGGGCGGTCAGCTGGCCGGGTTATGTGTGTTACGAACTTGGCCCCCATCTGGGCGCCCGGATTGACAGTTGCAGCAGGGGTGTGCCACCCCCTGATTTACTGATGTTTGGGAAGAGGCAGGCCGGTCTTCTGTGTAACAGGTGGGAGGGGACGGAGCGTGGGATGGGGGCACCTGTGAGGCGTGTGGCAGCCTTGTAGGAAACCAGCCGGGGTCCGAGCAGACAGAGCCGGCAGGGCGGTGGCCACGTGCCCCTCTGATGCTCCACGTCGTCACACCACTAGAAGCGTCCCACAGGTGCCGAATTCCTCTCAGAAGCCAAAGTGCTCTCACGACCTGGTCCCTCGGCTCCACCCAGCCACGCTCTGCATCGTCAGGCCAGCAGGGGTTGCCTCTGCTTTATAGACGGGGACACCGAGTGTCGGAGGCCGGGGTCACACAGCCAGTGAGCGTTTGAGGATGGGAACTTGCACTCAGGTCTGTAACGGCCATGCTGCCTCCTCCGGGGTTATGACTTCTCGGCATGGGTCACACACCCAGCAACCTTCATGCAACAAGACCACCCCCACCCCCCACCAGCCCCCAACAACCACCGCGATCCAAACATTATGCAGATAGATATCAGAGCACCACTATGTGCCGTGCAAGGAGCTTTCTCTAAATTTAATCATCACAATAACCCTTAGAAATTGCTATTGCCATTTGGCAGATGGTAAAACCGGAGCTCAGAGGTCCGTGGCTTACTGAGGTCCCACAGCTAGCGAGTGGGAACCAAGAATCTCAAGGTCTTCGCGAGTTCGCAGCTGCTGTGCTGAGGACTGGGGAGATTGTGTCTGCGTCCTCCGCACTTTACATCTTAGCTCCAGGCGGCCCCTGGGCTCTTAAGAGTTCTCTGACCAGAGACAGGTTTCTCCTGATCAGGGAGGAGACTGTCCTGCTGGCCATCACTGCCCTAGTCCTAACGGGAAACACCCAGGTGGTGACGTGGTGTCCCCCTCACCCAATCGTAGCCCATGGAGCCGAAACGCCAGGGCTTTGCTTTCCCAGGAAAGTCTTCTCCTCTGTCTGAGCCTCAGTTTCCACATCTGTGAAGGGTGTAAAAGTGCTTGTTCTTCCTGCTTCCTGGGCTGCTGGGGGCTGCAGAGATGACAGCTGAGAAAGTACTCGGGAGTCACGTGGGCCATGTGCATGTCAGGCAGCGGCTGAGGGGCAGCGAGCGGTCCCTGCCTGCAGGGGCCTTGCCCCGCCGTGACTGCTCTGCCCGGGTGGATGCCTGGGGGCGCGGAGAAAGCAAGTTCCCTGGTGGAAATGGCTGCGGCCGAAGGAGCCTGAGGGTGGCAGAGAAGCAGAAAAATGCCCGATAGCGAGGAGGGCTGGGAAGTCAGCAGGTGTCATCTTTGATCCGGGTTTTGTGTGTTTAATAGATGTGTGGTGACGGTGACGGGAAGAAGCTGGGAATTAATGACGAGGGCTGCCTGTCTCCAGGGCCGCTGCTCGTCCTACATTCTGCTGGGGACATTTTCTCAGAGAGGGTACAGTGTCAGGGAACTGCAATGTGCCGGGACTGTCCCATATTCCCCAACGGCACAAAGGTGTGCAAGTCATCCACGCTGTCCGGCAGCCTCACAGCGGGCTGTCCCCTCCCGCAGCTGGCCGAGGGACTGTGCTCACACTGGGGCGGTCAGCCCACAGACCGCCTCCTGGGCCTCGTAATCCCCGTGGGTCTTGGTGGCCCATCTGAGGCACAGGGCTGCCGCTGAGCGCTGAGCATTGGGCCTCTGTCTTCTGCCTTGAATCTTTCTCGGGTGATGGAATGAGCTGACCCCAGACCTGGATCATATAGCCTCGGGGGAGAGATTCACTCAGGGGCAGCCCCAGCCTTGACTGACTGACAGGCGGTCAGGGGGAATCTCCGTTGTGAAAACAGCAGGTCCCTGTGTCTCATCGAGGGCTTCTCTCTGGCACCTTCATTAGTCGTTTGCCTGTTTATACGTTCATGTATTTTAATAGGTACATAATTAATAGGTACATACAGACTTGTCAAGTCTGGCACTGTGAACATTTTGAATTGGATCATTCTTTGTCATGGGTGTGTTGTGGGTGCATTGGGGGGTGTTTACCAGCACCCCAGCCCCACCCTCTAAATGCCAGTAGTGTCCTCCCTCCCCTCAGACGCGACGACCAAAACAGGCTCCAGGCACGGCCAGTGTCCTGGTTGAGAACCACTATCCTACATCCTGTCTCAGCTTGGAGACTGGCCCTGTTCCTATCCCCTGCTCCCTCGGGCAGAGCTGGCTCCCAGCCAACACCTGGAGCAGGTGAACTACCTGGAAGTTCTTGCCCACCTCACCTCCCACCCCTCCTCACCTGAGGTCCTGCTCACTCCCATTCTTCTATCTAGAGGGGCCGACTTGGGACCTGGGACAAGTCACCATGCTCCCATGCCCCTAGCTGTAAATTCGGGACATCCAGAGTACTCGCCTTGGTAGGTCGTAAGAAGAGTAAGATACTTGATCTATATAAAATACTTAGCACACTTCCGGGCATGTAGCAAGTGCCACATCTGCCGTTCCTATTCAACAAATAATTATTTTTGTTGTGTCAAGCTGGGGCTCTCACAGCTCGTGAGAGGGGCAGACACAGCATCCTGTGGTTTCAATTCAGTATAACAAATGCTGTGACGGGGAAGTGAGAGGGGCAGTAGGAGCCGGCGGGAAGGACACCTCACCCGGGGAATAAAGAAGGAAGGCTTCCTGGAGGAGGGGGTATCCCAGCCAGAACCTGAAAGATGAGAATGAATTAGCTGGGTGAAAGAAGGGGAAGAATAACAGTCTAGGTTACTTCTATTTAAAAAAAAAAAAAAAATTCCTGAGAAAAAATCCAATTTAATAGGCTGTAGTAGCAAATAGGGTCGAACTATGTCACAGGATTCGGGTTCATATGCCCTCTGTGGTCTTCAGCATCAAAGTGGGGACAGAGGCACAGGGAGGCCAGCGCAGAGGCCTAGTGTGGGACTGGGCCCTCCCTCCACTCCCCACCGCAGGCGATGGATGTGACTTGGTGCTGGGGACCTCCTCAGGCCCTTGGAGGGAGCAGTTCAGCTAGAGGCCTCCAGAACGGCCCTGCTCAGCGCAGCGTCTGGTGGAAGCCACCGTGGCCTGGGAGGCGGGGAAGGGGGCGCATGGAGCCTGTGGAGCGCATGCGGGTTAGAGCTCGAATCCCCTTGGCCTCAAGGGCCCGGAGAGGCGGTGCAGACACTGGGCCTCCCGGGTGCTGCCTGGGGCACCGCTGGGCCCTGGGTGATGGTGTGTGTGTTCCTCTCTGCGCAGCTACAGTCTCCGCCTGGCGACCCGATGCCCCGCGTCAGCCGCCCCGTACGTCACCAGGCAGTGCAGGAGTGTCAAGGCCGCGGCGGCAGTTCAGCTCCAAGGACCGCTCTCCAAAGAGTAGAAGCTTCATCTGCTCCCTGACAGGTACGACAGGTACGAGGAGGGTGGAGTAAGTTCCGGAACCATCCAGTGGCTCTGAGGGAAGAGGGGCCCGGGCTTGGGTCTTGGGGTGGGCTGGGAAGGAGAGGAGGGGGTGGGCGTGATGGCTTGTGGAGCCCTGCCTGTGTGCCCGGTGGGGCACAGGGCTTTCCTGCACAAGGGTGCCCAGCAGTCCAGAGGGCGGACCCTGGACCACCTGGGCTCAGATCCCAGTTCTGCCGCTTACTGGCTGGAGGACCTCAACAAGTTACTCAATCCCTCCGAGCCTCAGTCTCCACATCTATAAAATGGGGACAACAATAGTGCCTACTTCGTAGGACTGTGAGAATGACAAGTGGCGAATGTACGCAAAGCACTTAGAACAGAGCCTGGCACGTAGTAAGCACTGGGTAAGTGTAAGCCATCATTGTCATAATAGTGATAATAATACTCAACACTTACAATGAGACCTGGGCTTTAAGCAAGAGTGAGCTGAATTCTGAAACTTTGGGGTCTTTAGTGTCGTGCCTTCCTCTCTTCCACTCGCCCTCCCAGCCCCATAGCCTACTCACTCCCTTCCTTAGAGTTCGAGTTTCTGGGCTTGGCCTTATTTCTCTGGGGGTTGGGGAGAGGCATGAAAATAAAGCCCGCCTCCCCCTGAGAGTCTGTTGTCTGTGGTGGGAACGGAGCCTGCCTCTCGGGAGCCAGCTCCTGAGAGGGGATGTGAGGTTGAGCTGGGCCACTGTGGAGCAGAGTCGGAGTGGACACTAGATAGCACAGAACTGGAGGGCCCTGGTCACCCCGCTTCCGCTCCCATTTTACAGATAGAAAAATTGGGGCTCCCCTGCCAGCAGCTCTCTTTCTAGCCCCATCAAGAGGTTTTTTGGGGGTTGAGACTGACACAGTGCTGTGGTTAAGGGCACGCTTTCTGGAGATGAATCCTGGCTCCAGGAATGCTGGCAGGTACTTCTCCGTGTTTTGAGTTGCCCATCTGTACAATGAGTGTATCGTAAGGATGGTGCAGGTTGGTTAGTCCATGAAAAACACTTAGGAAAGTTCCTGGTCTATAGTAAGCCTTCCATAAATCAGCGCTACTACTATTATTAGTCTCACTGCATTATTATATTATCGTTATTATTAGTAGTAATAATATTAATAGCAGTTATTAGTAGTAATAATGATGAGGACCAGGTCCACCAGGTGAGAGAACTGAACTCCTGAACCCCGATTCCAGGCTTCCATTCAACCCAATGCAGCAAACGTTATTACGTGCTCACTCGCGCCTGGCTCTGTGCCAAGTATTGTAAGTGGGGTTCCCACAGAGGAAGCACATGGGCTAAGCCATTCCCTCTCGACAGAAAGCGTGCACAGGCTCTGCAGTGCGTTCGACCTGAGTTCAAGTCCTACCTCTGCCATGTGTCATCAGCCTGACCTCATAAAAGTCACTTCTTCTCTCTGAGCCGCCATTTCTTCCATGCACAATGGGGATCTGTGTCACCTGCCACCAGGGTCGTGAGCATTCGAATGAAATCAAGTGACAGCGTAGCTACTTTGGAAAACTGTTTTGACAGTGTTGACTGAAGCCGAACAGCCACATACTCCAGGACCCGGCAGTTCTCCTGCTAGAGGTCCACTTGGCAGAAGCACGTACACGTGTGCACCCGAAAACACAATGTTCGTATGTCATACACGCACACCCTACACCCAGCATTCCGCTCAGCGTAAATATGTACGCGTCTTTTAGACACATAGACAATGTCCTAGCGGCATTTCTCACGATGGCCCCAAACTGTGCGTTGGCTGCGGACTAGGCAGGTGAAGGTGGCATGATCCTACAACAGAACCCTGTAGCAAGGAGATGGAAAGACCGACACCACGTGCTCGGAACTGACAGATCTCAGACACACTCAGCCGAAGAAGCCAGACACGAGGGAGAGGCACTGACTGGTTCCATTCATTTAAGTTATAAAATGGACAAAATCAATCTATAGGGATAGAGGTCAGGATAGTGGTTATTCTGAGGGTGAACGGTTATCCTACCGGGGGCCTTGGCGGGGGGCCGATGGGAACTTGGCCCTGTTCCACTTCCTGGTCTGGGTGCTGGTTACACAGGTGTGCTCTCTGTGAAGTCAGCAAGTTGTGCTTTTCCCCGTGTAGGTGGCACACGTCGATAAATAGTTTAAGTGGAAAACTCGAACGAGATAGTGCTTGTGGCTGAATGTGCAGCCGCCGATATCATTGTTTTGTTTTGTTTCCTTTTTGTCTCCTCAGTACCCGAAGTCCGGGAATCAGTGAAGCCAAAGGGACTGGCCTTCTGCTCTGTGGGGGGATGATCCTCTTCCAGTTCATCCAGTTCACGAGCCTGCGAGAGGGAGGGAGGGAGAGAGTGCGTGCGTGTGTGAGTGAGTGAGTGTGCGCGCACGTGCGAGTGCGTGCAGTCTTCGGACGAGCGTCCTGAACCCCAGGGAGGCGGGGAGGCAGCTGGTTCCACACAACAGGTGACTTAGGAGCAGCCCCCCGGGACCATGTTCTGCAGCTCGTCTTCCTGTGGGGCTGGGGCCTCCCCTACTATGCAATTTTTAAAGAGCTCCTTGATCCTGCTTTTTTGCTTCTCGAGTTGTCCTTTGCCATGGTGGGGACCTTAGTCTGGCCCAGGGGTCAGCCCCAGTCCTATCTGAGGAAGGCCTCCTGGAGGAGGCCAAACTCCCCTTCCGACCACCCCACGGCCCACCTCCCTCGCCCCCCAGCACGTCTGGGAATCAGTAGCGTGTAGACACGTTGGAGCCTCGCCGAACCCCTGCCTTGGCCTGCACAATCCGAGCTGCTGGCTCCGGAGTCACTTCCAGATTCGAGGGTGTACTCAGTCCAAGTGCATCTGGGAGAAAACCCTTGTCCCAGTTTATAGGTCAGCGTCCTCCTGTGGGAGATGCAGGGCACGGGGCCTTGTGGCGGGCAGGGGGCCATGTCCTATGTGCTCCTTTGCCTCGCTTGGTGGGACCATCAACACTCGTGTTGTCCGAGCTTCTCCAAGGAGCTGAAAAGAGACACGAACAAACAAATTGGGAAATGAAAAATAAGTTGGAGGATTAAAAAGCACATGGGGGGAAGAAAAAGACATTTCCAGAAGCCATCGATGGCCTGCCAGGGAATGACGAAGGCGGCTCCTGCTCTCTGGTGGGACAGCCCGTGCCTCAGAGAAACGGGTCAGCTGAGCGAGGAGTTTGGGCCCAGTTCCGTGAGGGTCTTGGGTGTTGTGCCTTTGGGGCAGACCCTAGACGAGGGTGTCCGAGATCACTCTGGCGCTGTTTCTTCAGCTCCATGTTCAGTGGTGATACATCCAACCCCAAGTGGAAGGAAGGGACTTTGACGAATACGAGTGGTCACACACAAATAAAGGGACTTTTTTTTTTCAGGGCTACTATGGTTGATCTTGCAACTCTGTAAATATGTACGTAGACACTTTTAAAAGCACGTATTTATGTCCCTGACTGTAAATGCCCCATTTTTAAAGTTTTATAACTTGTGTTATTTAATTACTCAGTCGACCGGTTGCAGTGTGGGCTCTGATAATGGTCCAGGAGAAAGTTGTCGTGACATCCTCACATGGGCAGAAAAGTGCTGACCGTTGGCCTACGTCACAGTTGTCCTATTTCCCATGCAGCTAAAGATCGTTGTTCGTTTTAAATTTTCGTAAACTGGAGGGAATCCTTTTGCTCACTCCTGAAGTTAACCCTCCCAAGCATGAAAATCTGTGGCTGTTCCTTATCCCAACAATACGATTTTGTCCTATAAATGTCAACACTCATGAACTGTACCCGGCCTCTCAATTCTTGAGGGTTTTCCCCTCTCGGCAGCGAGGAAGGCTTAGGAACCCAAAACGTCAAAAGTCACCTTCAGCCAATGGCAAATTCTGGAAATGTTTGGGATGTGGGGTTTGGGGTGCATGTGCAAATGTGCTGGTCAGCTTTCAACCCTGAGACCGTCAGGAAAATGCCTACGAGTGTTCCAGTCATGAAAAAGGGATGTGTTTTTATCAAGAGGAGTGTTTCTAGGTCTGTGGTGGCTTTGGAGCGTGGGTTTGGATCTCGGGAGAGGACAGTTCTGTATCTGCCATGTGAAGAAAATTAACAATAAAAGTGTGAAGTGCGATTGATTGTAAGGAACAGCCGTGGGACTGATGGTTTTGGCTTTTGTGTTTTGGCTTCCATTGTCGTTGGGGGTGGTAGTGGGCTGGGGCGTGGGGGCCCAGAGGGCTCCATTCCAGCAATGAGACAAAGCTAAGGTTGTGGAGAAGCTCCCTGTGGAAATATTTTCCCTGGTGAGCGAGGTTACTCTGAAGTGATTTACTTCAAATCACTCACTCCTGCCAGGAGTAAGTTAGGCTAGAGAGGCTGCCTGCGACTGTAAATATATTTTCTTTAAACAGCTTTATCGAGATCTAATTCATACACCATACAATTTACGCATTTACGTGCACGCCTCCATGGTGTTTAGCTTACAGAGTCGTGCACCTATCACAGCTATCGATTTTAGAAGATTCTCATCCCATGCCTCATCCCTGTGTCTCCCCAAGCCCCCGGACTTTTGCTCCACCCCAGATGCGTGGTCATAGCAGAAGTGTAGATTGAAAAGTACGGGCTCAGGGGTCACCTGCCTGGGGTAAATGCCTGCTTTGCTCCTTAATGGCCGTGTGACCTTGGGCTGGTCACTGACCTCAGCTTGGTTCCTCGTTTGTACAGAGGGATGGTCACTATACCTCTGTTCTAGTGAGGATGTAAATTAGCTACCATTTTGTCTCTTTAAGGTGAGTTCACTTACCTGCCTCTGGGATCACCTGTGGCTGATTGTTGAACAAGAGATTCTTGGCCCCCAGGCCCACATCCGCTGAATCAGAACCCCCGAGGGTGGGTCCGGGCCACCTGCGTTTGTCAACTAGCTCTGCCCGTCCCACTGAGTTTAATGTCCACTAAGGTGGAGGACTGTGGCTATAGAAATGACTGGAAATTTACATTCCTGGCTTGAGCCAGACCGCCGGGGCCCCGTGGGTGAGCCAGGTGCTCCCGGTTAAGGCTGATTAGGGTGAAAAGGAAGCTTGAGACCACAGAGCTGCTTGGCTGAGGGACTGGGAAGCGTGTCTCTGAGCTCCTTGCCCCGAAGAGGGAGGCCTGGGCCCCCTCAGGGGTGAAGCAAAGGCAGAAAAGCAGTGGTCTGGGGTGGGGTGTTGGGGTGTCCAGTTCCCTTTGGCCTCTGGGTGCTGAGGGTGTAAGTCTGCTAGGCCAGGGGACTGGAAGCACCGAATGCCCCAAATACTTTGCTTGCCAAAGCTCAGCTGAGAAGGTGAGCTGCTGACCCCCAGCTGGAGGTGACCTGTGCTCCCAGAGGGTGACGTGGCCTGGGGTTCACGTGACCCCTCCCTTACAACAGGCTGGCAGGGGTGGGCATGAAGCGCCCAGGGCAGTGGAAACTGGAACCTGCAGCCCGGATGGAGTACAAGGTGAGTTTCTCGCTTTTCCTCCTCATCCCGCCTAATCAGCAGGAGGCCAGGTAAGGGGCAGTTTTGCTGGCAGGGCAAGGTCACTCCTGGTTATATGACTTCCTGTCAGCAGGACCTGGGGGCCACCGAGAGTCAGCACTTGCACAGAGCGAAACATGAGGGTCTTCTTAAATATTGTACCCTAAACTCCTTACTTGTCTCCCCCAGCTCTGGTCCTGGCAGCCTGTGATGCTGTGTGTTGCTCTGGGCTATGTGAATGTCTCTGAATTCCATCATGTCGCTCTAGGAAACCTCCAAGGGCTTCCCGTTTTCTGGTTTAGGATCCTGTCTGGCCCCAGCCTCACCCGGCACGGCCCCCCAACCCCTCCGTCTCTGTTCTAGCCAGAGCAGTTGTCTTTCTGTACCTGGGCCACATAAGCTCTCTCTGCCACAGGGCCTTTGCGTGAACTAATCCCTTTGCCTGCAGTGACTTTCCTCCCAATGGCTACGTGGCTCTCAGTCTGAGTGTTGTCTCCTCAGCCTCCTTCCTTGACCACTCAGTCTAAAGTGGCCTCCTGGTCACCTGTCACTGGGCCTTGTTGATCTTATTTACTACCTGAGATTTTCCAGTTTCTCAGTTTCTCTAGAATGTCAGGCCCCTAAGAGCAGAGGAACCCTATCTGTCTGTCCCCATGCTGGCTTCGGTATCCATTACCCAGGAGGCCCTCAGGATTCACCATGGGATGCACGGAGAGGCATCCATGGGAAAATGTGACCTCAGACGAACCCTTGACAAGTGGGAATCAAATGCAGCTGTGAGAAAATGTCTGGCTGGCAGTTTCCAAGCTGGGTGGAAATGAGGCTTTCAGTAAGATCGTGAGGCATTACTGTCCAGGTAAATTGTTTTTCTTCCCAAGTGAAGGCCAAAAGGTATTGGCTAGCTTCATCACCTGGGGTTCTAAAGAATGCACTGCATAAATCAGTTACAGTAAAGAATTTACTTCCAGTCGGGATGGATGCCCGCAGCCTGTGAGGGTTAGGGACAGCAGGATGTCAAGGGATAACGATGTGATTTATCGCGTGAAGTCCCTGGACGAACCTCCATCCTTGTCCCTCTGGCTTTCTCACAGGTAAAATAGGAGGGTTATAGGGACTAGTGCAAGGCCCTGAGTTATGTCCTCCTCAATCCTGGGCTTTACACCTTGAAGGGCCTCTTAGAGGATATCGATTAATTCTGGGGAGAGGTTTTGAAGCATCATTTTGAATCTTAATAAGAGGGGCACCATGAATTCTGCCAATATCAGTTGAAGATTTTGCCCGTAAAGAAGATGGCGATTGGTCTAATAGGGATAATCACTCTCAGATTCAGCTGCTGTACCATCAAAAGAGGAATAAGAGATGTTGAAAGGCCATTTAATTCACCTAATGGGCCATTCTGTCAGTTACCATCAACTCTAACATTATTTCCCCCTTTCTCGGGCAAAGGATATTCCAGCATGATACTTGACTAGGAAGTTTTGGCCGCATAAACGGGTAGGAGCAGAAGAACGAGGGAGAAAACAATGTTTGTCTCTTAAGGGGCCTAAGCAAAGAGGAATAGGTTCAGAGGTATGAGCCTTTCGAGGTTTATTTGAAGTCCCCGCTGTGGGAACTGGTTACATTGGGGTTGTTTTATGACGTAGGGTTGAGTGCCGAGAGTGTAGCGCCTGTGTCAGGGAGAGTAGAAACAGTTTCTTTACCGATTCGAAGAGAAATGTCGCCAAGCCGATTTCAGAGGAAGGATTGGGACAAGCCCGCGTAGCTCCTTGGAGGCCGCCACTGAGGACGAAGCCTCGGGGAGGCTGGTTAGGAGGCCGAGAACATCTGAAACGCTTAAACTACAGCAACTCCTTTTCCAGTGTCCTGGCTCTTGGCAAAAATGGCAAGTTTCGCTTCGGGCCTCTCATTTGCAAGGACTGGAAATTAAAAATCGTGGCAATCTTATTTCTAGGTGACTCATCTAGAATACGGGCGCGCCAATGGGCCTAATTAACCAAATCCAGGGCGGACACGGTCTTCTATTCTTTCCTGGTCCTCTCAACTAGGGGAGAAAGATCTCCATTCAGCCCCTTAACAAGGAATCAAGTTGCCGAGTGGAGCCAACATCCGAAGGAAGACCAGAATTTTCCTTGAAAATGCCCCGAAGTCTTATAATAGTCATGAACAGATTCGTCAGACTTTTATGATTTTGCTCCCATCAATGGGCTTCGGGAAAAGCCTCAGGAATCGCTTGGTGTAATTTTCAAGCCAGTGTTCTAGCTTCTTCCCCCAAATTGGAGGCTTGCTTTTCTAAGTCCCTTTCCGGATACTCCCTTCTGGCAATTCTCATCCATCGTGGAGCCGGGCCTTCACCGACTAACACGTGAATCAGCTGACATAAGTCAGAGAACCCAGCCTGACGGGCCAGGATAATAATAGGAAATTCCTCAGCCAACTTGCCAGAATCCTCAGGTACTTTAGGGAATTTCTTTACAATGGCTCGTCATGCCGCTTTAGTCAAGGGCACGGGTGAAGTTTGGGGTCAGTTAGGGTCCCCGAAGGGTTTGATTCTAAATGAGAACGTACTGATCAGAGGAAGAAAAAGGAGAGAATTCAAGGGAAAATGGCAGCGGAGGAGGAACGGAAGGGAAGGAAGGTAGCCATGGAAGGCGAGGTGGCCTCGAAGGTGGAGACGGAGGCAAAGGAGTAGAGGCGGCCGAGCAGGAGCAGGACAGTGCCGCAGCGGAAGAGCATGTGACTTCCGATGCCCTTTAAAAAAAAAAAGTTTCAGTAGCCTGTTCATTTCAAGACTGTATTTCCCAAAGAGGTAACTTCAGATTCTTGGTCTCATCGGCAACCCTCCAAATACCCTTCAAAACAGGCATTCCACTCAGCTTGACCAGTTTTCGTGCTATTATTGTCTAATGCGGTTTTAAGAAAAGTACGTTTGAGAATCTCGAAAGATCCTCCGAAGTGGCCAATAATTTTCTGAATGACTTGTAGTCATCTCTGTCCGTTTCGTTAAATATGCACATGAAAATTGTCTACTGCTTTTAACCACATGTTCCACCAGTGTCCCTGGCAGAGGAGGGTCGGTCTTAAAGTATTTGGATAGCTGAGATCCCATTTTTTTAGAGACTTTTCTCTAGAGCAAAAGCCCAATTAACAACAGCTGCAGCAATCTGCAGGTCAGACACCAGCCAGCCTCACTCTAGGACAGTCTGATCCCAGAGGACCAGGCTGAGGGCTAAAAGCCGGTTCTAGCAAACTAACAGAACTCAAGGAGTCCAGGTAGAGGCTGAGCTGGGTGGCACATCTCTCAAGGAGATGGCACAGCTTAACACTGGGCAAAACTGATTAATTTTAGTAGACGTAACCTCTGTCCCCAAAGGAATCTTTAGGTGAAAGCCAGTTTTGTCTCAAAGGACAACCTATTTCCAAAGAAGTCGAGCCAACGTAAAATCCAGTACTCACAGACTACAGACAGACAGACAAGCAAGGCGTTTTTAACAGCAACCACAACAAATAAAAACTCTGAACAATAATTCCTGAATAAAATCCAGAGAGCTTCAAAATGCAGAGTGAAAGCTTGGTTCGTCAAGACTCGCCCTAAGCTTTCGATCGGAGAACAAGCCATGAGCCCAGGTGGCTCTGTGTGAGCTGCCAACACGTGGTCGCTCACCTGCCCTGAAGCTGGCGGGGTTCTTCTTCTCTGGATTCTGGACGAGCCCCCAGAGGTTGACTGAAAATAATAACGACTAGGTGTTTCATCGTCCAAAAAGGATTTATTGGGGAGAAAAGAGAAGGTTGCAACCCAGTGCACACCAACGTGGCAAGCTACAGCCACACACTCTGGCCTGCGTGCCGTGATGGAGGGGTATTGATATAAGGGGAAAGGAAGTTAATGGAAGGGAAAGTTAGAACCACAGAGCTTTATTATAAACAGAGTTCTTCCTGTGTGGTTCTCGCCCTTACGTAGAGCGCCAGAGCTTCCCCAAGCCCTGGTTCCTCCCATAGACCCTCCCGACTGATGACTGACTGACTGCTTAAAGTTCTAGTTCGTCTTTATCACTGTGTAGGGGTCTCTGTGTGCGGACTGTTTTAGTGGCTGGTGAGGGGGCAGGGGGAGGAGGGGAAGGAGGGGGCGTTTTATTTTAAATGCCTCTGTTTCAGAGGAAGGGTTGCCGGATAAGATCCAGCATGTCCAGCCAAGCCCTGGTTCCTCCCATAGACCCTCCCGACTGACGACTGACTTTGCTTAAAGTTCTAGTTTGTCTTTATCACTGTGTAGGGGTCTCTGTGTCGGATTGTTTTAGTGGCTGGGAGTGATTTTTTTTTTTTGAAAGTACAAGTAGGTCTCAAATATTACACAGGGTGTACTTATACTAACAAATTATTGTTGATCTGAAATGGAAATGTAACTGAGTGTCCTGTATTTTTATTTGCTAAATCTGGCAGCCCTATTCAGAGGGCTAAGCCCCTCGGCGATGCTGTTCTCTTCGGGGACGTCTTGCCGGGTTCCAGCTGGTCACTCTGAGCGCTTGTTAGCCAGCGCTGGCCCTCAGCCCAGTAGCCGGGGCAGTGGCGCTCCCTGCTCTTAATTACAGCTCATGTGGATGGGAAGGTCACCAAATGTCAAGTGGGGCCCTGAGGACACTAAAGAGTGTTCAAGTGGCTCTTGACACTTGCCTACATCTTGGGGTTGTGGCTCTGACTTTTGCTTGATGCATAAGATTTAACAACAACAAAAAGATTCATCTTGTCTTTCTTGTCATCTGATGTGAAAGATTCATGTTGCCAAATGCCATCACTCTGGGACCAGGAAGGGCTCCTGCAGCTGTGGGTCCCCTTGACCTTTCTCAGTGCCATGCTGGGCGAGCCTTTCCAAACCAGCTGTCAGGTGGCCCACGTCTGCTCTATCTTACCCAGGTGCCATTGGATGATGCTGGCAGGGCTGACGCACAGAGCAGAGGGAAGGCAGGGGCATGCTGCTCACGAATGCTCACCCAGGGGCCCAGGGAGGGTGGCCTGCTGTATGGGCCATCCATCCTGGGACTGCTGTGTGACCTTGAGAAGTTATCGAACCTCCTCAAGCCTCAGTTTCCTCATCCGTAAAGTGGGGATTGTCATAGTCCCTTCCTCATAGAGTTGTTGGGAAAATCAAGTTGATTGTTATATCAGAAGCACTTGGAACAGTGCCTGGCTCTCAGTATGGCTGTGTGAGTCACTGTGTCACTCATACTGGGCTTTTAAACGTTAAGATTATCATCACTTCACGTCCCCTTTAATGATGGAGGGTGTTGCGGGGCATGCTATAGCCACTTCTAAGTTTTCCCATGGACACTGGACATCTTGTGCTTATTTGCTCAAGGTGTGATTATTTACCATGGAAATGGTATTAAAGTGCAATCCAGTCACATGTCACTTAACAATGGGACATATTCTGAGAAGTGCATTGTTAGGGGATCGCATCATGTGAACATCACGTGGGGTACTTACACAAATTCGATGGCCTAGCTTACCACACACTTAGGGCCTATGGTGTGGCCTGTTGCTCCTGGGCTACAAACCTGGACAGCATGTCACTTGTACAGATAACGCGAAATTAAATCAAACACAGAGAAAACAATCCCATCAGGAGACGTGGGAAACATGAGATGCATGAGGCTGCTGCCCGCGTAGCTGGGCGCACTGTTTTATGGCAAACTTTATAAGTAGAAAGAGTACACTCTCAACAGTAAAAAAGTATAGTGTAGTAAATAGATAAAC
The DNA here is from genome assembly GCF_000325575.1 of Pteropus alecto. Classification (NCBI taxonomy): domain Eukaryota; kingdom Metazoa; phylum Chordata; class Mammalia; order Chiroptera; family Pteropodidae; genus Pteropus; species Pteropus alecto. The sequence goes on along the minus strand of NW_006436888.1, from coordinate 3,732,816 downwards.
CAGTAACACAGTTGTTTGTTATCATTATCGAGTGGTATGGGCTGTGCATAACTACATGTGCTGTGGTTTTTCATGACCGGTACCGTGGTAGGTGCGATTACACCGGCATCGCCACGAACACGTCAGGCATCGCGATAGGACGTTCTGACGTTACGTTCAGCTCCATTTTAATCTTGTGGGACCACTGTCGCGTATTTGGTCTGTTGCTGACTGGCTACGTCACTAGGTGACAGGAATTTTCACCTCCATTTTTATCTTATGGGACCACCGTCACGTATTCAGTCCGTTGTTGACCAAGAAGCCGTTCTACAGCGCGTGGCTGTAATTGGTACCCTGCTGACCGCCGCCCAGTACCGGCTGCGGCCGTGCCTGACGGAAACTCCACAGAGGTAGGTTCCCCTGAGGAGGAAGCAGCCTCAGAGAGGTTGCACAGCTTCGAGGTTGCAAACGGTGGACCGAGCCACCTGTCTGTTCTTGAAAGTCCAAGTGGAACGTGTCCTGTCCCCAAATCCCCATGGGGTATCCTCCAATTCCTGCAAATGTCTGAGGCTCTTCCCTGACTTCCCAAGGCTCTGTGGTTTGCCTGACACCACCCAAGGTCCCCGCCTCCATCCCCTCTAAGTCAGGGGATGCTGAGAATGTCTGAGAGCAGGGTCCTCCTGGCACAGGGCGGGGGCCAGCTGCTCTGGGGTCTGTCGCCAGCTCGGTCCTGCAGTCTTGTGGAAATTACATCTTTCCTGAAGTGCCCTCGCTTGATCTCCAAAAGGGGTCCCTGGAGAGAGGCGTGGGGAGAGCTTTATGCAGAGGGCTGGCGCAGGCCATGGTCTCCTTTCCTGGTGACAGCAGGCTCCACGGCACCTCCCCAACCGGGGGTCCCGGGTGGGCTTATCTGGACCTGGCTCTGTGCACATCTTCTTCGTGGACCCACTGCTGCTTCCGAAGGTCTAGTGACAGTCTCCAGGCTCAGCGGAGAGCAGGGTCCCAGGTCAGGGGAGCGGGGGGAGATGTGAAAAGGAAGGCCGCCCGCAGGAGGTGCTGTCAGTGTGACGGAGGCGCCACGGCTCGGTGCCCGAGCCCGATGGCTCGTTTTCTTCCAGCCTTCCTCCCTTTTCCCCAAACGCGTGCCCATTTTGGGGGGGACACAATTCAGTCCATAACGTGAATGGGGAAACTTTCCCAGGCACGCTGTCCCTCACTGGACTGCGCTGGGCCAGTGGTTGGGAGAGGACGTCCAGTTTTACCTTTCCTGCCAGTGAGAAGGACCTGAGCTCGTTAACAGCTCCTGAGGCTCCATCCCCTCCTGATGGGAGGCCTGTTCTCTTCCGAACACTGTCCCTCTGGAGGTCCCCAGTGATGGGCGTCAATCTACGTAGGAGCAGCCATGGTGGGTGGAGCCCTGGTTCTCATAAGAGGAAGTGGGATTTTTCCCATGGTGCGAGGTTCTGGGATTGTACATGCAGGAAGGAAGGGATGCAGTGAGTGATAGGAAGGGCATAATCGTCCCCAAATGCTTAAGATGTCTTCCCCCGTAATAGGACTCCAGGTGTGGCTTTGCAGCAGAGCTAGGACCTCTGGCAAGGAAGATACAAGAGAACAGATTTGCCTAATGTGAAGGCTCGCTTGCCTTTTAATTTAAAAATATGCCAGTGACTGTGTCTTTACAGTGGGCCAGCCATGACGCCGAGCTTTTCCACATTGAGGTCAGTGCCATCCTATGGCCACCTGTGACTAGGACCAGTCCCTGCCTGGCTGTAGGATGCTGGGTAGAGCTGGGGCTACCAGGCCTTTCTCCCAGGAGCAACCAGGCCTTTCTCCCAGGAGCAAACGGCTGCTTTACACTTATTTTCATACTTTCATAGGTTGTCGTTTTTAATCAGGCGCATTGAGCATACTTTAGCATGCTCGTTACAAATGTGTCTTATATTTGGATGCATTTAACCCTCCGAAAAGCAAAAAGTCCCCCTTGTGAGGGCATGTGTTCCCCACCTGCTGGACAAGTGAGAAGGGTCGGATGACCTGGTGGGACCTGATGGGGGAGCGGGAGACGTCCCTTCTGAGTCAAGGAAGAACCTCGAGGGCGGGAAGCCTGTTCCTGCTGTGCTCGCAGAGGGAGACTGTGCTCCCGGTCAAGGTCTAGGTCATCCTCCCCAGACCTTGGTAGACCTCAGGATTCTAGAAAATTATCATAGCGAGCTGAGCGACCGCCACTCCAGGAGGGGGCGCTCCTGGAATCTCACGTTTCTGCGGCATCTTTGTGGCTGTGCCTGCTCATCACTGCTGTTGGTGGCAGCTCCTCCCTCACGACTGAGGTAAGGGTTCAGAGATGGCAGCGGTGATTCTCTGCTGGCAAAACTGCTGTCACTACGATTCCCAGTGGTGTCCCTACTAAAATCGAGTTTGTGGCTCTCCTCAGTGCTTGTTCCAGTCTTCCTGTTTATTTTCACCCCTATGTGGCAATACACCGATACCCCTCGTACCCTAGCCTGCCCCTGTGCCCCCCACCCCCTTCCCTGCTGGGGGAAGCTCCACGTTGACAGCAGCAGAGTGGTTGAGATCTGGGCTTTTGATCGCCCTGGGTCTAATCCTGGCTCTGCCCGTCCAATCTGGTAACCTCTCCGGGTGTGAGTTCTCATGTCCAGCGTGTGTGTGTCGGGGGTTCTGAGGCACGAGAGAAAGCATGTGAAAGATGCAGGTTGGCATATGCCACATAGTGAGCCTTCCGTGGGTACAAGGCACTGGGGGAACTTAATCTGTTATTACTGGCACAAGGTCATCTTCTGATGTTTTATGGGCAACTTCTGGGTCGTATGAATCTGCTCAGGCTGCCATAACAAAACACCACAGACTGAGCAGCTTAAACAACTAATTAATTTTGTCACAGTTCTGGAGACTCGAAGTCCAAGATCAAGATGCTGGCAGGGTTGGTTTCTCCTGAGGCTTCTCTACTCGGCACGCAGGTGGCTGTCTTCTCTCTGTCTCTCCCTCACATGGCCTTTTCTCTGTGTACCCAAACTCTGTTGGATTAGGGCCCCACCCTTGTGACCCCATTTAACTTAAACTACTTCTTTAAGGCCCTGTCTCCAAATACACTTTCTAAGGTGAACCAGGAGTTAGGATTTCAACATGTGAATTTTGGGGGGACACAATTCAGTCCATAACATGAATGTTCTGATATTTTTCTGTTCACTCGACATTACAAGGGTGGTCCACGGAAGAGATGGCTGAGTGTGTAGTAGGTGTGGGTCTTGGGATGTGTACAGGAAGTTGCTCTGAGTCTGCTTTATTAACCGCATCAAACAGCCCCTTCCGGCCCTCCCCAAAGGCATGTTGCCATTCCTTGCCAGGTTTATGGTCGGGGACCTACCTCTAAGTTCTGGAACCCTGACAGCTTTTAACTTTGTACTGTCCCACTATGTACATATCAGTCAGGATGGGCTATTTATGCTGCAGTAACAAACAAAGTCTTAGTTGCTGATAATAAGTGCTTATTTTTTGCTCATACTATTTGTAATGGTGGATTGGCTGGGAACACTTTTCCCATATTTACTAACTCCTGGGATGAGACAGACAGAACAACTGCTATCCTTATTTTTTTTTTTAACTATTATAAAACAAAGTACAGATACAAAAAAAAAAAATCACACCAAACAAATATACACCTTGGTGAATTATATAAAGTAAACTCCCTCCCAACTCCCACCCAAAACAGGACTGGAACTTGGCTGGTCACCAGTCCTAGCTGCCCTCTTTCCTTCCAAAAGTAACCACTGTCCTGACTTTTGTAGCAATTACTTTCTTTTGTTTGTTTTTTTTTTTTTTTTAAATTTGTTTCCTATTTTGAGATTAATTGTAAATTCACAGGGAGTCGTAAATCATACAGCGATCCCGGCCCCGTTGCCCGGCTTCTTGCCGTAGTACCTACGGTGCGGGACCACAGCCAGGATGTCAGCGTGGGAGAGGTCGAGATGCAGAAGGAGGCCTCACCTTGCCATCATATTGCTGCACCAACTTCTGTCCCTCCCCTTCCCCTTAACCCCGGACAGCTACTAATCTGTTCTCCATCTCTCTAATTCTGTAATTTCAAAAATGTTACATAAATGGAATTGCACAGTGTGTAACCTTTTGGGTTTGGCTTTTTTACGCTCAGCATGATTCTCTGGAGAGCCATGTAGGTTGTCAGGCGTATCAACACTTGGCTTCTTTTTATTGCTCCATGGTGTTCCACAGTGTGGATGTGCCATAGTCAACCACTCACCCATTGACAGGCGTCTGGGTTGTTTTCAGTTTGGGGCTGTGATGATGAATAAAGCTGCTATAGACTCTTGTGTATGTATCTGTGTGGACGTAGTTTTCGTTTCTTTGTGGTAAATTCTTGGGAGTGCAGTTGTTGAATTGTGTGCCTAGTTTTGTTTTAGTTTTAAGAAATTGCCAAAATTTTCTGAAAGAGCTGAACTATTTTACGTTCTCCAATGTATGAGTGATCCTTTCTCTGCATCCTTGACAGCATTTGGTGTTGTTCCTGTTTTTTATTTTAGCCATTGTGGTTCTAATTTCCTTTTTTCTAGTGGCTAATGGGGCAAATCTTTTCATGGGCTTATTGGCCATCTGTATATCCTCTTTGGTGAAATCTCTGCTCATGTCATTTACCCATGTTCTAATTGCATTGTTTATTTTCTGCTATTGAGTTGTGAGAGTTCTTTATATGTTCTAGACAATAGTCCTTTGTCGAGTATGTGGTTTGCAAATATTTTCTTCCAGTCTGCAGCTTGTCTTTTTGTTCTTTTAACAGGGTTTTCTTTTCACAACACAAACTTTTTTTTTTATTATTATTATTTTGATGAAGTTCAGTGTACCAATTTATCCTTTTATGGATCATGTTTTTTGTGTCACGTGTAATAACTTTTTACTTAGTCTTAGATCCCTAAGAGTTTCTCCCATGTTTCTTTTCTAAAAGTTTCATAGTTTTATGTTTTACATTTAATCTGGTGAACTAGTTTGAGTTAAATTTTGTGTAATGTATGAGACATAGGTCAAAGATCTTTTCTTTCTTTTTTATGAATATCTACTTAACTCGGCATCATTTGTTAAAAAGGCTATGTTTCCCCCATTGAATTGCTTTTGAATCTTATCAAAGATCAGCTGGGCATATTTGTGTGAATGAGACTATTTCTGGATTCTCTATTCTGTTTCATTGATCTATGTTCTAACTTTTTCCTGCCTTCTCATGGTAACTGACTGATAGTATCACATAGTCTTGATTATTGTAGCTGTGTAATAAGTTTTGAAACCAGGTAGACTAATTCCTCCAGCTCCATTTTTTTTTCCTTCAAAGTTGTTTAGCTATTTTGCTTCCTTTGCTTTTTATATAGTTTTAAAATCATTTTAAAAATTTCAAATAATCTCTATATTAACAAGAAATCTGCTGGGACTTTGATAGGAATTGTGTTAAAAACTATATATCAATCTGGAGAGAACTGACATTTTTACTTTGTTGAATCTTCCAATCATGAACATAATATATCTCTCCATTTATTTAGATATTCTGTTATTTCTTTTATCTATGTTGTATTATTTTTAGCATAAAAGCCCTGTACATGGTCTGTTAGATTTTACCTACATATTTTATTTTTTGAATGATTGAAATGGTGTATTTTGAATTTTGATGCTCATGTGTTCCTTGCAAGTATAAGAAAATACAATTGGTTTTGTGTGTAGATCTTATAACTTATGACTTTGATGAAATCACTTAGTACTTCTAAGAGTTTTTGGTAAATTCCTTGGGATTTTTTTTGTATAGACAATTATTTCATCTTCAAATAGGACAGTTTCATTTCTTGTCTGATCTGCATGCCTTTTATTTCTTTTCCTTGTGTAGTATTGGTTTTAATTATGTTTTAAATACTTGGTAGAATTCTCAAGTGAAACCAGCTGGGCCTGGACATGTCTTTTTGGGGGAGTTTTTGTGTTATGACTTCAATTTCCTTAATAGTTAAGGGTTCAAGCTATCTATTTTAAATTGGGAGAGTTGTGGTAATTTATATTTTTAGATGAATCAATTTCTTAAAGTTGTCAAATGTATGTGTAGACAGTCGTCCATAGTAGTCCCTTATTATCCCCGATCCCGTTTCAGTCCTGATCCTTATTCTATGTTTTCCTTTGTCAGTCTTGCTGGAAGTATATCAATTTTACTCACCTTTTCAAAGAACCAGCTCTTTGTGCCGCTGATTTCCTGTATCGTTTTTTTGTTTTCTATTTCACCGATCTCTGACCTTTAGGATCTCCCTCCTCCTGCTTGCGGTGGGTTTCTTTTGCTCTTCTACACGGTTCTTGAGGCGGGAGCTTAGATTATTGATCTGAGACTTCCTCTTTTCTAATGCGTGCATACAGTGCTGTAAATTTCCCTCTCATTGTTAGTTGTGCCCTAGAAATTTTGCTCTCCCGTGTTTTCATTTTCATTCAGTTCAATGTATTTTTGATTTCTCTAGAGACTTCCTCCTTGACCCATGAGTTATTTAGAAATGTGTTGCTTGGTTTCCAAGTCCTTGGCGATGCTCCTGCTCTCTCCTCGTATTGATTTCTAGTTGGAGTTCATTTGGTCAGAGAATAATGTGTGTGCTTTCAATCTTTTACATTTGTCGAGGTTTATTTTTTCCAATTTTATGGAGATATAGCATTGACATCTACCACTGTGTGAGTTTCAGGTAGACAACATGATGATTATATATATGATCACCACAATCAGGTTACTTAACATCCATCACCTCACATAGTTAGAATTTTTTTTCTTGTGGTGAGAGCTTTTAAGACCTACATTTAGCAACTTTCAAATATACAACCCAGTATTGTTAACTATAGTCATTATGTTGTATGTTAGGTCTCCAGGGTTTATTTATCCTATACTTGGAAGTTTGTACCTTTTTGACCCCTGACCCCAGCAACCACCGATTTATTCTGTTTCTATGAGTTCTGTTTTTTTAGATTTTCTACATAAGTGAGATTATACATTGTCTTCTTCTGCCTGACTTGTTTCACTTAGCGTAATGCCCTCAAGTTCCAAGGTTGTTGCAAATGTCAGAATTTCCTTTTTTATGGCTAAATCAATCTATCTATCTATCTATCTATCTATCTATCTATCTATCTATCTATCTATATATATTCCACATATTCTTTATGCATTTATCTGGCAAAGGATGCTTAGGTTGCTTCCATGTCTCAACTGTTGTGAATAATGGTACAGTAAATGTGGGGATGCAGATATCTTTTGTTTCCTTCAGATTTTTGCGCAGAAAGGGCATTGCTGGATCATACGGTAGTTCTACTTTTCATTTTCGGAGGAACCTCTATTCTGTTTTTTTCCACAGCGTCTGCATCAATTAACATTCTCATCAGTAGTCCACGAGGACTCCCTCCTCTCCACGTCTTGCTATCATTCACTATTTTTGGTCTTTTTGATAACAGCCATTCTAAGAGGCGCGAGGCAGTACCTCATGTGTCTGTTGCTTGATCATGTATATTGTTGCTTGATGTTATTCTGATTTTTATATTCTTTTTTTTTTTAAAGAAGTTTTTGGGATCTTCTCTTTATCCTCGATGTTCAGAAACTTCACAGTGTGACTAGGTATGGCTCCCTTTTTCATTTGTAATATTTTGTGGGTACTCTGTTGGGAGTTGGAAACTTCTATTTTTTCTATTTTTAAAAAATATTATAAAAATAAATATTTCTTTTCTCTTTCCAGAACTTCTGTTGTTTCAACGTTTAGCTCCTGAATCGATCTTCTAATTTTCATCATTTTAAAAAATCTTGATTCTTTATATTTTTGTGAGATGTTCTTACTACGACTGCTCGTCTGTTATTTTTACTGCCCCCACTGCAGGCACTCGGCACTCAGCTTCCTCTGCCTTAGGGCAGTTATCCCTTGGGCATCACCTTCTGCCTCCAGAGTTGGTGGACATTTCATCTTCTATCATGTCTTTCTTTGGCCCCTGTGGGTTTCTATCTTTAAAAAATATATAGGTAATTCTATTAGAGTTTTGGGAAGGAACTGATATAAATGCATGTTTAATCCATCACATTGAAACCACAGGTGACCCTTGTAGAATGTGGGGGTTGGGGTGCTGAACCCCTCACAGTGGAAAATCCACGTATGACTTTTGATCCTAGTCGTTGCGTCATATCCGAGGATTCAACCAACTTCCAATCGAAAACAATATTTTCTATCCGTGGTTGGGAATCTGCAGTTGGGAATAGGAAAATATTGTTCTCCATCTGCGGCAAGTCGAATCTGCAGAGGCGAAACACGTGAATACAAAAGGCCGACTGTAGGTATGAGAACAAATCCACGTGCAAGTGGACTCGCACAGTTCAAGCCCGTGCTGTTCAAGGCTGTACTGGACTGCTTTTGAAAGAAACACTTCATCCTTAAAAGGATTCCAACCTGAGTACATAAATAAAGATGCCTTGAAAAATAAGGCTCAGCAATGACAGGTGTTTCGGAACGGCAGCTTTGCACAGTGTCTGGTATGTGATACCAAGTGATATGTCGTCTCTGTGGAGAAGGCATCACTCCCTGTTAGAGTAAAAGGAGGGTAAGGATTGATCTGGGAGAAATAAAAGATGAGGCAAGTGTGGTTTAGTAAATGCTACTTTCCCCAGGTTTTGCATTTTCTAGCTAGGTCCCCAGGAGCCTGTTTCTAGCACAGGGTGTAATAGATGTCTGGCGTCCTGTTTGCATGTGACATTAGTTTTTATGTGCTGTAGCGACAGAAACATATATTCAATCCAGAGGTAACTGGAAGATATAGCACCTGTCTGTGCTTGGAGTCTATAGGGAGAAAAATAGCTTTATCATTTTTTTAAAGGGTGAACCTTCATGATAAGCACTGGACCTTAGCACTTTTAGTCAGCTCAGCATCCAAGTCCCCGTCCTAACAATGTCTTGGGCTCTGAGGGGGTAATTTGTACCACACGTGGGTCATTCAGTGAGGACAGGTCGAGTCTGTCGTTTACATTCTGTTTAGTAGCTGAAGGGACATGTCCTTCCTCTCACCATCCTCGCACAGCCTAGGGGTGGGCGGGGCACCCACGCTCTGCCCGTCACATGCCCTTGTCTGAGACTTTGAATTCTGATAGAATGATGAGATGCCAGAAAAAAGTGGTTGGCAGTCATGCATCTCAGCTGTTGCTCCCTGACCAGGTACTCGTGCTTTGATTACGGTTCCCACAGTTTTTACTGTCAAGGCCTTGGAGTTGTCTTAGATGTTCTGATATCACTTAGAGTTTTGGTTGCAAGCTGCAAAACCAACTGGCTTTCTGGGGTAAGAGCAAGGTATCTATGGGAAGGATATGGAAACGAGACATTGGTGGGAGGCTGGAGGACCACACTTGGAATGTGGGTTCGGACCAAGACTGTTCTGGAGTGTGAAGAAAGAGGAAGCATGAAAATCATATTTCAGTAGAACAAATTTGCAGCTGCTAAGACATGCTACTACGTCATTAGGTTACCCCCACACAGCTGCTGGAATTATTCCTAATTGTCCCTTGGGCTCTCTCCACTCTCTCCAGATTCAAAGTCTCAGTTGGGAGGGTGGGGTTTGCCAAACCTGGGTCACGTGCCTGCCCACTGATTACCAAGAACTGGGGGAGAAGAAGAAAGACCCTTCTTTTTGGCTTCCATAGCTAAAGTGAAGTCACTTATACTACACGTGATGGGACTTGCTCTAGAATAAGATAGGAAATTGGATTTTAGACAGCCAAAATGGGCAAGCCCACCATGCTACTGATTCCCCACTTTTATATGGGTTTTTCAAATTCCCAGGTTTTCCCCATAATTCTCTTTGTTTACTGGCCAGAATCCTGTGGCTGTACTCAAAGATCCCTAACTGAATTATGTCCCATTGCTCTCATATGAACTCTGTTGATTGGTGCATCCTTTAAGTTTGGGAATCTTGACATCTAGACTCCTAATTTGTTCTTGTCCCATCGGCTTGATTATAATGTTTAGGGGAATAAATAACCTGTATGTCTTTTGCTGAAAGAAGTTTAGTGAGGAGTGGCCATGAAGAACATTTGTCATGCTCTTGGCCCAAGAGCTAGCTCTCTGCATTGAACTTTAAGAATCGAGGCTTGGATATGGGGCTTTGGAATGAGTCAGTATGGGCAGTCCATTCTGAATTGGCATGTTCAAGCTTGAGTACTTTTCATCAAGGAGTTCATTACAGTGGAGGTGGGGAGGCAATTTCATGCGAAAATGAGCACGAAACACTTGCCCACTACTCTGATTTCGTTAAGGAGACTGAGCCAGCTCTGGGGGACCAGAGCTTTCTGAAGCTGTGTGTAAAATATTCTTGCACACGTGTGCTTACGTCCTGGGGCAGAGGGTCTACGGTTTTCAGGACCTCACAGGGGTCTACAATATGCCAAAAGATTGAGTCATTGACTTGTTTCTTAAATTCTGGGCTTCTTGAAATGACCTTTTAGATATTGGTGATGATTACATGTCTGTGAATTTACTAAAAACCCTGGAATTATATACTTTAAATGGGCAAATTGTGTGGTAATTGAATTATCTCTCAAAAAAGCTCTTCAAAACAGACCTTTTAGTACTTAATCTATTTGTAAGCTGGGGTCTGTCTGAACAATGGGCTCATCGTGGGTCTTCAATGAATTTGGGTATCATCGAGCTTGTTTGTATGTAACTGCCTGTTCTTAGGTAATGTTTTGGCTCTAGATACACCCAACTACAATACATTTGTGGTGCCAAGTGAGTTATTTGGCCTCTAATCTTGGACTGAGGACCATAACTAATTCTATGGTGGGTAAAAGCCAGTGCTTATTTCGTTGATTGCCTTATAAATTGTGGTCGTTATTGTAATGGGAGAAGACAGAACACAGTGAGGGTTTAGCCAAGTTTTCTCACTTTAATGACCCACAATTCCCTCCAACTGGTACTTTGTACTCTGTTAAGTGATTAAGTATTAGATTATTGAGGGTTATTTGAGGGGAACTGCTAAGTGGCAATGTTGGGACTATTGGGCTAAAATCGAAGCCAAAGCAGAAGGAAAATGAATCTGAGACCCACTCGAGGCCCCACAGAATGCATTGGAAAATAAGGAGGTCAACACAGAAAGCTTTATGTAAGAAGAACTCAACTGTACCTTGCGTGCAGTCATCGTAATGTAAGTCTGTGTCCTGCTCCTGCTTAACTCTTGGGTGGCTTCCCATCACAGCTGCAGAGAATCTGTGCTCATTACCACCACACAGGTGGCCCTCGGGTCCTGCTTTTGCATTAGGGTCACATCCCAATGTGGATGTAGGATGGATGTGGCCCACCCTAATCAAGTACGACTTCAACTTTAATACATCTGTAAAGACCCTATGTCCAAATAACGTCACGATCACAGGTTCTGGGTGGACATCAGTTTTGGGGGGGGGTGCCTATTGTTCAGCTCGGTATATGAGCTCTTCCTTCAAATGTTCCCATCTCACTAAATAGCTCATGCATCCTCTCACTTGCCTGCTCTACAGGCCTAGAAGTCATTCTAATATTATTTCCTCACCTCCTTTCATTCTGTTTCTGACACATACCCCACCCATATCTGTCTTCCTTTCTCCTTCCCAACCACCATGGCCCAAGCTGCCATCCTCTGAATGAGAAGAGCAGCCACATGGGCCTCCTTGCTCCCCGTCACTCTGCTGTGGCCATCCTCTCATCTGTAGGTATCTCTTTGAAACTTAAATCAGGACACTCCTTAGCCTAAACCCTTTCCAAGGCCGCCCACTGTGCATGAGAGAAAACCCCAAAGACTGATGCACCACGGGCCTCTGAGTGGTCTGGCTGCTGCCCCTTTCCCTGTGTCATCTAGTGTTCCTGCCACAGTGTACGCACAAGGCACCGTCCATGAGCTTCCGTTTGTTTTTCTCTTGTTCATCAATCTTCTGTCAATCTAATTTGCAGGGCCCCAAGCAATGACCCTAAGATGGGTAGAAAGAAGAAAACATTTTCTTCCCTTACACCTGGAAGCTGAAATGACCCGTCAGAGCGTCTCACATTAGGCCAGAATGGCCAGGCCTTTGTCTGTCCACTGGCATCAGTCATGGGAAGTGGCAGCCCCGGAAGGAAGTGACCTTGGGCTTCTTCACAGTGCAGGCAATCTTGCAGGGTGTGAAGCATACCAGCAGTGGGGACAGCTGGTCCTTCCTAGAAGGGGGTGGGGCTTGAGATTCCACCACTGGACCCCCCCTTCTATTCTTTCTTTTGGTGGGTAATTTGTAAACCTTCTATAACATATCTATAAGGAGGATCATCATTTCAAGAATAATCTGGATGACCAGCTGTATTGTCCCAAGCTTTTAGACGAATGTATCCCTAAAGGCTAGAGGCCATCTCCTCTGTGTGGCAGAGAGGGCTGTGATGCAGGTTGCAGACCAAGACTTTCAATACAGGCAACTTAAAGGGGATAGTTTGCAATTTAGGGGCCGCTTAGTCTGAATGCAGAGCTAAGCCTCACTGGTTAGCAGGATGAATAGAAAAGGAACGTTAGGGGAACACACAGCTGAGTTTCTCCCTATTCTAGCTGCCCTGTTGATTTATCTTCTGAAAACTCCCACCCCCTCCCACCTCCAGAATAACTTAGAAGGTTATTCTGATCCAGGAGATCAGAAAGAGCTCACCTTTATCAGGGCTCAGCAAGCTTGCTCTGTACATACACGCTGTAAAGGTACGGACATTCTTTAGGCTGACTGGCATTTAAAAAAATGAGAATGCCAAAAAAAAAGGGGGGGGAGGGGAGTGCCCCATTTCTTCCCTGTCGTGACCAGCCACCATTAAGCTCTTCGCAGGTGCCAGGCTGTGTGCAATGCTTTGAATAGCTTATTTCGTGTAACCCTCACCACCCCATGAGGCAGGATGTACCCATTGTGCGTAAGAGAAAGTCAAGGACTGGAAAAGTTAACTGAATTGCCCAGGGCTAGACAAATAGCAAACAGAAGTAGGCGAATCCATCCAGGGTTCAATCCTATGGTTTTTAATCACTGTGACCGACCCGCTATTATCTGTATGCTTTTTCTGCAGCTTTAGCTGGGAGGAGGCATGAGCACCGTGTGCCATGGATGACCAATTAAGCCACCAAATATCGGTCCGTGGTTCAAATATGGCCCATAGCTCTTGAGCTAGTAATCATTTTTCTACATTTTTTAAATGGTTGGAAAAAAATCAAAAGGAGATCAAAACTTTCTGATGCCTGAAAATTAAGTGAAACTCAAATTCCGGCATCTATAAATAAAGTTTTATTGGAACACAGCCACATCTCTTTGGTTCCATGTTCTCTATGGCTGCTTTTGTCCTGCGATAGCAGAGATGAGTAGCTATGACAGAGACTCTATCTATAGCTTGCAGAGCCTAAAATATTTATTATCTGGCCCTTTGCAGAAAACCTTTGCCAACGCTTGATGTAGATAAAGGATAGCGCTTACTCTTCCAGATAACAATGACTTCCTAAGCTCTTTTGGGAGGTGAGAGGAAATTGGATGGTTTTCAGAGAGCAGATCAACTGGGCAAAGAGATACAAAGTCAGATCATTTAAATTATATATATGCTTATCTGCATTGTTCTGGAACATTCTTTGCAGTCACAATATACTTGCTCTTCAATGGTCCTGGTGACCCATGGTACTGTTCATATCCTGGAAAGCTGTAATTGGGTGCCTGGAACTCCAGTCATAGCTTTCTGTATAAGCCTCGAAGGAGTTGAAAGTATACAACCTCAAAATATTCTGCTTTGACACAAGGATTGTTTTGAGCTGAAGGTAGTTGAGAAGAAGCAGACACAAGAAAAAACGCTCTGCCCTCTCCTCTCTATAACTCTTTGTCACTGGGGACAACTCTTGGTTCTTTCTGGCTCGGAGTTGGCATCAGAGGACTCTATGTTAACAAACCCGATTAAAACAACCCTTATCTTCCATTAGTTCCCCCCCATGTATTTACCTTCCCACCGTTTGCTGCCCCCAAAAGCCTAACCCCCTTTTCTTTTGTCTTTTCATTTCTCCGTAAGTTGTCCTTTTTTAAGATGCTAGATAAGCCTCCAGTTCTAACCAACCCTTTGAGTTAGCCAGCACTGAGTTTCTCCCATGTGTTTGTGTGCTACATGTGGTAATAAACGGTTGTCTTTTCTCTTGGGAATCTGTCTTGTGTCAGTCTAATTTGCAGAGCCCCAGCTGGAGAACCTTGGCAGGTAGAGGGAAGGTTTCTCTTCCCGTACCCACAGACACTAGACAGATAACTTAGATGGAAGGGGTGGGGTACCTAGTTTTCCCTTGTATACCTCAGTCATGCCTTAGGGAAAAATTAGAAGGGTGAGCACATCCCAACAAGAAAGACACTTGCTATACACTGAACATCGACCATGCTTCATGTTTTACCTGGTGTTTAAGCTTTAGCAGTCTGGAGAGGAAAACGACATTATCTTCTTCTAAAGATAATCAGGGGGTACACACTCAGACCCACTTACTTCTTGAGCATCTGCTCCGATGCCAGGTACAATGCTGTGGCTACCAAGACGAGTAGGCCAACTCTATGCCCTTGAGTTATACCTAATACATGCCGAGGTTGGCATCCAGATTCAGAGCTGTGTGCCTGGAAACCCAGCTTTCTTCTCCTTTATCACGTTCGTCTGCCAGTGCTTGCATCCCTGAGCAGCTTCATCACTACGTGTTGCATGTTAGATTGACAGCTCTTGACACAACTGATCAAAACAGTACTGCTCGGTGATTAGTGCCAGGAGTCTCCACTCGATAAAACAGTGAGCAGTTGCCATGAGTCAGGCCCTTCGAGAGGCACAGAGGCTATGAAGACGAGTGCCAGCCACGTCGCTGCAGTGATGGGCGGGGTGTTAGAGAGTTGTGAGCAGCAGCAGCCGACTCTGGCTAACCTCAGCCAAAGGCAGTGCGCTGGGGCTCTAGGGTGGTCCCCAGGACTGGAGGAGGGGCTGAACAGCAGGCTCAGAAAGGACAGGATGGGCAGCAGCCCCAGTGGTTCCAGGGGCAGGAAATAGAGACAAATTGGGACAAACTGGTTCTCACCATTTTTCTCAGCTTGATCAATGCCAGGCAGCCGTAGCACGAGGATTTGACTTGTCTCTCATCCTCTCTGCTCCTTTGGCTAGAAGTGGACAGGACTCCAGATTGAATGCCCACCAAAGCTGTGTACAGTGGGGGAGGGGACCTCCCAAAGGACGCTGAGAAGAAGAAGGGGTAACTGCTTTTGAGCAAGTGAAAACCAGGGTCCCTACGTGCCATGAACTATATGTGCGTAGAGGGAGACATCCAACCCAGCCCCAGACGTCAGGGAGATTTCTTGGAAGAAGGAACAACTCAGCTGAGACAGAATAACAGCTGAAGTTTTAACCACAGGGTGAGAAGAAGCAAAACACCACAAACAAAGGGAATTGCAGGTAGGAAGGCCCAGAGACAGGTACTATTGCTCATCTACCAAATAATGGCTCTTCCCTGTTGGTCTCTGGGACTGACAGGTCATTTTGCCCAAGGACTTGTGCTTTTAAAGACCAGTGCTCTCCCCACTCCCCTGGAGTGCTTGAGCTTCCCAAGGTCAACTGAACGACACAGAAAACCTCAGGCCATGATTCCCTCCTTCCCAGGTTGTCTGCAGGATGAAATAAAATCTTGGGCCTCCTATACTGAGAGCTGATAGGAAGAAGAATGCCCCGCAGCCTTGAGCATTTTCATTATTCCACTCTGGCTACAGCGGGGGAGGCCTCCGGTCATGAGCTGCCTGAACCGATTTGCACTGGCGTTAGTCACAAATCGTGGCTTGACATTTATAGCAGCTGTGGCCCGCGGGTATCGATTATTTAGGAAAAGGAATGAAGCTGAGGTGGCCAAGCAGCTGCCTAGTTTAAACCTGCTCTTGTGGCATTGCATCCAGGCGGGACATGGGGCACGAACCTGGACGAGGGGGAGAAGCACTGTTCAGCTCAGATCTTGTTTGTGTCTCGGCAGAGAGCAAGAAGCTTTTATTCACCACCTGTGATTAACCAGCTCTTCTTTATTCATGTGAAAAATCCACAGTCACCCAGGGCTCCCTGGAAGGAATTATTGTTTTTTTTTTTTGCCTCTTAGGCTCAATTGCTTCTGTATTGCGTTCATTGGGCTAATGAAAGTCCATCGCATGTCTCTGCTTGCTGTGCTCGGCTGAATTAGCACTTCGCCTGCAAACTTTTTTCTGAGTAAGCTGATGAGTTTGTTTCCTCCTCCCTGCCCCCCTCTCATTATGAAGTTGTTTCTTCCATGCTAATGACCTTGGGGGCCATGGGGAGGAGTCTGGGTCTTTGCTTTCAAGGATCACTTGGCCATTCTGTTACCTCCCAAAATTCAGATGGAGCCAGCCCAACAATGCAGACAAGACCTGCTGTGGCGCCAAGTCCAGGGTGGGCAGAAACCAGCCCTGTGAATGCCTGCAGTTGACGAGCTAAATGGCACCCATGACCTATAGTGGCTGTGTCCTGCAGCCACGTGTGGGAGGCAGACAGACCCCAGCTTGCATAGGACTGTAGGCCGAGCTCGGCCAGAACCTGGACAAGTTACCGGCTCTCTCTGATGTAGCTGACCCTGTAAAATGAGAGGATCACACTAGATGAGTGAGTGTCTGCTCGGGCTGCCGTGACAGAAAAACACGGACGAGGTGGCTTAAACAACAGATTTATTTTCTCGCAGTTCTAGACACCAGATGTCCAAGGTCAAGGTGTCAGCAGGGTTGGTTTCTGTGAGCCCTTCCTTCCCAGCTTACTGATGGCTGTCTTCTCGCTGTGTCCTCACATGGCTTTCTTCCGTGGTGTCTCGTTTAAGGACACCAATTCTATTGAATTAGGGCCCCGCCCTTACGACATCATTTAACCTTTATGAGCTCCTTAAAAACCTCTTCAAATACAGTCGCATTGGGCTTAGGGCTTCAATATGTGATTGTGGGGGAACACAATTCAATTTATAACAACGAGAAACTTGCAAGCCAAAAAGTGGGTGTGGGAGGCTGTGGGCGTAGCAATTATCGGCGAGGAGAGAGGATGTTATTCCAGCTATGCGATTACCCCTCACCCCATTCCTACTGGAAAAGTCCACGCCATAATGAGCTGCTGTCACTGACAGTGTGTCTTCCTTTCGGTGTGTTGAGTTGTACAAACTCGACTGGTTGCCCACACTCCCTCTCCTTTGCTGGTAGAGGTGTCCACTCAGGGCCGTACTGTGACTTATAAGTCCTAGGCACTTTTGCCTTCGGGGGGACCCTCCCTCTATAAAAGCATTTAAAATTTATATTTATATAAATGACAGTTGAAGCCTATGTCTCACTTATTGTGAGAAGTAAAACACTTTTGTGGGTCCTTAAAAGTATCGTTGGCTCTAGGTCCTGTGTTTACTCTGCTTAATGGATAAGTCGGCCCTGTGCCCACACTTCACCCACCTTCAGGGAAGGACGACCTTCTAGCCAGCTCCACAGAGAAGTCTAGCATGGGGGAAACCACTTCTGTTCCTGGTGATCTTAGCCATGTGTGCTGTCTGGCCAGTGAGATGTAAAGGCAAGTTTCCTAGGAAGCTTCTAGAAACAATTTCATTTCTCTTAATAATATACATGTGGGAGAAATAGCCCTTCTCCTGGCCTTTCTCACGCCTGTCCGTGGCAGCCGTTTTGTGATCATGAGGCAATGGTGACTCGCTGCAGGTGGCAGATGAAACGGGCAGAGGGACCGGGGTCCCGGACGATGTCGCTGAGCTGTGGGGTTAACCACCAGCGGAGTTCCTCTAGCGTATTAGTTTGTGAGGCATACCATAGGAGCATGCCGCAGAATGGTGGCTTAAACAACATTTATCGTCTCACAGTTTTGGGGACTGGCAATCCCGAGCAAGGTTTCGGCAGGCTTGGTTCTTAGGGCTGCGAGGGAGCATCTGTGCCTCTCTCCTAATTCCTAGGGGTTTGCTGGCAATCGTTGGTGTCCCTTGGCCTATAGAAGCGTCACT
Organism: Pteropus alecto; assembly: GCF_000325575.1. Taxonomy (NCBI): domain Eukaryota; kingdom Metazoa; phylum Chordata; class Mammalia; order Chiroptera; family Pteropodidae; genus Pteropus; species Pteropus alecto. Next base: position 3,714,795 of record NW_006436888.1, on the reverse strand, counting down.
TTGATTGCTGCCTTCCTGTCTACACGGTGTTCTCTCTGGGAGCTCGTCTGTGTCAAATTTCTCCTTTTTATTGGACACCAGTTGTAGTGGATTAGGGCCCACCCTAATGACCTCACCTTAAACTTGATTACCTCTGTTTAGCCTTGTCTCCAGGTCACATTCTGAGGTACTGGGTGTCAGCACTTTAACATATGAACTTCCAGGGTGGGGAGGACACAGTTCTGCCCATAACCACCTACCTCGAGACCAGTTATGTGATGACAAGTCTCCTTGCTGTTCAAGCCTCGTGAGCTGGGTGATCGTTACCTGCAGTCCACCTGAGTTGCTGTAGGAGATTTCAGTAGGGCTGCCTGCTCTAACCTCTGATGACACAGGTTTACTTTCTCTCGTCTGGGACCTGCTCAGAACTGCACTGTTGCGTTTCCTGGCTGCTGGAGCTGAAGCTGGCAGCCGGCACCAGCCTCCCAGCTCAAGCAGCCCCGCGCGAGTGGTCTTGGAGTTGAGGAGAAACCAAAGAGAAGCTGTACTGACGTCTGCCGGAATGCCCGGCCCTTTCTCCATGGCTGTCAAACCCTCCTTGTCCTTGTGGCCTGGTTCAGAGTGGCTCATCTTACTGTGTCCCCCAGGTGTCATGTTTATAACATGATTACGGTACTTGGTGGCATCGTGGTATCATGGGGGAAGAAGCCTTGCTTTGAATTCTGGTGCCCACGCCTGATGTGTGCTTCGTTAAAATGTATGCCGGGTGGACACAGCGTGTCCTGCTGGTCTCAGGGGACATCAGGCTTGGGGCCAAGTCGGGACAGAGCAGTAGCATCGGAGCGAGAAGCATGACTTTAGGGCCTGGGCATCGAACCTAGATTTGACTCTGAGCTCCTCCCTGATTAGCCCTGAAAACATGGGCAAGACACCGTTTTTCTGAATCTATTTTCTCATGTGTAAGATGGCATGGTGATGAGGCTTAAATGAGATCGTGCATGCGAAGGGCTTGATTCTGTGCTTGGTACCAAGTGTTCGAATGTAAGCGTGAAGGAAAGGCGGTCAGGTTTAGAAGTCACTGCCCTGAGTTTGAAGCTGGCCTCTGCCCCCGACTTGCTAGTTTTACGGGACTGGATCGTGCTTTAGTTTTCCCATCTGTAAAATGGAGCCGAAATACCTTCTTGCAGAGTCGTTGAGAATATTAGTGCTAATGTTACGGAAGGCCCATAGATGAGTTCAGATGGATTCCCCTATAGCAGATGTGTGACGCTTGGGTCAAGGTCCTTTAGGTAGGGGGTGTATGAGTTTCTTTTTTGCTGTTGTAATAAATTACTGCAAACTTAGTAATTTCAAACAACACAGTTATTCCCTTACAGTTCTGGAGGACGGAAGTCCAAAATAGTTTTACTGGGCTAAAGTCAAAGTGTCAGCAGGGCTGGTACCTTCTAGAGACTCTGAGGGGAGAGGTCATCTCCTTGCCTTTTTCAGAGTCTAGTGGCTACCATGGTCCTTGGCTTGCGGCCCCTTCCTTCATCATCAAAGCACATCACGCGATCTCTGCTTGTCACTAATTACATTACCTTCTTTTATCCTCGTAATAACATTGTGCCCGCCTGGATAATCTCATAGTGTCAGCAGGATCCTTAATATAATCACATGTGCAAAGTCTTTTTTTGTCATATAAGGTAACACGTTCACAGGGTCTAGAGATCGGGACATGGAGATATTGCGGGGGGCCATCCTTCATCCCCCCTTTTTATCCTTAATATAATCACATGTGCAAAGTCTTTTTTTTGTCACATAAGGTAACACGTTCACAGGGTCTAGAGATTGGGACATGGAGAAATTGTGGGGGGCCATCCTTCATCCCCCCTTTTCCCAGGGGGTTAGACTGTCAACTGTGTTGATCTATTTTGTCGTGCAATGGCTGCTTTTCTGTTCATTTCTGCTCCTGGCATAGAAGTAATTCTTTCCTGTGCCTGGAGGTGGCGTGGAGGTGGGAAGTGGGTTCTGAATACACTAAAGAAGTGGTTCCCAAAATGTGGTCCCTGGATCAGCAGCATGAGCATCACCTGAGAGCTTGTTAGAAATGCAGTTTCTCAGACCTCCTGCATTAGGAACTCAGGGATCCTGTGATCCTGCCTTTATTTTTATTTTTATTTTGCCTTCATCGTGACATTTGTTTTTTTTTGCATTCATTTTGATTTTTAAAAAATATCACAATAAGATATGATCTGTCCTGCTTACTGAGTGTTTTGGAGCCTCCTTAACTTTTGTGCCTGAGGTGAGTGCCTCACTTGCAATGCCTAGTTCTGGCCGTGGAGAAAACAAAGGTCATCCAATCTCACATCAAGGTCTGAATTCGCACTGGAGGTCCAGGTACTGTGTGATGAGAGATGTCTGCCTCAGGCAGTGCTGTCAGAACTGGGAGCCGAGGGCCAGAAGGAGTTAACTCAGTGAAAAAGGGGTAGGAGAGGCAGGCACAGGGAGCAGCGGGTGCAAAAGCTAGATGTCTGGAGGGGACTTTGAAAATAGGAGGCAGCAGAAAGAACTTGTGCCATGTGACTCCCTTGACAAGTGTTTCTTAAGCCCTTACAGCAAGCCCTGGGGTCTCTTGGCTTTTAATGATTCATAATTGCAACCCACAGAGTGACTTGGGAGAGCGGGAGGGAGAGAGGCCACCAGAAGAAAGGTTAGGCCTCGGCATGCTTGTGGGACGCTGGCTGGTGCAGCGTGCCCCGGGCGGTCTTTCTCCCACAAATGGTATTTGGCATCCGGCGAGTAAGACAGGGAAGGTCCAGAAGGCCAACACAAAAGACGCATTTAGCATAGGTTTCTATTTCAGAGCTAATGGCAGTAGCTGCCATGTAGAAAGTAAGAGAACACAATTACCCCGTTTTAATAACAAGGTTGGCACTGCAACTCTGATCTTGGAGAAGCCTTGCTTTACATTTCGAGGTTTCTCTAGCCAGTGAGTTCCGAGTCCCAGGCTCGCTTGTAACCTTACGTCCCAGCTGGCTTAGAACCAATATAATTGACTTTGTACCAATGTAATTGTTCATAGCTCCCCCTTTCACCTTCAAGTACCCTAATTTGGGCAAGAGATAACGTGAGCATCGTAGTGATACCGACTTGAGGAAACTAAACCCAGACTGGATACACCCCACCACCCCCAGGTCCTTAGAGAAATCCTCCCTAGCAAACAAAACAAAACAAACAAGCAAACAAACGAGAACCCCAGCTCAGCAAATCTCATAGTCTGGCCTTTTGTCCCTTAATATTCGAGGGCCTGCCCATGCTGGGGACTTTTCTCAAAACCAGGTGAAAAGACTGCCAAGGAACTGATACTGGAGTTTTTATTGTACTCAGGAAAAAGCTTAGGGAGAACAAGGGGAAACAAAGCCATCACTGAGATGAAGTGGTGTCCACTTCCATCCAATAACATTCCATCAAATGTTAAGCTTTTTTCAAGCAATAATGGTTGCAGAATCAAAATCCTCCCCGGTGAAGCTACTATGTTGCCCCAACTCTTCGTTTAATTAGTTAAAAAATAACAACCACACAGCTTAGTTCCAGGCAGTTCGAAGTAAACACAGAAGTCCTCTCAGTTCTGCTGGTTAGGGTGAGAGTTGTCAAGTTCGATGTGTATCCATCCCGACTTTTAAACGCGGTTTTTATTAAAGTGTAACAGCCGCAGTAGCGCACAGACTCTCTGCTGGAGCTGCTGTGTGGAGAGAACATCGCAAGCCCCCAGGAATCCCGCCGGGGTCCGGCCAGGCACCCCTCTCCCTCCTCCCTAAAGCTGACCACTATCCTGACTCCTGAACCCCAACGATTATACGAAAGTCCACAAGGCGAGACTAAATGGAAGCACCTGTGTATTTTATATCTGGCTTTCGACCTTGAAAATCATCTATCTTGCATGTCCTTTGTCTACTTTTATTTCTGTATGTTTCATTGTATGAATATACTCATTTATCTTGTTCTGCTGTTGAAAATTTGGGTTTGCAATTTGGGGCCGTTATGAGTAATGGATGCTCCTGTGAACCTTCTGTAACATGCTGGTGTACGTGTGCATGGATTTCGTACATGTGCTGCTAGGTCAGAGTAGGTGAATGGTCAACTTTATGTAACACCAGACAGTCCTCCAAAGTGTTCACACGTCCACCACGAGTGTATGAGAGTTCCTCTGCCAGCACTTGGAATTGTCAGGCTTACATTTTGCCTCTTATGGTGGATCTGTGTGAGTATTTCACTGTGGTTTCAATTTGCTTTTCCTATTTGAAATACAGCTTTTTATGAAGCACTTGTCTAACTCTCATCTGTGTTTTAACTGAGTTCTTCGTCTTACTGATTTGAGGGAGTTCTTTCCATACAGAGTGGAAATCTTTCCTTGGCTATAGGTAATTTCTTTATCAATTTCTTTATCAAATTTCTTTATTAAGAAACACTACTGAAGAGCGAAAAGACAAGCCACAGAATGGGGAAGGTTCTGAATTTTGATGTCTAATTATCAGTCTTTCCCTTTGTGGCTAGTGCTTTTTGCATCCTGTTTAAGAAGTCTTCGCCACCCCCAAGGTCATAAAGTTTCTCTGTCATCATCAAAAGTTTAGTTTTAATTTCATATTTGAATTCACAGTCTACCTATAGCTGACTTGTGTATAATGTAAGGCTGGATCAAGTTTCCTTTTTTTCCCATATGGATTTCCAGTTGATTGAGCATCATCGAGCATCTCTACTGCTCTGCAGTGATACTTTTGTCATAATACATGGTACGTTACCTTCTGGACCTTTTATTCTCATCTATGGGTCTAATTGGGTATCACTGGGCTAATACCATATACTCTCTTAATAATCTGTCTAGATAATCTAGTAGAGCAAATCCTTTCATTTTTGGTCTTCTTCAAGAGATGTTGGCCCTTCTCATTTCCAATTAAATTTTAGAATTATTTTGTCAATTTTCACAGAAAATCTGTTCAAATTTTAATCATTAAATCTATACATCAACTTGGGGAGAATTGAAACTTTTACAGTATTGACTCCATAACTCAATGGTACATTTCTTTATTTATTTAAGTTTCTTTACTTTCCATATTTTATAGTTTTCTGTAGTCTTGAATTTTTTTCCATTAGATTTAGTCCTTGTTTTTTTTTTTGATATGTTTTGATGCTATTATATTTTTAAAATTTTATTTTCAGTTTAATTTACTGAAATATAATTTATTCCTTTATACAAACCTTATATGTATCAACTTTGCTGAATTTATTCTGATAATTTATCTATAGACTTTTCCTTTTGGATTTTTACAACAACTATGTCATGTGTACATAGAGACAATTTTATTTTTCTGTTTCAAACCTCAAATTTTATTTTTCTTTCGGTATAATGTTGACTAGAAGTGATGGTAGTGGTCATTCTTACGTCATTCCCAATCTTAGGGGGAAACTCAATATTTCACCATTATGAGTGATGTTTTCTTATGGACTTTTTTTTTTTTAGTTGAATATGTGGCCCTTTTATATATTTGGCTATTTCTGTCTCTATCCTGGCTGAGAGGAGACTGGTTCGATTTTTCTTTTTTCTGTTTTTCAATATAGACTATTTATTTTTTTTAGAGTGGTTTTAAGTTCACAGCGAAATTGAGAGGAAAGTACAGAGATTAACTATATGCCCTCTGTCCTCACTTAGGCACAGCCTCCCCCAGAGGGGACGTTTATTGCAATTGAGGAACCTGCATTGCCATTATCATCCAGAGTCCATGGTTGACATTAGGGTTCACGCTCAGTGTCGTAAATTCTATGGGTTTGGACAACTTTATAATGACATGTATTCACCATTACAGTGTTATACAGAGTATTTTCACTCTCCTAGTACCCTCTGTGCCTCTCCTATTCATCCCTCTCTATGGGTTTCTTAATACAAACTTTATCAGATAAAGGAAGTTTCTTTTTATTCCTTTGACGTTTATTTTTGAAACTTGAATTAAAGTCTTGCATAGGGACGATTTTTGTAATGTCTTCATTGTTTTCTAAAAGAATATATATTTGATAGCTGCTGGGCACAATAGTCTATGTATGCTCATTTCTCAGTGTTTATTATGTTCAATTTTTCTGTGTTTCCTGAGTTTTCTGTGTTTTCCTATTCACTCACTGTGCATTTATTTTTCCTTACAGTTCTTTTTTTTTCTTTTTGCTTCAGGTTTTGAAGCTTCTTGAACTGATCATTTTGTTATTATGAAGGACAGTTTTGGTTGCTAGAACTGCAATTTTTTCCCTTTAAGTTCACTTTGTCTGATAGGAACAGAGATAGTAACAGCTTTCTTTTCAATTCCTTTTGCTCCTTTCTTGATATCTTTTGGATTGATTACTTTTATATTCGTCTTTCCCCTTCATTAGCCTGGTGATCATATACTCTTTTACCATACTTTCAGTGTTACAGTAGAGAACACAACATGCATTCTTAACTTATCAAGGTCTGATATAAATTAATACTCATTCTTTCCTGGGCAATGCAAAGATCTTAGAACATTCTATTTATCCTGTCTCAATTTCTAAGCTATTTTTACTCTGAATTTTATTTCTATCTATACTTTAAACCCTATAGCACATTATTGATATATTAATATCTAATAAATTAATCAACTTAATAATTATAAATTCATATGATTGTATGTTAATGTTATTGATATTGATTTATATTTAATTCAGATTTAGCTATAAATAGCTTTTTTACTGCTCTTCATTTCTTCCTGCATCTCTGAGCTTCTATCTAGGGTGACTTTTCTTCTCCCTGAAGAAACTCCTCGTAGTGTCTTCTTGGACTGGGTCCACTGGTGATAAATTTGCCTAGATTTCATTAGTCTGAAGATGTCTTTACTTCATCTTCATTCTTGACGGGTGTTTTCAGTGGGTATAGAATTCTATGTGGCAATTATTTTCATCCAGCCCTTTGAGGTTATCATCCATTAACTTCTGGTTTCCCTAGCTGGAGTTGCTTGCATTCAGATGTCGATCTCCGATGCACCTTTGAAGGTAATCTGCTCTGTCCTCACCCCACCTTCAGCTGCTTTTAAGTCTTTCTTTGTTACTGGTCTTCAGTGTATTACTGTGATATGCCTAAGTGTAACTTTATTTTTTTCATTCTGCTTAGCGTTCCTTGAGCTTTTTAAATCTTATCTGTTTAAAATATTATCAATGATCTTTCCTGATAGTGCTTCTACTCCATTTTTTCTTTTCTCTCTCTCTGAGATGACAATTAAAAGTATGTCGGACCTTTGAACTGAATCCCTATGTCTCATTCTTTCTTCTGTCTTTTCCGTCCTGTTGTTTCTCTTCGCTTCATTCTGACTTTCTTCTTTTTTTTTTTCCAGCTCACTAATTCTTTCTACCTGTTCTAATACCAATTTGGTTACTTACTTATTCAATTTAGTAACTTTTATAGTTTCTAATCCTCTGCCAAAATTCTTTACCTTGTCCCATTTCCCTGAACATGTTAAGCAACTTGTTACAGTCTGTATCTGACACTGTTGTCTGGATTACCCCTGGTTCTTTTTTTTTTTTTTTGTCTCTCTCTTTTTGATCCTGGCACCTTTATTATGTCTCATTACTTTTCTCAAACCTACAGAAAAGCTGCAAGAATAGTACAAAAGACTTATCCCTCACATGCCATTTGAGACTATGTTGCAGACACAATGCTTCGTTACTCCCAAATATTTTAGAGTGCATTTCCTACACATCAAAGACATTCTCCTATTTGACCACAGTACAACCATCACACTCAAGGAATTAACATTGATCCATCACTACCATACAATCCACAGATTCCATTCAAGTTTTATTGGAATAAGTGAGGATCATGGGTTGCATTCGGTTGTCCCCTTTCTTTAGCTGCTTTCAATCTGGAATATTCCTCAAATTTTTCTTAACTTTTATGACCTCGCCACTATTGAAGATTACAGGATAGTTATTTTGTAGGATATTCCTCAGTTTGGGTTTCTCTGATTTCCTCCTGATTAGATTTATGTACTAGATCTTTGTTAGGAATATTACAGAAATTATGACGAGTTCATCTTATTGCACCCTATTCAATCATACATGATTTTAATTTATTCTATTACTAATGATGTTAACTTTGGCCATTTAAGATGACGTTTTAATCAGATTTTCCTACTGTAAAGTCACTCCTTTTTCTCTTTGTAATTAATAAGTATTTTGTAGGGACATAGTTTAAGAGCATAAGTCTGCTGTTTCTCATCAAACTTTCATCTACTAGTTTTGTCATTCATTGATGTTTCTTGTCTGTCTTATAACTTTGAATAGTTGTCAAATGGCAATTTCCCAACTACACCATTTTGAATACATATATTGGTTGGCATTCTACTATAAAGAAGAGCTTTCTTTCTTACCTGTATACTTATATATTTACTTATGTATGTATGTAAGCAGATGTGTACGTATACCTTTATCCGTCCACCTAACTATCTACCCACCCACCCATCCATATGGTCTCATATGTTTCTGTTCAATGGATTAAATTAATTGTTATCATTTTTTATGCTCAAATTATCCTTGACTTGGCCAGTGGGAGCCTCTTTAAGTTGGCTTCTGTATCTTTCTGGAAAGTCTCCATCCATCTTTGAGCATTTCCTTACTTTCTGGCTGAAAAAGATGTCAAGTTCTTCTTGTGTTTTCCTTGCTTCACTCCTAGAACCAACCAACTCTGGTTCCTTTTAAGAAAGAATGGTATTGAGAACCTAGATCTTGATTTTTATGAGCTCTCATTGCTGTTGGGGTGTCACTGCTCCCAGCCTTTCTCAATGGACAGAATTAGGGAATATAGTGTGTATATACTGACATATGACACATATACACACATCTAAATCTAGACTTATTTCATGTATGTATAACTATGAGTTCACACCAATACTTAATAATTCTTATTTAACACCATATATTTCATTCTAGCTTTTCCCTCTTCTCTGTGAGAAGTTGAACTCCCCAATATCTTTAATATGTTTATTTATTTGCTTAATCCTCCCCTGTAGACAACCAATCTCCTCTTGCTGCTCCACGTGGATGCCTCCCTTACCTCCTTGGGCGCTGACTCTCCTGCCTTCCCTCCTTACCTTACAGATGCCCTCACACCTTGTTTGGGTTCTGACTCAGTCTCGGGGTTCACCACCCACACCTTGGGCAAGGATTTCTATCTGTCTTGTCTCATCTTTTGGATTGAATTGAATTATTCAGAAAGATAAGATGGAAAGTAGATACCTGGTTATTTTTGATTCCATGCTGTAAAGTATCTATGAAATTATAGAAATAATTTGAGAACTAGGATTAATTAAATTAAGACCTGTTCCTCCAGACAAACATTATGTTTATGTCTATAGCTTCTGTTGTGACAAAATAAAAGGACAATATTATCTCTTTCTGGCTAATATTTATTGATCCGTGCCTTCTCTAGTGAAAGAAAAGGTTACCCTTCTGAATGAGTCTGTTTGGAAATTTAATTAAGCTCCTTTTGAGCCAATTTCTACTTTAGCCTTTGATACTGTCAAGGTTACTCGGATACCTTAATACCTAGTACTGTATCAAGACATAATTATATAACGAGTATCCTGTGGTTCTGATATTGATGGTGCTCACGGTCATACATATTTGTTCACATACTAAAAGCCATTGAATTATACACTTTAAATGGGTGAATTTTATGGTATATGAATTATATCCCGGCAAAGCTATTTAACAATTTTGTAAAAATGAAGGTATTTATTGTGGTTTGCTGAGAACCTTGAGTCAATATGGAAACTTTTGTGATGAGCCAACAGCACAATTATTCAGTGAAATAGGTAGTAGCTAGTCACAAAGCAGAGAACTAGTGGCACCACTCACCTTGTAGATCACCTGTTAATGCTGTATAATTTTCTGGTTGTGGAATCTTGGGCTAAGTACTTGAATTACCTCATCTGGAAAGGAGGCATGTCAGTAACTGTCATCAAACTAGAGTGTCTGTGGAGCACACAGTATGGCTCATGACACGCAGCAGCCTCTACTTCGTTGTCTTTTGCCGAGATCTGAAGTGTCATAGAACGAGTTGCTCTGAGCCTTGTGTCGTGGTTTTCTGAAATGCCCTTTGCTTTGCCTCCACCTGTCTGTAATGCCTGGCTGTGGTGCTCTGCACCTTTGGGGAGCTGTGGGTAATAATAGCTGATGGGCTGAGCCTGGTCAGTCAGAGAATTGGCTCTTAACTCCTCTGCGAGCATGAGTCTGAGCAAAGTCAAGGCAGGTCTGTGGGGCAGCTCAGTTTAAAGTCTTTAGGACTGAAAACGTGCCAGGGGAGAGCTTAAAAATATAGATATGACCATTGATTTGAAGTAGAGGAAATTTATATCCTTCCCAATCTAAAGAGCCCTAAGTGGGCTTTAAAACCTTTTCAGTATAACACAGCACTTAGACTAGCCTCACTCAGATGGCTTGCTTGGGTCAACATCCAACCCTCAGCCTAATCTTTTCCTTCTATGAGGCAGATCCTGCTTATCTACTCAGATCCTGGCGGTCATACTCCCTCTCTTAATGGGTTCCCTTAAGGCACTAGCCCTCACCTACACTGGAATGACAAGAACTTTCATGACCCATAATTGACAGTGTGGCATGTGTTCCCACTTGTTTGGCTCTCATTCTTTGTGTTTATCATGTATATTGAGATTACCTGTTGTTTCTCCCACTGTCTTCTCATCCTTCCCTCTGCCGCTTTGCATGCCCCATCCCTATTCCATCTCCCTGTGGGTAGCATGGTGTCGGGTATCAAACAGATCGTTAATAAACGGTCTTTATCAGCACAGATGTAACGAGAGTCAGGTAAATCAGTTAATGTCTTCTCTAGTGTGGTTTTCTCTTGACCTTTATCTTTGGAGATGTCTTTGATACCTGAATGCATCTCTGTGAGGAACAGTCTGTATCGGGAAGGAATGCAGGAGGGCAGGTATCCCATAGAAGGGAGTATCTGCTGCCGTAGCTGATTGCTAGCATGAGACATACAAACTCAACACCGTCAAATCTGATTTGTCTCGAAAGATTTGGAATCCAGGCTTCATAAAATATTGGTCACTAACTCTAAAACGGGGGTTCCCAACCCCCGGGGCCGTGGACAAGTACCTGTCAGTGGCCTGTTAGGAACCGGGCTGCACAGCAGGAGGTGAGTGGCAGGCAAGTGAGCGAAGCTGTATGTACAGCTGCTCCCCAGTGCTGGCATCATCACCTCAGCTCCACCTCAGATCATCAGGCATTAGAATCTCATAGGAGCACTGGTCCCTGGTGCCATAAAGGTTGGGAACCGTTGCTCTAAAATGTTAGCATTGACGGCATAGTATGGGGGAGTCAACAGAATGAGAGAGGGCAAGAATGGACCCATGCCTGCCAATTATGATAATGGGGCCGCAGTGAGGAAAGGATGGATTGGGAAAAGAGGGTTTTAGGAAAACTGGTCCACAGTTTTACAAAAAACAAAGCTGGATCTTACCTTATACCAGATATAAAAGTAAAAGTAGGTTTCAGATAGGTAAGGACTAAGTGAGAACGATAAAAGTGTAAAGGAGGCTCTCTGCAGCCCGGGAGTAGAGAAGGATGTTTTAAGCAAAATCCTCAAAACCGGCTATAAGTCAAAAGGGCAATGAACCTGACATTAAAGTGAAGTATTTCTAATCAAGAAAAGACTATGGGCAGATATCAGTCAGTGACTGGTTGGGAGAAGACAATGGCACAGCCTAAATGAACATCTAGCAAAGTCAAGGAACCTGTGCAAAACAACAGGAGTCAGAAAACACAGAAATGGGTGGCAAAATGGGCAAAGGCTGTGAACAGGAGATTTCCTGTTCATAGAGGAAATCGCAATAGTTAATAAGCTTTTCAAGGAGCGCTCAGCTTACTAGTAATCAAGGGAAGCCAAATAAAAACGGCAAACTATAGCTTTATACCTAACAGAGAGCCCTGCTTTCTAATTTTTGCCAACAAGTTATTGGCAGAGATGTGAGAACGCGGGAACCCGTGTGTGGTCCCAGTGAGAGCAGGAACTGGCATAGCCATGATGAGGCAGTATCTGGCAGTGTTGAATGAAGTCAAGTTTGCATAGATGTTTGAATAATTCCACTCCCAGGTATATAACCAAGGAAATTCTTGGACAGATTCATCCCTCCCAGTTAATGCCACGTATCCTGGTGTAATTATTAATAGTGGTTCCATTCTTTCGCCCTCCAAGTGTCCTGACGTGGATGATATATTGAAGACCGACCATTAGGTGGCATCATAATGGTGTCGTTTACAGAAGCAGAGCACAGGAGGTGACCCAGGTGCCTGGTGCGAAGGGAGCAGACAGAGTAAAATGTTGTAGATTGGGTACGTGACACACCATGTAGCAATGAGATGGGTGTAAAGAGAAGGAAAAAAAAAACCCACAGTTTTCCAAACAAAGACATCTGTAGGCTGAGTTAGCCTATAAAGGTTTACCTTGACATTTTTTTAAAAAAGGTAATTTTTTTAGAGCAGTTTTACACTAACACATGCACAGCCTCCCCCATAGTTAACATCCCCCCTCCCCTCGCAGGTGGCATATTTGTTACAGTCCATGAATCTGTGCTGACATCATCATCACCCAAAGTCCACAGTTCACATTAGGGTTCACACTTGGTGGTGTACATTCTTTGGGTTTGGACAAGTATATAATGACATGTATCCATCATTATAGTCTCACACAGAGAATTTTTACTACCCTAAAAATCTTCTATGCTCCCCCCGTTCATCCGTCCCTGCCCCATAACCCACCTTAGGTTTTTCGATGGTAGCATAGTAGTCCGTTGTTAAGATGCGTTAAAACCTACATAGTCACCCAGATGTGAGAAGCCGAATCATTTCCTATCCTGCATGAGGTTTCTGCAGTTACCAAGAGATCTGGTCTTCTCCCCACATTCGTCCTTGACTGTCTTAGACCTTAGTTGTCAGGGGGAGTGGCCTCTGGTGTCCTATAATTTCATGACTTGGGAGGAACCCTTGTTCCATGCAAGAAAAGGGATACTCATAGTTCAAGCTATTTTAAACCGTTTAAGAAGAAGTAGACTTCATTTAACTCTGGGCAGTATTTCAAGCCTTGCTCTAAGCACCTCAGGTAACCCAATGAACATCACTAAGCTGTATGTCTTGCTAGCAAAGAGCTCGAATGGGAAAAGCTTGTGTTTGAGAGCCTTTCCACAAATCAGTTGGAACTTGGCCTTCTGTATCTCAAATACAGAAGAGGCAAATGGCCTGTCAACCAAAGTCCTCATGAGGAAACAGATGCAGAAGCTTTGATTGCCGCCACTGTGCTGGGTCCCAGTCTCTCTGGTGGATGTGCTGCTGCCAGCATCCTGCCAATGTTGCAGCCAGATCCCCAATGAAAGCATCCCAAAATGCTGGCTGGAGATGGTGCAGTGTCTCTCTACAGTTAGCACCTTTGTGCTCGGCAGATGGGGTGGCAAAATAAAGATGCAGCATCCACTGAAACAGCTGTTCTATCGTGTGAAAGGTTTCTCCCTCTCCTCCCCGCTTTCCAGAGGAACTACCCCTTTCCTTTGGAGTAGGGATAGGTCTGCTTTGGTGAAGGCGACGCACCCAGACCATCTCTGTGTTGTAGGAGTGCCGCGGAAGATGTTTGGCATTTTGCGACTCTTCTCTTTTCGATCTCTGATTTGTTGCTGGCACTCTGGTCTCCTCTGTCTGGCACTGCCTGGGCTGTGGGCATGAAGAGGTTACAGCAGCCAGGAGCCTGCCGGGCTGAGTTAGCACTTCCCTCTGCATCCAGAACATCTCCAAGTAAAGGCCCTTTCACATCACGGAAAAGGGGTGGCGGTGCAGGCTGGGGGGTTCCCCGCTGCAGTAAGTCCCAGCAGGGGCTCTTTAACCATGTCTCATTCCCCTCCCCACAGCCCAGCGAGCAGGCGGAGGCGGGACGAGAAAGGCTTTGGTCTGGAGTGAAGGATGAACCACGGACATCTCTCGTCCAGAGCTGCAGCGTGCTCGCTGCGCTTGCCAGCCGCTCAGCCGCTCGCGCTCCCCTGTCTGAATCCGGCCACCCAGAGGCGTGCACGGACCCTGGACAGCAGCGCACCAGAGCTGGAGCTGCCAAGCTGCCAGAGCACCGGCCCGCGAGGCCAGCTCCCTGGGGAGCGAGGGCGGCCTCGCTCCCTGCCCTCCTCCCAGGAAGGACACACCGGAGCCCAGCAGTGCTTTTCCTGCAGCTGGTGCTGGAGCCTCAGCTCTCTCCAGCCAGCCACGGATGAGGCTGAGCAGCTGCAGGGACCCTGCCTCTTCCAGGTGATACCCTGAGAAGAGAGAGTGGGAGACCAGGTCCCAGTCACCCCTCCTAGACAAGAGGAAGCAACTCCCATTGGGTCAACTTAGAATTTTGTTTTTGCATCCAACTCCGGCAGCTGAGCAAGGTCTGCCGAGCCCTGTGGGGTTTCATTTTTGACTTGACGGGTGTTTGAGAAAAACTGCAAGGACTGGGTGGCAAGAAGAAACATTATAAACTTTGGAGGCGGGGACATTTTCTTGGAAGTGACAAGTAGCCTCAGACCTACAGTTCCTGGGCCGGTGATGTCATCGTTTGCTTGGACACTCTGAAGGGTCTGGACGCTGCCACATGACCAACACCAGAGACCCCCGAGGAGCCATGGAATCTACGCTGGCGACGTCCAGTTCTGCCACAGGCCCCGTCACCTTCTCGCACGTCTTCGGTCAATAGTGCCAGCTGATGGAAGCAGGTAGGAAGTGTGTCGTGTGGGAAGGGGAGCATCGTGCAAAGTCCCCAGTGGCAGACGCTCGCGCATGTCTGGGTGTCTGGCTGCCCCATCTCTCCCTCGACGTAAAGTGGAATGTGAAGTTCAACTAGCCAGTGACGTGCTTGTCACTGGCTTAATCACTTTAAAGTTTTTAGGACATGCCACAAGCAGGGTAAGTGGGGGCCCCCATTTGTCTCTTGTTACCTCTTTTCTCTGTGGCTACCCAGAGGATGATGGCCGGTACGTCAGGAGAATCTGATGATGGGGTGGCCGTGGTCATCTTTTGGGGACAGGTGCCGACCCTAGACTGGTCACCTTCTGTCAGCTTGCCTCTCTCTGCTGCTAAAAGTGGTGTTTAACTTAGATGCCTTAGGTGCCTCTCCGGTCACCAGCGGAGTCACTCAGATGCTCATGATCGTGTCGCCCTTGGCTCTGCCGTGGGGATTCCTCATTAGTCTTTGCTTATGACTTTGTCCGCAAAGGCTCATGTTTTATACAGAAGGGAAAACTTAATGTGGGCTGCCAGCCATCTTGCTCGGATGTACATTTTGGTCACAAAGAAAACCAGGTGAGGGGGAATGGCCTGGTGCAAACGGTGACCACGGTGGAGCCTACAGACTGATGCCTGATGTGTGGCTGTGACCATGTTGGAGTCACACAAAAAGCTGGATGCCCGGTTCCCCATTTTCATGGAGTTTGTTCCTGTTCTTGGGGAAAGCATGGCGTGTTTGTCCTGTGGTCTCCCGGGTGTGAAAGTGTTAATTGTGCATCTTGGCTGAGTCTCTGGAGGCAGGTGAGAGAGCACGGTAGAGTCGAGTCGGTGTTGATGCCTTCACTGGGTGGCTGCGTAACCTTGGAAAATGCAGATCCTGCCCCTTTCCCTTGGAAAGTCATGCCCAACGGCAAAACAAGAGAACTGGACTCAGGGCTGCATGGTCCATCCAGGCTTGAGATCCTGTGAGCTCACGGGAGCCCAGTGCAACAAAGATACACTTGCCCTGGTTTCTGAGGACAGGGTGTGGCTGCACAGGGAGATGATTCGTGGAATGGGTGAATGAGGATTCTGTTGCTGGACTGCCTGGGTTCGAGTCCCAGTTTCATCTCTTATAGGCTGTGTGACCTCAGGCAAGTTACTTAGCATCTCTGTGCCTCAGCATTCTCATCTGTAAAATGGAGATAAGTAAGCACTACTTCATAGGGTCATTGCAAAGACTGAATAACTTAATACATGGAAAGAGTTAGAAAAGTACCTGGCACCTAACCAGCTCTACTTTTTAGTGTCAAGCATTTATTAGTATTTCTAGGAGGTGTGGGGGATGCTGGGCAAGCATCTTTCTATGGGGCGGTCAAGGCGTCTGTTTGCAGAGAGTAGCATAGCTGCTTTTGGGCCTGGAAGGTCAAAGCATTGAACTTGATCCTGGCTTGTCCAGAAGGTGGGGAAATTCCCAGCCCATGTATCTGTGGAATGTGTGATCTGCAACGGCTCAGCTGCCTCTACTTCTACACAAGAAGGAGGGCTTGGGGGGTTTTGCACACCTTTCTACTTCTCTGAAGGTCCTGTGGGAGGAGGCAGATTGGATTTCTAAAGTGCCTTGGTGTTGTCCCCTGTGGCTTCATTCTCCGCACTTTCGGAGGCACCCAGACCTACATCGGGCTGTGAAATCCTCTGTCTCCTTTTGAGAAAAAGTCCCTTATCTCAAGAGAGTAGTGTAACATGGAATAATAATGGCCAGCCACCTCAAGGGAGAACACATCTCCCGAAGGAACACAAAGGGGAAGAAGTCACCTCTAAGTGCAAGGAGCTCACTCAGCTAAGAGGCAAAAGGGATCGAGAGCCAACGCGGCCGTCTCCAGCCAGCCGTCTGTAGTAAGCTGTACCACCAATGGGATCGTAAATGCAGGTGAAAATGAGTCCATGCCTCCAGGGGCTTAGAGCTGTGTTCCTCACGTCTGTCCCTGAGTGGGAGGCAGCTGTCCTCTGTGTTCACTGTGCACTCCCACCCTGGCCTCTCTGCATGGTGCCAGGAACCACAGAATCTGTAGAGTAAGGCAAGCCCTTCCTCCAGGAGATGACGATCTAGCTGGTGTAAAACATATTGGGCAAAAGAGAATTATACGGGATGTGACTTTTTAATGATTCCATTTTCTGAGCAACCCTTCCTATAGGTTTTACAGGAACCGTCTTACTGCATTTTCCACAGGCGGGGGAAATGCTCAGGGCTTGCCTGCATGCCCACGTTCATGCAGCTGGGAAGTAGCGACAGGGGAGGATGAGCCCTGGGCAGGCGCCCAAGCCTGTGCCTCGAACCTCTAAAGCCTGTGGTTCCCGGTGATGCCTTGGGTTACTCCTTTGTATCTGTAAGAATTTCATGTCTTAGGAGAAGAAGTTGATTCCTGGGAAAGGAGCATACTTAGTGGGGTGCCGGTGGGGGACGAGCATAAAAGGGCACATAGGACTTAGGCGGGGTGGGAGTAGAGACCCCTGGCAGCAAGGGTGTAATTTGGCCTGGGTGGGGCCACAGAAAGAGTAGAGAGATCTTTCTCATTCGGTCTCAATTCAGCTGTTTGTTGGTTGTGTGAACTTGATAAGCCCTGAATCCTCAGATTAGGGCTGCAGATTCCAGCCCCGCTGCCAAATCTGGCCCACCACTTGCCTTTGTAAATAAAGTTTTATTGGTATACAGTCACATCCATCCACATACATTTTGTCTGTGGCTACTTTTGTGCATAACGGTGAGTAGCCGTGACCAAGACCATGTGGCCTGCAAAGCTGAAAATATTTACTGTCTCACCCTTTGCAGAGAAAGGTGTGCTGATCCCTACCCCAGAGCAACGGACATAGCACAGAATGGGCGAAGACAGAGTTTGTGTGGGACAATATAAAATGCTCAAGCTGGAGAATCTGGCTCTGACTCGTGTCCTTGCTGGCACCTTTGATGCTACATGAGGATGTTGGCAGGAGCTCAGAGGGGGTGGGCAATATAGACTTGAGCTGGTGTGAGGTCAGTCTCCATATAGCTGAATAACTCCCTTGCCCATCTCCTCCTTGGCCCCCAAAATGTTTGACTGGGGTACCCCTCTGACCTGGTGTTTGGCTGTGTCTCTGCTGAAGGTTCTCAGCTTACCCCTTGGCCTGACAGTCTGTTGGTTGGGGGACCCTAGTTTGCAGGCCATGGCTCCTGGGGACTTCATTTCTTGTTTTGACTCGCTAAGCTGCCCCCATGTCATTCTAGTTGCTTTCCAGTCTGTCCCATTTGGTAGAAAGCACTTCTGCAGGGTTCCTTTGCTTGGCCAGAATGATTAAAGTCATTCTGTCTAATACGTCTTGCTGGCACCGCACGAATCCGGGCCCAGCTCAACGGGGAGGGTCGAGAGGGGAAGACAGCAAGGTGACAAGATGGGAGCAGCTGGCCTGCTGCTGCTTTGCTCTGCCCCTGGACCGCAGCTCAGAAGCCACCACGGGGGTCTCCATCTGCACCGTCAGTTTTATGGATCAGTCCCCAGCTTCATGCCATGTAGAAACTCAAACGGATGAGTCTGTCTATCTGTCTTGTAAGTCAGACCGATACCTGGGGGCAGGGTCCGGTCATCTTTGGACTTTATTACCTTGTTCCTTGTTCCTTCTGAACCCCCTTTCCTGCCTTTTGAACAATTTGGGGATCCGTCTGAATATATAGCCTGTATGTATTTGGAAGCCACTTGCCATATTTAAGAACCAAGAGAGAAGAAAACTAATATTTATGGCATCTGCTAGGAGTAGAGCACGGTGAGTGCTTTTGCAAAATTTAACGGATGAAGATGTACAAAGAGGAAAGAACTGTGTCCTGTCTTTCCACATGGGGGAACAGGAATGCACTTTTAAGGTTTCCACTTAGATTCCCAAGAGGCAGCCAACTGAGCCTAATCATAGCTAACACTTTTTGGGAGCTTATTCTGGGACAGTCACTATGCTAAGTGCTGACACGTTACCTAATTTCTTCTTTGTCACATGCTCATAAGGCAAACAGAATCATCCCCATTTTATAGGTGAGAAAACTGAGGCTCATAAAGGAAAATATTTCTCTTAACTAATTCGTGGTTGTGCCAGGATTCAAATTCAAGCCATCTGGATCCAGAGTCTCTATTCCTGTTCCTCTGTCCAGAATCTGTCAAACTTCCCAGCTGCCCCAGTAATTCATCTCCAGAAATATTTGTTGAACGTCTATGCCAGCCAATGAATGTTTGCTGAATGAATGTGGAATCTGCAGGAACCAGAGATCTCGAAGACAAGGGTATCCTCAGGAGTTTGGATCTTAAAGGGGGAGTGACCTATGTCTTCTGTGTTGTCATACTATCTGTAATGTGTTGTGTTGGGGTTCCTCTTCATCGATGCCTTCATCATTAGACTCCGAACTTCCCAAGGCCAGGAACAACCACCTTGGGCATCTCTGAGTCCTCCAGATCCCATACGGTGCTGGCGACATTGCAGTTTTCATCTGTAAGATGCTGACGGGTTTGTTTTAAACCAAATCCTTCGTCCTTTTGCAGGATGGCTGTCATCCTCATGAGTAGCTGTGAGCCTGATAAAAAGGTGTTAGTGGAATCTGGCAAAGCACAATGCGGTTACGTTCTTTCTCTTTCTCAAGACTAATTCTTCGTAGTCCTCAAGTTAGCTTGCGGGATCAAGGGCAGTGGAGAAAACAATTTATTCCAGTAGTCCTTTGGGCTGCTCAAATGGATTGCTCTGATCTCCAAGCTCTTAAAGGGACCGAGATCTACTTCTTGCGCATAGTGGACAAAGTAGTGGGCACCGGCCACACTTCCTCCCTGCCCAGTCTCCCACCCGCAGGCCCACAGTAGGGTTTTTTCAGCATCCTGGTTATCTCTTGAGGATACAGGAACTGTCAGCAACATCCCTGGACCATACTTTGATCTCAGAAGTTCCCACCAATGGTACTTGTTTGAAGAAAAAGCAATGGGGACGAGTTGGAACATTAAAGCATTGGAACAGGCAGTGTGTGCAGGAGCCGGCTTGTGATAGCACAGTTATCCTGTAGGTCGTCATGTCAGAAGCAGTAGCTGCTTCTCCCACAGTGGGAGACTTATTTCTGCAGAGACCTACTTGTCAGTGGCAGGGGCACGTGGTTATTAGTATGGACTTAAGAGCTCAACTGCTCGGGTTCAAGTCCCATTCTGCTGCTCACTAGCTGTGTGATCTTAGGCAAGGACTTAACCTCTCTGGGCCAGTTTCCTCATCTATAAAATGAGGATAATAGTGTAGCTACTTCATGAGGTGGTGGTGAGTCTGACAATGAGTTAATACGAGTAAAGTGTCCATCACAGTGCTTTGCACAGATGTGTTATATATAAACATTTGCTGTCTGTCTGAGTTAAGTTTAGGTTGCTGTAACAGAGTACCGCTGGGTGGCTTAAAGGAAAAAGTGATTTAGTTCTCACGGCTCTGGAGACTGAGATGGCTAAGATCGGAGCGCTGGAAGACCCAGTGTCTAGGGAGAGCCCTCCTGTCTTCTCATTGTATCCTCATGTGGCAGAAAGCGAGAGGAGCAAGTTCTCTTGTCTCCTCTGATGAAGGCACTAATCCCATTCATGAGGACTCCACCCGCTCCACCTCATCACCTCCCAAAGGCCCCACCTCCAAACACCATCACTTTGGGATTGGGGTTCCAATATAGGAATTTGTGGGGGGGGGGGTGCACAGACATCCATTTCACAACACTGTCGTGAATACTATTTCTTATTACTCACCTCCCAAAGGCCCCACCTCCAAACACCATCACTTTGGGATTGGGGTTCCAATATAGGAATTTGGGGGAGGGGTGCACAGACATCCACTTCACAACACTGTTGTGAATACTATTTCTTATTAGCACATCTGTTCTATCTTGTTTAGTGAGACGAAGTTTGTAACACCAGGAATTCAAACATTTCTTGTGATCATGTTTTTGGACCAGTAAAATGTCGCCATTTTTTTTTCCCTTGGCTAATCATTATGGTTCAAAAAAACCTCCAAGCGCAACATTTGTTTCTTCTTTGGTACCGAAGGCCAGAAATCACCAGATCGATGAGAATTTCCACCCAGCAATAACAAAGCGTGTGTAAAGAAGGTCCTCGTTGGACCCAGCTTACCAGGGACAAGCCCAGTTCATGTCTCTCTTCCTGGTATAGTTATTAACGCCTGCATTCATTCTCAACCCATCCTCATTTGCATGATAAATTAGATAGTCAGCCTTAATAAGGGGCAGCTGAATAAATAAAATTCAAATGTTATCAAATAAAATGTGGAGCATCTGCTCTTGGAGGCAGTAGTTGAAAAGACAGTGGAAGAAACGAATATTTGGTTTGGAACGGGGGCCAGGCGGGTCAGGTGAACTGGATGCCACTTCTCAGAATGCTACGGGGCTTGCTGACGTTGCCATGTCTTACTCTCCAAGAGAAGAAGAGCCCAGCTTTGTATTATAAAGGTGCTCATTATATTTCCTAATATTCTGTGGCATTTTTCAGTCTACCGCATTCCCTGAAAAAGAAATACACCAAAGAGGTCAAGGCTGGAGAGAGATGCACAACCCACTGCAGTGGGCTGCTTCTCAAAGGGCTGGAGGTTGAACGTGTTGGGGAAAAGCACTGACTTGTGCCAAGGAGGGAACCTTCTAAAACCCTGTGGGGCAAAGTCCGGGCTTAGCTCAGGCCAACAGGACACTGCTGTCTGGAATGGCTGGACTTCCTCCTCCCAGTCTTCGATTTGCTTTGGCCCATTGCTGACTTTGCCTCTTGTCTTTCACATGTGTAAGACTGATCCCGGCTTCTGCTCCCTTTGGGCCCTCAGCATTTTCTGTTCTGACAGCCAGTAACCGATCTCAAGCCTGTTCCTTGTTATTCCCTTTGCTCAGGGCCTGGACTAGACATTCACCCTGGAGTACTTCAGGAACTCGCTCTGTGCCACCTGGGCATCACCAGACTCAGAGCAGGGCAGGCCGGAACCGAGTGTTATTGTAGAGTTTGCCCCCTCTGCAGCCACAGGTGTCCCACCGTGGGAGACAGCGGACCGCATTCCCGGAGATTCTCTCCTGGTGAAGATCTGCAGTCCTAGGGACAGCTGGACAAACTGACCAAGAGGTCCTGTTGTGTTTCTTGTGACTCCGGGAGGTAAGGCTCACCAGCTTGTGCGAAGACCATTGCAGAGTGAAACAGCCTGCCTCTCAGGAAGCGCGCGGCCTCCTGGCTCCGTCAAGTCGGTTAAGTCGGAGGGAAGAAATAGCTTGTGTGGGCAATTTTGTCCCTAACTCTCTGGAATTCATGGCTCTGTCCTCCATGAGAGGCCGGAACCTCGATAGTAAGTGTTTTTACAGCTGGAATTCCCCTCCTGAGAGGTCATCTCCACTGTGAGATGGGACTTTCTGGGACCACAGGGCACCCCCCGCGGGCTCTGCGTTCCGCTGCAGGCTGGGAATGTGCTTTGTGTTTTCCCCACCAGCACAGGGGGCATGTGGCTATGTCTCTCCACAATGAGATTGAGTGACCCCTCACAATGAGATTGAGTGACCCCTCACAATGAGATTGAGTGGGAGCTGTGCCAGGGGCGAGGCGGGATGGAGTCTGGGACCTACATTCAGTGTTCAACCAGCAAGGGCTGGCAGAAGAGATCCTTGCCCTGGGCTCCAGGCCTAGACATGCCAGAAGGAGTGGCAGCATTTAGGACAGGGACAGGGACAGAGAGCATGAGCGTGTGAGAGAGCGCGTGCGAGAGAGAGTGTGTGTGTGTGTGTGTGTGTGTGTGTGTGTGAGAGAGAGAGAGAGAGAGAGAGAGAGAGAGAGACAGAACTCATGCTTGAACAACTAATAATCCACATTTGAATTAATACTGTCAAGATTATTTATGTCTTTGAGAGAGACAGAGAGAGAGAGAGACAGAGAGAGATTGATTGATTGATTGATTGATTGGAATGACCTAGGCTGTGTGTGTGTGTGAGTGAGAGAGAGAGAGACAGAGAGAAAGAGAGATTGATTGATTGATTGATTGGAATGACCTAGGCGGGCATCTCCTGTGTCCCTGCTGCCCTGCCCTCAGGTCCAAGGCCTCCTGTCCAGTCCCTGGAGCCATTGATGCTATCTCCTTGTTCAGAAGCTTTTGCACCAACAAATCAAACTTTTGCTGTCCTCACCCAGTTTCAAAATGTGTTCCGGGAAACACGAGGCCAAATTAGCTTGGCAGTCTTCAGCGTGGATTCTGGCAAGAGCTCAGTCTCCCAATGAGAAGTTTCTGGATGGGGTTGGGAGTAACTTCAGCTGTAACCTTTTTTTTTTTTTAATTAGATGGCAATTCTGGTACTCCAGCTGGATTCTCTGGGAGCTGATTCTCTAGGAGATTCGCTGGCGTCTGCAGAAAGCGATGCCCCCACGTCAGTTTGCAGTACAGATTATCAGTAGTAGAAGCAGGAGGAACAGAGGAGCAGGCAGAGGCATTTGCTCTCGGCTGGCCAGCAGAAGTCAAGCAATTTAGGTTCAAGACAGCTCCAGCCGCATGTTAGCAGCTGGCCAATTTTTCTGCTTGAAACGGAATTCTTGGCCTTGGTTTTCCTTGATGATGTAGTTTATGTTTAGGTGGGTAATTCAGAAGGCTTGCCTGCCAGTGAAACACAGACCCCAACCACGTGATGTCTCGTGGCCTCGAAAGGCTGCCTGTCTGCTCTAGCATGGAGGACCAGCCAGTTGCCTCTGAGGGTGACGAGAGAGGTCACAGGAGCACCCAGTTCCTTGCACAAAGCCCAGGGCTGGAGACTCATGTTGGCCTCTTTGGCTTTGACGACTTGTTGGTGAAGAAAGCTATAATGGCTTATTCCCCCGAGTACTAAGTGTTCATTAGACATCCAGTTTGTCAGGAGCTACCACCCCAGTTGTCCCCGATTTAAACAGAAGTCCCTTTGTGGCCACTGGCACTTGGGAATAGGACCTTGGAGCCGTGTTGAGGCCAGAAGGCCAGTGGTGGAGCCCTCACGGCATTCTTCGGCAAAGAGCTGGTCGCTGGAAAATGAGCCCTCGGTGACACAAGAAGCATGTTGTTATCTCGTCCCTTGCTAGACTAAGGAATTGTGAGTCCTGAGCTCAACTTTCAAGGGTCATAAACTTCTCAAGGGGTGAAACAGGCCTGTTCTAGGGAGCCGAGCTGCAGAAGTTGGTGTTTACAGAAACCTATGGGTGCAGGGTCCGTGCTCGCCCCAGATAGCGTAATGGCAGAACCGCTAAGGGCTTCCGTGAGCCGGAGGAGAACATAAAGCACACACGTGGTTTCGAAGAGCACAGAGAGAAAGGGCGAGGCCGCTGAGTGGGCTGCCTTCGATTGCAAAGTGGGTAGAGATTGCACTTCTGGTTCCCGCGACCTATAGACAGATGAAATCTCCCGACTCGGCACGGTAGGTCTCTCTGCAGAAGAAAGATGGGCATCTGGATGGGCCTTCGCTGTTCGTGTCTCATGCAAACACGTGACCGAGGAGCCTAGTACCTGTCTTGAGTTGTGGGATTGGTCCACACACCATTTAATCTCACTGGTTCTTCCACAACCATGACAAAGTACGTGTCTGCAGTGGAGACTGCAGTCTAGGCAGCATTGGGGTGATTTCAATCTGTGACTCTCTGGGTCTCTCTCCCTCCTGGGATACGTGACAGTAAAAACGTCCGTAACGCTCCCTCCAAAAGGCTACGTGCTCCTTCCAGGGGCAGGAGGACGAGGGAGGTATAGACCTCCCTCCCGTTCTCAGTGGTGGTGGTGGGGGTGGCGAGTCTGGCCTTGGAGGGCAGAAAGGTCATGACTAAGGAAGAACCTGCCCGGATCTGCTCTGTCGCACTCACGTTTTCCCTTCCCTAAATGGTTTTGCACCTGCCGTAGGGCCCACCTATTCCCATGGCCACGTTTTCTTCAGAGAATCACAAATCAATATTCAGTACTTGGGCTTGTGCAGGATAAAATGTCTTTCTTGGCTTCTTATGATTAAAGCCTGTCTTGAAAATGGACTGGGAGTAATTAAGCATTTATGAGGGGTGGGGAATACTTCTGTTGGCCTTACTGAAAGATGCAGTGTGAGCTAAAGCCTGTGAGAATACGGGGAGCACGGGGAGTGTGGGGGCAAAAGTGTCGGATGGAGAGCCGAGGCCGCTCTAGCCCCCGTTTCCTGGGCTCAAATGTCGAGGTGCACGGAGCCCTGATTTCACCCCAGATGGTGGTCGTCAGCCTCAGCCCTGTGAGCTGGGAAGGCTGATCAGGAAGGGCCGTGGTGCTCCCCGCAAAGTGGACGTTTGGATTGCCCCCTTTCAATGGGGCAGTGTCTGGGGGCTTTTCCATAAGCGGACAAGGTTGTAGTCCTTCCTGGTTGACTCAGAGCCCTGGAGCTCCTGCTTGCTGGTGCTGATGAGGGCATCACTTTTCCCGAGAGCTACCCTAATTCTGCCACTTGGAAACTCTTAAAGTCCATCCCGTGACATGTATCACCCGGAGGCCCAGGCAGAAGCATTTTGAGCAGGAAACTGTGTTCTCAGAAATTTTGTAAGGCCTGATGGCGCTCGGCCAGAGGGGAAGATGTGACTGACTACGATGGTTGTTCGCCCAAGGCCAGGGCTGGGGCTAACCCCCCAGACGTCCCTTCGAGCCGATCCCACAAGAGCACAGGAGTCGCAGGCAAGGGTTCAGTGTCAGGCGCGAGTTCGAGCTGTGCCCTGCTATAGATCGTGTGACTTTGGGCAAGTCGTTTTCCCCCACTGTCGTTGTTTTAAATCTCTCCAAATCACAGCTTTCTATGCAAAATGGTGGTCGCCTTTCCAAGAGGCAGGAACTCTGAGGGTTACACTCAAGTGCACGGGAAGCGGTAGAGGACCCCGTGCTTGCAGGAGCACGAAGACCACTGTCACCAACCTCAGGTGGCGTCAGAGGGGAGCTCTTGGAGAGCCTGGCCGCCCCAGCACGATCGCACTGAGCACACAGGTCAGGTCTTACTCGTGGTGATCACCCCGGGCTTCCGTCCCCACCCCGCAGGTCATGAGAGAACCCCACTATTTCCTCCAGCCTAGAAAGTTTGCCGAAGTGCCTCATGTTCATTAGGGCTATTTCGGTAGCTGTAGGCTTGGCGATTTGTCCCATCTGTGTGCAAGCGCACACTTTGAAAAGGCCAAGTGAATCTGCCACTTGACAGGACAAACGGGCACCCTTTAACACCCTCTTGTCACCTCAACTTCAAGGCCCAGGCCCAGGCCCAAGCTCCTGCTCCCCCAGGCCTGAGCTACTGTTAACCTCCCAGGAGCCCCTCTTGTCTAGGGGAAGTGAAGATTTGCATTGAAAAAAAATTATATAAAATTTATGAACAGTTGATTGGAGTTTCTATATCTGTAAAAATGCGATCTTGTCACAAATTCTATCACCCCATCCAAGATTTGCCTGCTGTCCGGGTGTCACGGAGAAACCATAGGGGACCCCGGCTGGGTCCAGCAATGCTGTTCTGGGAGACGCCTAGAAAGAACTGGCTTAAGATGGAGTTGGAGCGCTCTCTCTCCGTTCTGCCAGTCATGGGGGACCGAGGCTCCTGCAGGGTTAATGTGAGAACTACAAGAGGCATGTACTAAGCATCCAGGTTTCTCCCCAGAGCAAGGTGTCATAGGGCGTCCAGAAGGGGCACAATGCCTGGTCCCTGCTGCTGGGGCAGAGAGATGTGGGGGGTAACGGGGGGCTTTAAATGAGTGACAGGGGAGAGGACGTCAAATGTAGAAGCTAAAGGAATGTTCTGGTGGCCTCTGTCTGGTCAGGCAGAGGAGACTTGTGGGAGGCAGTGGGTCTTGATGTGGATCTTTCTAGACACCTTGTGCTATGGATTTGGTTGCTTTGGATAGAAGTCTCAGGCACCCCGACACCTGTGGTGGAGCATGCGGCAGTCTGCTGGCTCTGCGGGTACCAAAGCATCCGGTTAGATCAAGGGCCGTGTGAGGTCCGGAGTTGATTGTGTGGCTACGCTGTCTCCCTCAAGGCCTTCTCCGTTTCCAGCAAGGAATTCCTAAGACTGGCAGCCACTGGCTGCTTTTCTTCCGACCACCGGGCAGATGATGGCTGCCACTCTCTATGGCTCTGCTCCCTGCTCTCCTCTTTGGCTGAGACTTCTTAAACGCTTCCTGTTCAAGCTTCGACCAAGCAAGAGAGCTTGGAAGCGAGGACCCTTTTTGGAGTGGACTCGTGACTTTGTGACCAGCGACTCACAGCCTCACCCCCAGAAACTCTCATCACGGGGTCTCATTGATGGTCTGTTTACTCGACGAGGGCTCTGAGGACCCCCTGCTTCAGGTGGTTGGAGCGGCATTATCCTGGGGTGGTGGTATTCGACGTCCTCCCCGGGCCAGCATCACTTGGGAACTCGTTACAGATGCCAGGTCTCGGGCCCCACCTCAGGCTGACTGAAGCAGAAACCGGGGGCATAGGGCCAGTAATTGGGGTTCAACAAGCCCTCCTGGTGATTCTGATGCATGCTGAGGTTTGAGTACCGACGTGCTAGGGATTGCAACGACCAAAGCTGTGTTGAATGACTGTCAAGCCCCACTCGTTTGCCTCTTGCTTCTGAGGATGGGACATCAAATCCAGTATGAGCAGGCGAGGCGTAACTTTGATTACATAAAAATCTAGTGCTATTAAAAAATTACAAGGAAACTAAAAATTATAGGGAAATAGTTCATGCTTCAAAGTCTCTCTGTTGTCCCCCTGTAATCACGGTGTGTCGTTCAGCACTGTGAAGACTGGCTTTGCGAGCCTGGGCCCCAGTAATAGGAAATCCTATCAGTTCCTGCAACTGTGACACGGGACAATATAATATTCCTGTTTACCTCAGAAGTGTTGAAACTCGTATAAATGAGGCAATACAGCTACTAATACTTGCTGGAGACCTTGTGGGAGGCAGAGTGCTAAGATGACCCCCGGATTCCTACCTCCTGGTGGGTGGCATCTGTGGGTATGATGGGATGTCCCTCCATGATCATCACATTGTGTTATATGACTGTCTTAGCTGACTAGGGAAAGCGTCTCCTGCTGATCTTGACAAAGCAAACGGCCGTGTTATGGGAGGGCCACGTAGCAAGGACCTGAGGGCTGCCCTGGGAACTGAGAGTGATCCCTGAATGGCAGGTAGCAAGGAATTGGGGACCCCAGTCACACGACCATGATGAAATAAACACTGCCACCAATTGGAATGAGCTTAGAAGCAGGTTCTTCCTCAGGTGAAAACACAGCCTGGCCGATACTTTGGCTGTGACCTTGTGAGACCAGAGCGAAAAGCCCAGTAATGCTGTGCCTGGACCTCTGGTCCACAGAAACAGATAGTAAATGGGGTGTTTCGTTAAGTTGCTAATTCTGTGCAAATTTACTACACAGTAATGGGAAATACACAATTCGTGTTATCTATGTATGTGTATACATTCTTAATAATGCATACACATATATACATATATATGTGTATAAATACATACATAAGTACACATGTCCCTCCCCCACCCCCAGTCAGCAGTTTCCCTGTGGTAGAATCAGAAAGACCTCAGTGACCCCTTAGGTGGCTACCACAGTGCTTTTGGGGGCTTACAAAATTGTTTTAATTTCTGTTAAAATCAGAAGAAAAAATAATACACTTTAGGGCAACCAAAACATCTTAGTATATAATATAACATTACATATTAAAATATTAATATATTCATCTTCTAATACCAACAGTCATAAACTATAATTTTTAATTGTTTTATGGAAAAAGAGACCTCTAAGGGCAGACATGCTGAAGGTCCATGAAAATCACAGCGTGGCCCCTGGCGGCCTGCGGGGTTCCTGTCCTCTCCATGGGATGTCCTTTGACTGCCTCCTCTTCCTCATCCAGCCTCCAGCCCTGACATTGAGCTTGCCTTCCTCTGTATATACCGCTGGCTGGACTGTCTGATCTGGTGGCCATTCGAGGTGACAGGGTATGACATTGAGCTTGCCCTCCTCTGTATATACCGCTGGCTGGACTGTCTCTGATCTGGTGGCCATTCGAGGTGACAGGGTATGACATTGAGCTTGCCCTCCTCTGTATATACCGCTGGCTGGACTGTCTCTGATCTGGTGGCCATTCGAGGTGAAGGGGTATGTTTAGGAGAGGACTCAGGGCTCGGAGTTGCATGCCTCGAGGTGCCTTTTTCCGCACTGGGAGGAGGTGGAGGATGGGAGTGGGGCTTGGGCCTGAGCCTGGTCTCCCCTGGTCTCCCCTCCACCTCACTCTACGTCTCTCTTCTCTGAACGCCTTCTGCACGTGGTCTGTGGCACGCGTCAGCGGTCGTTCATTGCTTGGATTAGAATTCTTTGGTCGTTAGCTCCATAAACCAATTCTGGATGGAAAAGAAAAATTCAGAAGCCACTGGGGAGATTTCAGAGAATTGAAGGAGAGGTGAAGAACCAGGCTTTGAAAGAGACTGGCAGCAGGACAGTGCTGGGGGTTCGGGGGAGGGGAGCTCAGTAACAAGACCTACACAGCAGGATCTCTGAAGCTTCACCAGCAAGGCTATCAGCCCCGTCTGCTTTTGGTGCTTGTATCCTGCGGGCCAGATGAAGATTTGTGGAATTGGGGGTCTTTGTGGCTAAGCTTTCATCATGAGCTCACCTGTTCTGATAGGAGAGTCGGATGCCTGGATGGAGAGTCCCCCAGAGCTGCATGTGATGGACCAGGGGTATTAGACATTCAAATGGAGGTGGTAGAAATGTAGCTGGCCAAGTGTGGGAGCCAGGACTTGGCTAGAGATGAAAATTTGGGAGTTGCAGGCATACAGATGGTATTTAAAGCCTCATTTAAAACTTTCATAAAGAAAAATTTACTCAATGCGATGGATTCCTTTATTCTGATATTTTTCTTCATAAGCTTTTTGGTATTCAAATGTTCTTTCCCTTTTGGAATGAAATTGAGATGAGATGGTGGGCTTTTATCTGACTTAGCAAAGTAAACAATTCACAAACTTTGTCCACATGGGGGACAATGGCACTTGAGAAACTGAAGTAAATGATGTACAAAAACTTGTGCAAATCTGCAGTGCAGCTCAGTGGATTTTCACCAAGCGAACACACCTGTGTAACCACCTCACCACTCACAAAGTTTGATGTTATCTACATGTGGAGACCGTCCTCATACCTTCTTTTAGTCACCTCCCCACATTCTCCCAAAGGTGACCTCTATCTTCACTTCTTCCATGATAGTACAGTTTTGCCTGTTTCAAAACTTCTTATGAATTGAATCCTAGAGTACGCTCTCCTTTCTGTCTGGCTGCTTTTTCTCAGCCTTTCATGGGATTCATCCACGTTATTATGGGAAGCAATAGTTGGTTCTTTTTCATCTCTAATAACATTCTGCTGTATGAATGTGTCATACACGTTTAATATGTCCTTTGGGTTGTTTCAGTTCTTGACCGTTTTGAACAGTGCCTCTATGCTTTTTTGTACAAGGCTTTTGGTGTAGAAGACACACACATCTCTAGGAGTAGAACTGGGTGTGCCCGTGTTTAGCTTTAGATGCCAAGGATCTTCCACAGCGGTTGTATCAGTTTACGCTCTCATCGAAAGTACATGAGAGTTCCAGGTGCTCCACATCATTTTGCCAACGTTTGATACTGTCTGTCATTTTCACTTTAGCCATTCTGGTGAATACGGAGTAGTAGATCATTGCTGTTTCCATTTGCATCTCTCTGATGACAAATGAGGGTCAAGATCTCTTTTTACTGGATATCTTCTTTTGTTGATTGTTTGCTCAAGGCTTTTTTCCATTTCTTTATTGGGTTGTGTTTTTCTTTTGAATTGTAGAAGTTGATTTATAATAGAGATTGCAGTCTTTGGGTCACAAATATGTTCTCCCGCTGTGTGGCTTGGCTTTTTGCCCTCTTAATGGACTCTCTTGATGAGTAGACATTTCTAATGTTAATATAATCCACAGTATTCATCTTTTCCTTGATAGTGCTTTTTGTGTCCTGTTTAAGAAATCTTTGCTTACCATGAGGTTTTTCTATTTGCATCTAAAATATACCTGAAATTGATTTTTGTGTATAGTATGAGTTATAAGTTAAGACTGCTCTTTGACAATGTGAGTATCCTAGTGGCTCAGCACTATTTATTGAAAACGTTGTTCTTTCCCCCATGCTCTGCAGTGCTTGCTTTGTCATGAATCAAGTGTCCACATGTATGGTGTGTTTTATACTCTCTGTTCTGTTTTCTTGATCCATTTATCTATCCTTGTTGACATGCCACACCATCTTAGTTACTGTGGCAGGTGAGTTTTGCTGAATAGGAGTGTGAGTCCTCTAGTCTTGCTTGGACTCTAGTGAGCTAATCAGGTAGACAGGTCAAATGTACAGCTCAGAAGAATGTGAATAGTGCATCTGGAATGCTAAAAGCTAATTTGCCTGCATGCTCACTGCACACAGACCCATGCCAAGCCCTTTATATGAACCGTTTGAGTTATTCTTTCTGGTCTTTGTCATACAAAGATGAATAATATTAGAAAAGATTCCTCAAATTTAGATCGCCTTGGTTATTCTTGGCTCTTAAAATTTCCGTAATACAACTTATAATCATTTTATCAACATTCACAATGAAATCCTGATGTAACTTAATTGAGATTTTATTGATTCGTGGCCAATTTGAGGAGAATAGATATCTCTTCAGTATTGAATCTTCTAATGCAGGGGACTAGCAAACTTTTTCTATAAAGATCTGATAGTAAGTATTTTAGGCTGTGCTAGACAGACGGTGTCTTGCAACTACTTAACTTTGCTGTTGTGTAGTGAAAGCAGCCATTGACAATATGCAAATGAATGAGCGTGGCTGTGTTCTAATACAACTTTATTTACAAAAAGAGGCAGTGGGCCAGATTGGATTGTGGGCTGTAGCTTGCTGACTCCTGTCCTAATCCATAAACACTCCTTCAAGTTCTTCCGTATCTTCCTGCTCTGTGAAATCTAGAAATCTGGAGACTGTATTATGTTATCTTCAACCACACTTTGTAACCACCTCCCCATGCTTCTGTCCTACACTACAATCATTTACAATTTTGTCAGTGTCTCTGATTAAATGTCACAAGACATTCGAGACCAGGGGCTGGGTTTTCCCCCCACTTCTCTTATCCCCATGGTGTACTCTGCAAGGTCTGGCACACACACTGGTGCAATAAGTTACTTGGATCCAAATCGAGTGTTGAAGAAGAGGTAGGAGAGGAAGGGGTTAGAAGCTCACCCTTGGGGGCCAGAGTTCTGGCTTTTCTCTGACTTTTCTGTTATGTTTTAGGAGAAATCCATGGCTCTGAAACTTGGTTCTGTCTCTCCTTACGGATTGTCATTTTCCCTCCTCTTGTATTCATCCCGGAAAGTTCCAGTCCTTTGTACATAAAGAAAACACATGTATGTATCAGATTTGGGGACCCCTGAGAGCCAGCTGCGTTTGTTTATCTCCTGGCCTCTACCTTGACACTACCATGACAGCTCTTGAGTGAATGAATGGACTAATGGAGGGAGATGGAGCTGCTAGTTCTGTTTCCCATTGGAAATCCCTTGGTAATATCTGTTGGGGGCATATTTCTCTTAGAATGGCAGCACTCAGCACCTGGCTTCCTCGGGAAGTGTCTTTTTGAGGCTGCTCTCAGCACCACCTGGCCAAGCCCTGTGGACACTCTGAGCTTTGAGTTTCGCTGTGGTCTGACCTTGAGAGGGAAGGAAGAGAACTATGGCTGAACACAGCCTGGGCGACCTTCTCTCCCTGATTTATAGCATCACATGCACAGTCGCTGGTCACCCTGAAGAGACGTGACTCAGCCCATCACAGCCTTGGAGGCTGACGGGGCCATCCGGGGTCTGGCAGGAGGACGCCCTGTGTGGCTTGAGCTGGTTCTCCATCCTTAGAGTCAGCAGTAAGGCCGCGACTCAGGACTTCCCAGCTCAGGTCAGAAATGGGTCTGCCTTAGAATGTTTTTTATTCTCACTCTTGGTTGTGTTTTTAAAGCTGTACCATTTATTTCTCTGGTTCAGTGCTTAGAACGTTGGTTAGCACATTGTACTTGCTCGAGGGCTTCGCTCTGACTAGTGAGGCTGGTGGGCCAGCCGGGTGGACAGCTCAGGGGAATGAGAACAGAGCATCTGCAATGGCAGTAGCTGACTTTGCCATGTGCTCCCTGGGTCCCAGATCCACGTCCAGCCCTCCACAGGCACGGTCTCCGTTATTCTTTGTCATCCAAAGATGGCTGAACCTGAAAAAGGCCCCTAGAAGTAAATCCATGTAAATGGGGACTAAAATTTTAAAGTGAATAATGGTGAGGGGTTGAAAAGGTTTAAGTCCTTAGTATTAAAACTGCAATTAAAATCTTTAAAAATAAGTTTCCTTAATGTAACACAATTAAAGTTGGGGAGAGGGTATGAAGGAGACTTCAACTTCAGTAATGTTTTCTATGATTAAAAAAATCTGTAGTAAATATGGCAAAGTGATCGTTTATAAATTCCAGATGATATTCTATTAAAAAAAAACTTGAGATTTTATTCATATACCATGTAATTCACTCCTTTAAATTGTACAATTCAGTGGTTTTTAGTATATTCACAAGTTTGTGCAATCATCACCAAAGTCAATATTAGAGCATTTTCATCAACTCACGAAAATCCCGTATATATTAAATATCACTCCTCTATCCACCCCCAGCCCTAATTAGGCAACCACTGATCTGCTTTCTGTCTCCATAGATTTGCATGTTCTGGACATTTCATAGCAATAGGATGATATAATGTGTGGTCTTTGGTGTCCAGCTTATTTCGTTTCACATGTTTTTGAGGTTCATCCATGTTACTGCACATAGCAGTGCTTTGTTTCTTTTCATGGCTGGTATAGCTCTTTATACTTATCTGTGGTTTAAAAAAAAATGTCTAATCTGGCAAGAAAATCTGTTGTGGTTATGTTGGAGGAATTTTCTTACCCGTGAGAGCTCAAAAAGCAGGGAAGAGGGGTGAGGAGTGCAGGAGACAGGGTTCAGCTGTTGTTGGGGAAGCCCTCGGTGCAGAGGTGAGCTCTGGGCACAGATTTGAAAGAGGTGTGAGCACCTGAGAGAAGGTGCTCCAGGCAGAGGAGATGAGAGGTGTAAAGACCATGAGATGGGAACACGTCTGGGTACTTCACGGAAAGCGGAGGTGGGCGGTGAACAGGGAGGAAGCAGTCGGAAGCGAGGTAGGAGAGGTACAGGGGGAGGACGTGGAGGTTACTGGGGACCTTGTAGACTGTTGAGGGAAGTTGTCTCTTCTGGCTGAGAGAAGGTGCTCCAGGCAGAGGAGATGAGAGGTGTAAAGACCATGAGATGGGAACACGTCTGGATACTTCACGGAAAGCGGAGGTGGGCGGTGAACAGGGAGGAAGCAGTCGGAAGCGAGGTAGGAGAGGTACAGGGGGAGGACGTGGAGGTTACTGGGGACCTTGTAGACTGTTGAGGGAAGTTGGCTCTTCTTCTGAGTAAAATGGAAGCTGCGAGAAGGTTTTGAAAAGAGGAGGGAATTTACTGATGTATAAGTTCAAGGACTCGTCTGGCTGCAGCGTTGACAGTGGACCACCAGGACTGGAGGGCTCACAGGCAGTGAGTCCAGTTTGGAAAAAGTGAGTGTGACCAGGGCTTATCCCTCAGCACAGGGAGGTGTGACCGGACTCAGGATATATTTTGAAAGTAGTGCTCACAGGATTCGTGGATGGATTGGATGCTGGGGCATGAGAACAAGCAGGAAGGTACTGCTGACCATAAGGGTCTTTCCTCGGTGGCCGGTAGAACAGAGTGGCCATTGACTGAGATGGCAGAGGGGCAGGTGTAGGGTGGTGGGGGAAAGGTCAGTGACTGTGTTCTCTCTCAATCTTCAATTTTTTAATTTTATGGAATCTACTTCTGACCCAGCATCTCTACATTCTTAAAACTGCTAGACTTGTTCTCCATTTATAAGTCATTTCTGCCAGGAAGTTTTTTTTACCAGTTCCTCCCAAAATTGGCTTAGGGGACTGCTGGCTCTGACAGCACCTGTGCTTTCCCTGTGGCCCCGAGCTTACGGTGTCGTTATTGCACAGGTGGGCAGGCCAGGTATGACCTCTGCCCTGTGCTGGCTGCGGCCGTCAATGAACTCTGCACGTCCTTGCCGGGAGCACGGGGGAGGCTCACTGTTAGTTTGGAGGCATCCCGGCCTACGTGACACGGAGGCACTTTCCTTTTTCACTCTGAAGTCTCTTGTTTAGGAGAAGAATGAAACAATGTACAACCCCCAGTCGTGTTTCTGGGTCTCCCAATAACTTTCTTCTCCATCTCCCCAGCATTTTTGCTGTTTTCAATTCTCCTTTGGATCTTGAAGGCGTGCACACATGGGAAGTGACACTGGGTACTGATTAAAGAGAAACTGACAGCTCCTTGCTATTAATGAGTAAAAATAACCAGGCACTGAAAATGAGAGGGGAAGATTTATCTTTGGTTTAAGAGTTAAGTCTCCTGGGAACTTCAGTGCATTACTGAAATAAATGGCTGTAAATTTTCCCGAGCACAAATCAGTATTTTAAAGTGACAAAAGGCTGGCTAGAGTGACAGATTATATTTAATATTGAGGTGACAGGTGCAATAGCATCCTCCTCATTTGCTATTTTTCCAAGTTGGGGTTTCAAAGGGAATAGTTAGGGAGACAAGAAACATTTATCATCTAAGTTTTTGATTCCCTTTCAAAGGTTAATATTGCTGTTGTGTTATTAAAAAAAAACCCTTCAAAAATATACGTTTTAAACATACATTTGTTTTAAAGTGGCTAAAAGTAAAATCCATGTCCCTTTATTGTCCACGAAAACCCTCCATAGCATGATGGCTATGCTGGTAAAGACATGCCGTAATTTCAGTGTCTTCAAGCTGGATTCTTTCTTCTCTATGTGACCCAATTCCTCTGGTCCACTAGGCCCTTTCAGAAGCTGATAAGACCAAACAATACTGCGGTCCTGGGTTTCGTTAACAGAAGTCAAGATGCACATGCTCATAGACCATTGGGCAGAACAGACCACCTCCCCTGGGATGACTCTAGTCCCAGTGCCATTGGAGAAGAACCCCAGGAAGTAGAGGATCACTCAGGGACCTAGAGGCAGATCTCAGACCTTTCTGTATGAGACACAGCTGAGCATGATGGGTCATTGCAGAGAAGACATAGAATGGGGCCTGGGCAGTCACCTGGACAGGGGGCAGTCACCACATCAGAAGGCTGGGTTGGAACATCTGGGAAAAAACCGAGGTGGAGGGGTGGGGAGGGGGAAGAGCTTGGTCTTTGTATCAGACGGCCTCATGGCCAAATCCAGACTTCACTCTTTCATTTAGCAGCTCTTGACTGAGGGTCTGCTTTGAGCCAGGTACTTTCCTAGGCATGGGGTATACAGTGGTTGTAAGATGCAGAAGGTGCCTATCCTCGTGGAGTTCAATTTAGCGGGGAAGCCAAAAAAACAAACAAACAAAATCCATATCCAGATACTGAGAAGATTGCACAGTAAATGAAACAGGATGATTGGGAGAAATTGGATGTGCAGGGGTGGTGGAGACTGCTGTGTGCGGGGCGCTCAGAGGCTGCTCTACAGGGGTCATCCTTTAGTCTGAGAGCTGAGCAGTGATGGGGAGCCAGTCACAGGAAGATCCAGGGGAAGGGATCCAGCAAGGGCAGAGCGAATACGAAGGCACCGTGGTGGGAATCAGCCTGGTGTGCTCAGAGTTCAAACCCTTAACCCCATGGCTGAGCTGTGCACACCAGTGGGAGCCAGCAGGTATGTTCCCACTGAGTGGTCAGAGGTGTCATTGCTCAGACCGGGCGGGTAAGATTAGTTTTCTGCAAAATAGCAGCCTGGGGCTCTACCTTCCTGCAGCATCTGAGCTTCTTTGGAGGAGACTTTCCTAGGTCATTGAGCAGCATGGCTGGGGACCCCGTTGTGTTACTTCCTTGTGCTGGGTCCTATTAGGGTCCCGGATGATGATAATGACAACCAAAGCCACATCACAGCTTACCCTGAGGACTTATACACTGGACACTGTGTATGTCATCTCCTTCGATGCCTGTGAGTTGGGAGCTATTTCTCTTCTTCTATTCTGATGACACTGAGGCTTAGAGAGGGTAAGTGACTAGCCCAATGTCACATAGTAGCAGTAGTAACTGCTT
Organism: Pteropus alecto; assembly: GCF_000325575.1. Classification (NCBI taxonomy): domain Eukaryota; kingdom Metazoa; phylum Chordata; class Mammalia; order Chiroptera; family Pteropodidae; genus Pteropus; species Pteropus alecto. The sequence continues at coordinate 3,677,812 of NW_006436888.1, read as the reverse complement.
CTAGGGCCACGTTTGTTATTAGTTCTCTGAACTGCAGATCAGGAGGAAATGAGTTTGGGAGCAGAGTTTGGAGACTCACCGTGCCCAGGGTACCATTGTCTGCACTATGAGTGACTAACATAATAAAAAATTGGAAAACGATTCTTGCCCTGAATAAAATATTCATGCAACAGTCTACATTGTGGTAATGGTAGGGGCACATGTGAGCATGTTTCGGGGGGGGGGGGGGGGGTTAATTGACCTTCCGGGTAAGAGAATATTGTGAATAATTTTTGAATGAATAGATGCCTTGGAGCAAAAAAAAAAAGAAAAAAGCTCCATTTGAGGAAATCTTTATTTTCCTTTATTCCCCCTTGATACATAATTTTTCAAAAAGAGCCCTAATAGGAGGATAAATTCTAATCCTTTTCCTGCCCCCCAAATTGCTGCGTGACCGTAGACACTTCTCCTGAGATTAGCTTTCTGGGTTGTAAAATCAGTCAGGGCTGGCTGGCTGATGGTCAAGGTCAGCTCGGCTTCAGTGTTCTTTAATTCTAATTAAGGGGACCCAGGAGCGGCACCTGATAGGAACCTGCCTGTGTTTTATCTTGAACATCCTTTTCTTGATTCAATCCAGCTGAAAACTCAGGCTGCAGACATGTCCTATGCCTTCGCTAAGGAGTGAAGTCGACTCCTACCGTGCGTCCTTTATCTTCTTCATGGCTGCATTCTGGCTTCCGAGGAAGAGATGGATTGTCGGGGAGGCACGGTGCAGCTCAGAGCCTGTGCCATCCATCACCGAGACACCTTCTTTATAGGCAGAATGACTTTGGTGACACTCTCTTCAATGTCAGCCCTGGGCTTCGGTGCCTGACGTCGGAGGGTACTTTGAGCAGCTGCTGAAAATCTACTCGTGGTTAATAAAGAAATCTTCTTAATGAGATAAAGTATGTGGGCCGATTTCTGGGGGAACTGGGGAGCCTGGCCATTGGAGGGTTGGCATAGGTAGGAGATGGGGGCTAGCTAGGAAGCATCTGGTGTTTTCTGGCAGAATATCCAATACATAGAGGATTAAACTAACGGATAACGTTTATTAAGCACTTGCCGTGACTAGACTCTGTGCTAAATGCTTTACGTGGACTGCTTTCATTAAATCCTCATAGTAACCCTCAGAATTAGGTGTTATTGTTATGTCTGTCTGATAGATGGCAAAGCTGGCCGAGTCCCTTTCCCAAGGTCACGATCTTAGGGTGCTGAAGTGAAAATGTAAACTTTGGCGATTCGATTCTGTAGTCTTATTCTTAACCGTTCCCCTCTATTTTCCTGCTGCTTCACTCCACCCCTATGTGTGATCTATCCGCACTCATTGCCATGTGACTTGGCTGTGCATCCCGATAGGGTAAGGGAACATCTTACCTCCTCTTCCCACCATTTGATGTTGGGCTTGGCTGTGTGATGTGGCCAATGACGTATGAGTGGATGTCATTCAAGCAGAGGCTTTCAATGTGCTGGAATGATGGAGCTTGGATTCTCCCATCTCTGCTACCTGCCATGACAAGAACATGCCCCGGGAAGCCTCTCCTCCAGGTGTTAGAGCTGAACCCTACCTGCAGCCTGCAGCTACACCAAGCCACAGTGGCAGAATGCAGCCTCATACAGATCCGCGATCAGAAAAGTAATGCTTCTTGGAAGTCACAATATGGGGCTTGTTACACAGCGTTATCATAGCCACAGCTGACAGAATCAACAGGGTCTGCTAAGTCATTTTCTTCTCCTCCCTTCTTCCCTTTTCTTTCTCCCTCTTTCATTAAACACCTACTATGTGACAGGTGCTGTGCGAGGGCTGGGGAATCACAGACACAGTCCCTGCTCTCACAGATCTCAGTTTTGTGGGGGGAGTTTGTTGACAGGCAGATGAACTAAAGTGCTACACACGAAACAAGCAAAGCACGGGAGACATTGACTCAGCCTGGAGTCTGGAAAGGTTTTACCTTGGTGATACCATTTGGCTCGGGCTCTACAGGATTCGTGCATTTGGCAGAACTGCTATTCTAGAGGAAAGGAAGGACTTTATTCAATAGTCTCTGTGTTTCTGGGGTCTGTCTAGTACATGACACCCACCCAGTCATGGGGTGGAAGGAGAAAATCCTGATGGCCTCTAGGAAGGTCTGGACTGACCCTCCGGGCCAGCCAAGGTAACTCCCGCAGGTTTGCCGTGAGGCCTTAGGTGTCTCAAGCTCTATTCCTTTAGTGCCTGTTCCCTCTGCAAAGCCTCTTTTATTTAGTTACGCTTGAATGAGGCAAGAGGCAGCCCCTGCAGGATTCCAGTAAAATCCTGTGGTCAGATCATCCGTGCACAGGGCCCTTGGTTTCCTCCTGATTAAATAATAAAGGGCCATTCATCTCTGTTCCTGCTGGAAGAATTCAATGTTGCCAATTAATGGTGAATTGCAACATCTAAGGAAATGCTAGTTTCCACAAAATAAAAGCAGTCACCATATTTTTATCACACAGTAATGGTCCAAGTACATGGTTATGATTGGGTTTGTAAACTGTAAACATAAATTAGTAATTCTCCCTCCAAATACCAGTGCAGTTTCCTTGACACATTTTAATTGCCGTGCTATGTGATGCAGGAAAACCTGGCAGGGTGTGACTGCAGCAAATTGCTTCTTTGGGAATTGCCAATGTTTTTCAGCTAGGTGGGCGTGTGCATGTGTACGTGTGTGCACACACAGACACCTGTCTCTGTCTTGAAAGGTGTCTTGAAGTCTCAGCGAAGCTTAAATCAGAAGCAGTCGTGCACTACACAGCACCTTGACTTCCCCATTATCCAAACGAAGGAGAGAAGATGAAGGGCGTGGAAAATGGAAAGTACAGACAATCCCCGGTGATTGTCATTTGTGTGTACGTATTTGGCCCCTGGCATATTAACGTTAATTATTATGTTAGGCTTAGACTGAGCTATTTCAGAATCCAAAATCAGGGTGCACATGTCTCACGATGAAGTTTTCTGACTGGTCAATATATTTATCTGGACATCTTAGGTAAACAGCTTAAGTGTTGTATTTAACAACTCACCTATGAAAGAAGGAATAAGATTTTTAGCTAGCTTCTCTTCCTTTTCAGGTACCAGACACAATTCCCCGCTCTTTAAACGGATGAACCAAATGAATTCTTATGTTATCCCCATGATGTAGGCACCATTTACATCCCCATTTTATAGACAAGGAGACGGAAGCCCAGAGAGGACAAGTTATTGGTGACAGAAACACAGCTAGTAAATGGGCGAGCTGGGTTCAGACCCAGGCATCTGGCTCCAGGGCCTGTGATGGCGATCGCTAGCCGTGTGTGTCCGTCGACACGTGCTTTGCAGCAGGCCTGTTCTGATGTCCGAGAAGGGCGATGCCATGTGTGTGCTTTCCAGCCCCTGAGCTCTTTCGTTCTGACAGTTCTGTCACAGTCATGGCAGTGGAGCCTCGCAGTCATTTAATAAAATTATTCCAGAATGAAAAGTTTATTTTAAAAAAGATGTTAGGAAAATACGCTGTTTCTTTTTTCTCTTTCTTTTTAAAATAAACTTCTTATTTTGGAATCACTTTAGATTTGCAGGAAAGTTGCAAAGATAACACAGAGTCCCACGTGGCTGTCACCCTGTTTTCCTCTAATGTCCCCTTACACAATCAGGGTAGTTTGTCAAACTTAGAAACCAGCACTGGTGTATTACTATTAAGTAAGCGTGAAGCTTTATTCAGATTTCACCAGTTTTGCCATCAATGTCCTCTTTCCGCTCCGGGGACCCGGTATACCATTTTTTTCCCCGTTAAAAAAATATCCATCAAATCTGGCAGTGTCTGGCACGTACTAAATGCTCATTCGTCCATGTTGTCAATGTTTACTAAATCCTTGCTTTGTGCCTGGCTCACTTCCAGCATTGAGGGCACAGCCACGGACAGAGGAAACCCTTGAGATGCTTTCTACCCTCTAAGACCTGGTGTGGGAAGGAGTCACTCTTACTACTAGGCTCCCACGGCATTCGGACTTTGAGCAAGACTGTCTCCTTTTGTTGTGTTCACCTGCCTATCTTTGAGAGTTGGAGAGCACCTTGAAGGTGGAAGCTGGGTCTTACTCATTAATCTTGTCCCAAAGCCTCGCCCAAGGCCGCCCTTAGCAAATGTTCAAAGGATGTTCTTACTTTGAGATCAAGTGGAATTGAATTAGTATTATAATAATCCTCAGTATTTATATGTGCTAATCGTTTTACATATTATTCTGTTACGTAATCCTCCGAACAACCTGAAATATTTTAATTCTTATTTTCTGATGCAGGAAGTGAGGCTTAGAGGGTACAAGAGAAAGATGCCAGGTGCCAGAGCAAGGAAGGATAGAAATTGGGGTTAAAACCCAGGTAGTCTAGAAACAAAGCCTGAACTCTTAATGGTTGTTCTGTGCTGCTACCAGTCTACTCATGAGAACTTACAGGACTTCGTCTAAGAACCTTGCCTTTGGGGATGTTACATTTCTTGCAGAAAGAACCATTCCTGGTCTATAAGCCTCAGACAAATGTGTATTGCACCCCGAATTAAGAAAGCCCAAGATGTAAATATCAGAGCCCCAGTGTCGTCATCTAGTTTTTTGATAGGATGTACATATCAGATACATTCGATAAAAAAGGATCGATGACACCTTTGCAGTTCAAAAATATTAGAGCTGAAATTAACTCCATATATGGGTTAGACAGCTGAAGAGAGGGTTAGTGACCTAAAAAGTTAATAGGAAAACATAGGTAGTGCCTTGTATGTGGTTGGACTTGAAAAAATGTTATCTGTAATTCTTAACAGGGAATGATTTGTGTTCAATTTTCAGAATGAGATGTTGCAAAGATTCTTAGATGAACTTCATCTGAAGTATCTGATTCATATGAATTTTATTTATACCCCAAAGGCTTGAAATGCATGGTCAACCACTACCACATAGGAAAGACTGGGCTCTTTTGTACCTGCTCATCAACTATTTCGAATATCCTCCTTCCCTTCATCAAACATTTATTATCTCCTGTGTGCTAGAGATGGATGGGACACAGCTCAGGAAACTGATTGTCCTCAGGTGTGCCTGGTCACCCACACGGTGACTCATGTTTAGGTTAGATGGGCTTCCTCTCCGCTCAGCTCTCATGCCAGCAGCCCCAAAACTTGCCAAGTCAAGTCAGGGATAGTGATTGTTTGGCAAGCGCCTAAGCAAAGCAAATGGGATTGGTGGATTCTTTCCCAGGAAGCATCATCTCCTGGGGGCTCTATGTGCTGGAGTTTTGGCAGCATATGGCACTTTGGAACAAGCACAACTGTATTTCAGATTTTTCTTTCTGGTAATGGAAAAGAAACTTGTTGCTGACAAATGTTCCCACTGAAAACAACCAGAAAAAATAACCGTGAGTAAAAACAAATGACCACCACCACCGTGGCCACCATCAATAACATAAAAACCAAACACATCAAAGAGCTATCAAGGTGGCCAGAACTGAGGAAACCAGGGTCCTGAAGAGAAGCCCAGTGATGTTGGTCCAATATTCTTCTGTGTCTCCCTCCTCGAATATCAGAAACTGCATGGAGCTGAGAGGATAAGAAGTTGGATAGAAAGCAGTGGTCAGAGTCTGGAAGACCAAGCGGAATTTTTGGAAGGTTCAGGGTCTGGGACACAAATATTGAAATCCAGGTCTGCTAAAGAGGAGGGTCCCTGGTAAACACTCGATTTCCAGTTAGTGTCCTGGAATGGCTATACTTTAAGACTTAGCGTAATTGAAAAATAGGGCAACCCTTGGAAAAGCCTAGCTTTAAATTCTTCAGTCCTCAACTGGGGACTTAAGGTGATTTGCCTCCACTTTACCCCAAAGCAAAACAAATCCCGTTGAAGGAAGACATGATTCACCAGAGCCTCAAGTTATCTTCATATTTTTTCATACATGATATCAATATTCAATGAAAAAAATCCAGGCATATTAGGAAACAGGACCAAATAACCCAAACAAGACAAAGACCTGAAGTTATTTAGGCATGAACTTTCTTTTTATTATTATTATGGTGACATTGGTTAACAAAATCCAGGAAGTTTCAGGTGTACAATTCAACAGTAAGGCATATATATATTTTGCATTGTATAGTCATGAATTTTAAAATAACTGTTATTAATATGCCTAATAAAATAAAAGATGGAGAACTTTTCAGAGAACTAGAATCTACTAAAATCATCTGACAATTCTAGAACTGAATACTTTAGCTGAAATTAACTCAATATGTGGGTTTAACAACAGATGAGACATAGTAGAAAAAAGGATTAGGGACCTGGAAGATAATATACCCACTGAAGCATAAAGAGAAAAACTGATGGAATATGCAGGAAAATGTGTAAGAGGCATATAGAACATGACGAAAAGATCTAATATGTATAATTCTCAAAATAAGAAGAGACAGGCATTAGAGCAGAAGCAATATTTGAAGAGATGCTGGTCAAGAATTTTCCAAAATCGATGGACATCAGTTCATAGACCCGAGAAGTTCTGTAAACCCCAAGTGAAGTAAGTACAGATAAGACTATTTGAGGTAAAACTTACAAAAGCCAAAGACAAAGAGGAAGTGAGAGTCTTTGAATGGGCAGCAAGACAAACAGCTGACTTCTCTGAAGGCATGGGGAAAGCCAAGGATGATGGAAAAAGATTTTTAAAGCACAGAAAGAAAATAATAGCTACTTAGAATTCCATATCTAGAGGGAATAACTTTACAGCACAATGCTGAAATACAGGTGTTTTATGACAAACAAATCCTAGAGCATTTGTTGCCAGCAAACCATACTAAAAGTATGTCGAATTTCTACATACTAAATGAGAGTTTTCAGACAGAAGAATCATGATCCCAGAAAAAACAGACATGTTGGAAGGGATGAAGAGCAACTCAAAGGACAATTACAGGTAAATCTGAATATATACTGATTTTAAGAAATAATATATGCAAAGACAAATAACCTAATTAAAAAAGAAGCCTACATGGTATACGGAAGAAGATATACAAATGGCTAATAAGCATGTGAAAAGGTAATCAATATTGTTAGTCCTAAGGGAAATGTAAATTAAAATTACAATGAGATAACATTTTGTATTCACAGGAATGACTCTGATAAATAAGAAGGAACAAATGTTGGTAAGGATATGGAGAAACGAGAATCTTCATGTTGGTCAGAATGTAAAATGATGCAGCCACTTTAGAAAATAGTTTGGCAGTTTCTCAAAGAGTTAAAGAGAAAACTATCATACCACCCCACAATTTCACTTCTCGGTATATACCCAAGGAATGAAAACAAATGTCTTCACTAAGACTTTCATGCAGATGTTTATGGCAGCATTATTCATAATAGTAAAAAAATAGAAACTACAGAAATGTCTGTCAGCTGACAAATGGCTAGACAGGATGTAGTATACCATGCAATGGAATACTATTCAGCAACAACAAAGAATAAACTATTGACACATGCTGTGTCATGGATAAACTTCAAAAATATGCTAAGTGAAAGAAGCCAGACACAAGAGACAATACATTGTGATTCCATTTTTATGAAATGCCCAGAAAAGGCAATTTTATAGAGATGGAAAGTAGGTTAGAGGTTGCCTGGTGCTAGGAGTAGGGATGAGGATGGATGCTGTAAATGGACGTGGTGGGTTTCACTGGGAGGGTCAAACGCTCCAAGACGGATTTATGGTGATGGTTGCACCACTCAGTAAAAATTTACTAAGAGTCATTGTATCCTTGAGATGGATAAGTGTTATGACCTATAAAATATACAGTTGTTTAAAATATATGTAGAATTAAAACACGCAACCACAATAACACAAAAGCAGGTGAAATCAAAGGTTTTAGTGTTATAAATATCTTAAATTGGCCACGAAGTGGTTAAAGTAATAATTTATATTAAACTCTAATAAGTCAAAGACATGTGTCATTATCTCTATGGTAACCACTAACAGAAGAGTGAACATGTGTGATTAAAAAGCAGATAGATGGATAAATACAATAAAAAATACTTGGTTAATCAAAAGAAGGCAAGAAAAGATAGAATAAGCAACATGAAACAGTTTAACAAATAGGAAGATAGTTGATTTAAATCCAGGAATGTCAATAATTACCTTATATATGTAAATAGACCAGATATTTCAATTAACTAAGAAAAATTTAATGCATGTTTTTATAAGAAGTATGCCTTAAATACACGATACAGATTTACAATAACAAAATAGAAAAGGATATTCCGTGCAAAGACCAACCGAAAGGGAGCTAGTGTCACTTAATTAATACAAGACCAAATAGACTTTAAGACAAACGACATGACCAGATATAAGGGAAACTTTCATCACGATCACGATAGCAAAGACTGGCTCAATCCATCTGAAAGATATGAAATCTGAAAGATATAAATAAAAAAATTCACGTGTGCCTACCAACGTCACCTTACAATACATATAGCAGTAAGTAATAGAACTAAGAATATTCACAATCTTAGTGAGAATTCTTAATGCAACTGTGCCTCAGGATTATTATTATTTTTTAATCAACAAAGGTGCTCAGTGGTATGGTGTGTGTGTGTGTGAGAGAGAGCGAGAGAGAGAAAGAGAAAGAAAGAAATTGATTGATCGATCAATCTTACAAACCCAGTGGGTGGGTGAGCTGGGATATCCAGGAACCAGAATGCTGGTTCTGGCAAGGGCCACCTGAGTGGAAGAAAGAGGTGATAGTGTGGGCCACAGACATCGGTGATGGTTCCAGTGCTTGCTCTGGCCCCTTCTCTGCTGGGACCTGCATGCCTGACTCCCAAGGAAGCATAGTGACAGGTCTTGGGTGTTCCATGGAAGACCTCTCTCCAGCACCAAGAGGGCCAGGTGGCAGCAGACAGTTAAACCGGGCTCCTGCGTCCTCAGGGAGAGTTACTCAGACAGATGAACTCTCCTATTTTTAAATAGTCTTCTTACCTGGTCAGCAATTTCTGGTGCTTTTCTATCAAGAAGAGCATCCTTTTGGCTAACCCGAATCCCTCATGTCATGATTTAAATGCCTTTAATCTGCTTTCTATGGTCTTCTCGGTAGAAGAGAAGAAACCTCACAGAACTGACTTTGAAATCAAGGCTCTTATTTTTTTCAATCATAATAGCTATAATGAAGAGTCCAGTTTTCCTGGGTTCCAAAATAGGATGCTCCTCTCATCAGCTGTGTGATCTTGGACAAATTACTTCACCCTTTCCCTTTATGAGAGCTCATGACCACAAACGTCTGCAAGCATAATGATCTCTAGTAACAACTGTGCTTATACTCACCGTAGACACCACAGTCATTGCACCTGTCCTCCAGTCCCGAGGATAATACATGGCATCTCGTAGGGTCTTCATAAACAGCTGTTGAACCAGTATTCCGAAAGCACCGCTATCTCTGCCTCTGAGCCCCATAGCCCATGTCAAAGGTCCTAACTGGCCAAGGTTTTATATTCCTGAAGGTAATGTAACAATTTCTCTGTCAGTCTGAATCCATAACCTTATTTGCTAGGGCTGTAACTGGTCCCTCCTAAAGATGTATCATATTTTCAAATTAGGCAGTGTATTAATTTCTTGGGGCTGCCAATTACCACAAACTTAGTGACTGAAAATGACAGAGATTTGTTCTCTCACAGTTCTGGAGGCCAGAAGTTCAAAATCAAGGTGGTGACAGGGCTGAACTCTCTTCTGAGACTCCAAGGGAGAATCTGGTCCTGGCCTCTTCCCGCTTCTGATGGCTCCAGGAACTTCTTGGCTTGTGGCTCCATCACTTCAGCTTCTGCCTCCGTGGTCACATGGTCTCCACCTTTTCTGTGTGTGTGTGTGTGTGCGCGCGCGCGTGTGCGAAGAATCCCTCTGCTTCTCTCTGATAAATGCCATCTTATTTAGGTAATCCAGGATAATCTCCCGCATCTCAAAATCCTTAACTTAATCATGCCCACAAAGACCGCTACCCCATGTAAGGTAACTTTCATGGGTTCCAAGGATTAAGAACTGATTTCTTTTCATGGTCCTTATTCAGCTATGACAGGTAGGGAATGAAAAGAGCAAAGGACTATGGGCATGTCAGGTGACTGAAAGCCACCCTGCTTGGGGAGAGAGGGCAGTTGGAAGGAATATTTTGTGTGAGATGGAACCTTCCTACACTGAAACCTAGGGTTGGCCTCTCTGCCCTAACCCTAACCCAAAACTCTGTAGCCTTTGACACCATGGAATAATTCTTTGTGGAAAGTCTTTTTCTCGTGTCAGTGATACCACTCACGGTTTCTCCCACTTTCTTTTCCTCATCTCCAGAAGTTTCTCAGACGGCTCTGTGGGCTCCTGTTTGTTAGGCTGCCATTTTTGGAAATGCAAATGTAACCTTGGTCTCCTTCTTATTTTGCAGGTGGGAAAATGGAGGCTCAGAGAGCTAAGCGACTTGCTCAGGGTCACTCAAGTAGCAAGAGGCAAAATCTTGATTAGACTTGATGTGTGACTCAAGTGTCCCAGCTCCTTCACGACACGTGAGCTGCCTCTCTGGTTTAATGTATCGCAGCACCTAGCATGGACTAGATGCTCAATAAACATTCCAGTAAAAGTTGAGTCAAACAGAATGCAAACCCAGGCCTTCTGGGTCTAATCTAGTATTTTTTTTTTTCCTGCCAACATTTTGGTAAAAACATGATTTTTTTTTTTTTTTCTAAAGGGAGTAGCTGTCCCAGAAATTGCATTTCCTCTCAAGATTTTCATTTTCAGCGGCTCTGATTTTTACGTTCAGGGACCACACTTAATTATTGCAAAACATCTGCTGGCCCAAAATACTGTTTTGTTCCTGAATCATTCCCAAAAACGCCCTGTGTGCTTTTTTACTTGGAGACACAGCTTCTGCAGGGGCCCTGGGCCAGCAGAAGCACCTCCCGTTTAAGTGGCAGCAGGAGGTTCAAGGTCAACTGGCTTTGAAAATGATCACTAATTCGATCGCTCAGGGCTTAATAAAAAGATAAGCCTTCAGTACGTCAGGCAGTGGTCCTTATCGAACATTTAATAACCTCCGCATGGCTTGTCATGAGCATGCCCCAGGAGGCATTTTTAGGGTGGGTTCTTTTTCCATGCCTTTATAGAGGGTTCCATAATGATGCTCGTAATAGTTCATGCGTACTGAGCTCTTTCCCCATGCCAGGCAGCGTTCTCAGCCCCCCTTGGACTTTATCTCAACTTCCCAGAGTCCTACGAGGTCGGGACCATTACTTCCCACTCCTTACACATCCTCCCCGTCACCTGCAGCTGAGCTTCTGGAACATCCATCTCTCTCAGGCCACTTTTTTTGCTTTTCCACGTGCTTTTGCCTTGCTGAATCTGCCCTTCCCCCACCCCTGGGCAGAGTTAGGTGCCAAAATCCTCTCCCTGCCCTCCCTGTGCTCTGCACAACACTGTCATGGTATCCTTTTTGACTTCCTGACCTCCAGGCCATGCCAGTGCCCTCTGAGGTCACCTCTTGTGGCACCTCATGTTGCTCCCCGTGGCACTAACAGCTGGCAGGTTGCCCTCGCCTCTGAGATTAACCGTCTCTCCTACCAGACCGTAAAGCTCCATGAGAACAGTCACTGTGTCTGTTTTTCCTCATTGAAAACCCCAGGCTTCAGCACAAGTCCTGGCACATCGTTCAAGTTCAACATATTTTTTTGAGTGTGTGAACCCAGGTCCCTTTCAGCTCAGAGCCCTTTATAAAGTCAGCCTCTGGGCCACAGCACCGAGATGACATCCCACTTTTATTACTTTGACCATGACCCTGAAAAATCTTTCCACTAGACCATCATGGAAAGCTCCCTATGTCACAAGGCCACTGGCTAACCTGTATACTCAGATCACATTCCAGGAGTGACAGCCGGGTCGCAACCGTGCTGTGTGACTTTGGGGATGTCCCTTTCCCTCTCTGACCTCTACTTCTTCATCTTTCAAACGAGGGGTTTGAGCCAAAGCGATCTTGACTTTCTTTCTAACCATATCGTTCTTTTATTCCTAAGATCTAGAGGGATACTTTTTAGCTCTCCAGAAAGGACTTCCCTCATAGCAAAATTGCCAACTATCTGGAACAGGCTGTCTCAGAAGTAGTGAGAAGCCCACAGTTGGAGGCACTCAAGCAGAGGCTACAGAACAGTCTGTGGGGAAAGCTATAGAAAGGCTTTCTGACTTCAACGGGCCATTGACCTTGGAGAGTAAGAGCTACCAAGACCTTTCCTGTTCTTCCTACCTCTGTCACGTGTAGAAGGTGGGTGTCGGGTTCATTTATTCAGGGAGGAGTTTGGCTGCTCCTAGACTCTGGAGTGGTCTAAACTGATACTCAGCTCTTAGAACCAGAAGACAATTTTTGGCCAACAGAGTTTCTGAACGCCATAAAAATCAAGCTTGGCTCCAAGCTAAGCCTGACAATAGGAGAGAGAGTTTTGTGAAGACTTTACGGTCTCAGGGTGACCTTTCCGGGTCTCTATATGTCCCAATTTTACCTTCACTATGAAATTGAATGACCATCTGAGTAGAGAATTCCTGATCCAAAATAACTTTTCTTCAGAAATGGACCCTTTTCCTTCCAGCACTGGATGTTGCCAGTCGACGCATCTGATCTCAATCAGATTTTCAGTTTTGCTAGGTCGGTCATCTTTTTTTTTCCCCGGAAGCCTTTAGGAGTTTTCTCTGTTTTGTTCTGAAAGTTCACTACGGTCTTTCTAAGTGTGGGTCTAGTTTCGCAAACCTGGTGGCTCTGTGACTCTGAAGAGTCATGTCTCCAGCTTGTCTCTTGCTTCCCCTCCTTCATTCTAACTGTTCTCACCTTCTAAACTTCCTGTTGGATCTGAGCTGTCCACCACGGTAGCCACTAGACACGTGCGAGGTGTGGCTAGTCTGGGTTGAGATGTGCTGTAAGTTTAAAATACACTCCGCATTTCCTGGACTTATTAAAAGAGGAATAGAAAATATCTCATTAATTTTTTATATTGACTACATGCTTAAATGGTGATTTTTAAATATAATGTTAAAATATGTTATCAAGATTAATTTTATTTGTTTCTTTTTACTTCGTTAGTAGCTACTAGAAAATGTAAAATTACATATGTGGCTTCCATCCTGTTTCCACTGAAATGTGCTATAGGAGACACCTGTTGGAAGGTGTCTCATATAAGGATTTTCCCCCTTACATGTCTTTTAACTTTTCTCTTACAAGTTCTATAACTTTGATGTCTTTTACTCCGCTGTTTTATATCTCTAAGACCTTTGAATGTTTTTTTTTGCGGGGACTTTCTGAGCTCAGTCTTCTAGCTTGCACGATTGGTTTTCAATTGCGTCTATTCTGGTATTAATCCCCTACTGAATTTTTAATTCAGATGGTCATGTTTTAAAATGTTAACAATCTCTAATTGTTTGTGGTTGTAACAGTTGGTTCTTCTTTTAAAGATTTAATCGACTCTTTATTCCTTCGAGGCTACTAATTGTACTTATTTTAAAAAACGTTTGTTATTTCTATTTCTTCAGGTGTTAATTCTTCCCTTTGTTCAATTTAGAGCTTCCTTTTATCGAGGTGCAAATTTCCCGCAGGTGTGGGGTGGCCTTGGCTATGCACTGTCCTTGCATCTAAGGTCCCCTGTGCCTCTTTCTGTGAGTGTCTGTGTCCAGGGATTGTGAGGGGTGATGGGACATGCGATTTGGTGGCTATGCTGGTCAGCTTATCTTCTGAGTGTTGTATGCTCTGCCCTTTTAGGGGTCTGTTGATGCTTCCCTAGCTCACTGGCCCCAAGACTTAGGCTTTCAGCTTCAGTTTAGAAATCTTTTCTTCTGTAGCTTGCACAAGCAGCACAAGCAGCACAAGCAGCGGGGTGGGTGGGACTGACTGCCTTGGTGTTCTAAACACGGTGCCACTTCTTCACTTACAGACTGACCTGGAGTCTCTTCCCATTTCATCCACCCATGAATTTGGAGCTTAGAGCATCACAAAGCAGCTCCCATCTCTGCAGCACTCTTCACCTGAGTGGATTTGGGGTTGTGGTTTCCTCTCTCTCTATTTCTCATTCACCTGACCCTGTCCTTTAGAAACATTCCAAAATTTTTGGCTTGCTGACAAAATTTATTTTTATCTTTCAGAGCTTTACAAATTCTTTAAGAGCTCCTGTTTATTTCATAGGATTTAAGGACGTTAAACTTGTGTTCTTAAGCTGTGGTCTCGAGCCAGTTTTTCACAAAGAAATGAAAAGCATCCAAAATATCATAACTCTGCAGGTCTCCTCGTATCAGATCAACCCTGCTAACACAGCACGGGAGGCCTCTGAGGAAGACCCTTGGGAGGTGGCAGCAGGCAGTGGAGAACTTGCTGGGGTGGGAGATGGCTTTCTCCTGGCACCTTCACCCTTCATCCTGACAGGTGGCGGGTGTGCTGTACCTCAGTTCAAGTTCTGGAGCCACGCAGGTCTCACACAGGTGCCTTCCAGCTCAGGAATCCGGAAGGAGAGGAACACGGAGAAGATGTCAGGGGTATGTGTGAGCCTTTGGGGGCTGACCGAAAACTCTGTTCTAACAGTAGACCTTGACGAGACTAATAGTTTGTCTCAAAAGGAAGTATATTGCTACTCCAGGAAAACAACCTTCCTAACGGCAGACTTTAGGGAAACACTGAAGAAGTGGTCCTGGGAGAGTCCATGGATCTTTTTGACATCCCTCCACTGGGATGGGGCAGCTCTTCTCCTGGGAGTTATAAATGGGCTGCCACGTTTGGCTGGGTCACACTAGTAATTCTATTGTTCTTCCATTGGACCCATCACTGGTATCTCCTTAGGGTGATTGCCCATCGTTCCTGTACCTAGCAAGACCTGAGATAAAGATTCTAGAAAGTCTGTGGAGTGAATGAGTGGTGAATGAATGAATCCCAACTGGAACTGGAAACTATGTTCCCAATTTTATTAGCGGAGTCGACGTTGTGTTAATTCTGTTTAAATCATTAGTGTGGATTTTCCCTCATTGGCATTCTGTCGTCGTTGTCACTAATTGTATAATTTTTAATCTGACTCTTCTTTGCTTGGCATGTCAACTTGCAAGGATTTTTCATGGTGTCTGTAGGTGTTACTCCATCATTTTTCTTTTTTTTTTTTGATCATTTATAAAAATGTTAAATCGTCCCAGTTTCAGGGCAGATTTACTGTTTATAGTCTTTACTTAAGGACATGTTTATTGGTCCCATCCTTTAATTCCTATCTGTTTCTGACCCGTGACAAAACTGTCCTCCAATCCCTTGCCAGCGCATGGTTTGAAAGGAACTTCTAAGAGAAGGATTTCTCGGGAAGGGTTCCAACACCCCTGTGGTCATATTCTTGCTGAGCATCCCTCCCAGGCTCTTGTCCCTAAGCTCGTGTCCCCCAGTGGTGGCCCACCTGACGGCGTAATTGTCGTGGCTCTGGCAGGAAGTCCGTGCTCATGACGTGGTTGTGCTCGTGCTCGGAGCACGATGTGCATCCACTATTTTGTTGTGGGGAGTTGCTTGAAGGTTAAAAACAAAAACAAAAACCAGACTTGCGAAGACGCTGGAAGAGACTGAGAGAGATGCTCTCTGCTTGTTGTTTCTTAGATGCGTAAATGAAGATCCAGGGAAGGGAAGGATGTTTCCAAGGTCGTGAGAGTTACTGGTTACTAAGTGAGGCCAGGGCGTCCTGGACTGTGAGCCCAGACATATGAAAACTGCTCCTCGTTTTGTCTTTAAGTTGGTGGGTGGACGAGGACCTGACTAGCTAGGGACAGCTAGTGTGGGTCTTCCCTACAGGACAGCCTTGCATTTGCTCTGAATTTTGCAGGAAAGCTCCAGGAGGCACAAGTGGAAGAAATCCTGCCCTGTGTCCGTCTTGTGAGCTGCCAGGATTCTTAGTGAAAGCTCTGAATCAGGGAGTAAGAGCCCTAATAATTGCTGCTCGCCGCCACCTAGCCTGATCTAGAAGTCAGATGGCCTCCCCAGATTTCTGCCCCATCACTTGTAATGTGGGCTTCATTGCACCTGCGCTACAGATGAGTGTGGGAGTGTGTGCAAAATGACCTATGCAAACTGTAGGGTGGGAGTTGATACCTCCTGGATGCCAAGCACTGCGCTCGATGCTGGAGATGTGGGCAGTGACCAAGATAATCCAGATGCCCCCTCTTCTGGGGCAGAGGGTCAGAAAAAGCAAGTAGGCAAATGGCTAAGATAATTCATGGTAAGTGCTTTTCAGACAGTGGGAGGCTGATGAGATGTGTAACAGCTTGGGGAGACTTTGAATTGGGTGGCCCTGTTGGTTTCTGATGGGATGTGGACGGCTACTGTCATTGTAAATATAATGATAACGACACTGATGCCCAAGGGACAAGGTTGGCCAGTGTTGGACATTTCAGGATGGGAACTTGATAGTAAGAAATCCTGTTGCTTATTGAGTGGGCTCGCACATTATCGCTGACCTCATTCATTCATTCATTCATTCATTCATGTATTAAACACCTCCATGCGCTCAGCACTGCTCAGGCACTGGGTACACTGTGGGGACACTAGAACCATGGCGTGTGTGCCTGGAGCTTAAGGCAGAGTGGGGGAGACAGGACTTAATCATGCACGGCTGAATATTCAATTGTTAATTTTGATAAGGAGTCTTAAGGAAAAGCACAACGTTTGATTAAGGAGATTAAAGCAGGGGGCTGCTCTGGAGGGAGCTCAGGGAACCTCTCTGGGGTCACGTAGAAGGGGAGACCTGAGGCCTGGATGGGACTTGTCCAGCCTGGGAGAAGGGAGGGTGTGAGGGGGACAGTCTGGGCAGAGCAGTGAGTCTACGGGAGCAGGGTCCCGGGGAGTAAAGAGAGCTTGGCACTTTCTATGAAAGAGCCCAGTGTGGCTGGAGCAGCAGAGGGGTGAGGGGTGCATGGGAGATGCGTTTGGAGACAGATGCAGGGACTAGGTTGCTGGTAAGAATCTTAGGCTGTCCCAGGCCGGCGGAGTCAGACATCCCCCCCAACCCCCAGCTCACGGCTGCCCCACTCCACTTGCCTCTGCTCTTGCCCGATCCACGTGCCCCAGGGTGGCGGTTCTCAGCCCCGGTTCCATCATGTCCAGGTGGCCGCAGACGACTCCCAGGTGATCTCTTTGGCCTGACTTTCTGCCCTTCTCGAGCTGGGTGTGGGTCATCTGTTGTAGGAAACACCAGTTGCCCAGGAGGCCACCTGGGGGACTGTGGCCAGCCTCACCATGAGAGGCTCCAGGGTGGGCTGCAAGCTGGCAAGGAAGACTCACCAGGCAAGTTTCACGGCTAGTTCTCTTCACCCTCAGTCTGCAGGACAGCCCGGAAAATGCTTCAGTAGGGCGAGTCACAGGGTAGAACCAGTTGGCAACCAGTCCAGCTGATCCTACCGAACACGCTGTGCCTTCCTGCACCCCCAGGGCCTCTGTGCTTGCCATGCCCTCTGCCTGGGGCGGTCTTCCCTTGCCCTCCTCACCTCGTTGGCGCCTATGCCTCCTTCAGTGTTCAATATAGAAGTTTCCTCCAGGAAATCTCACCTGGCCAGGTGGGATGCCCCCATCGTACCCTCCATTTGTTTCCCCTCACTCTGGGACTAGGCCATGAACTCCTTGAGGGCAGGGCCTGGGTCTAGTTCTCTCTCAGCGCCCTGGTGCCTGACACTGACCTAATCAATAGCCATTAGAAAAGCATTTGCTGAAGACTTACTATGCTCCAGGCACTGCACCCGGGGCTAGGGTGGGGTGGGGGGGAGATGACCAGT
>NW_006436888.1:3629646-3653634 GCF_000325575.1 Pteropus alecto | reverse complement strand
CTGCTCTTGCCCTATCCACGTGCCCCAGGGTGGCGGTTCTCATCCCCGGTTCCATCATGTCCAGGTGGCCGCAGACGACTCCCAGGTGATCTCTTTGGCCTGACTTTCTGCCCTTCTCGAGCTGAGTGTGGGTCATCTGTTGTAGGAAACACCAGTTGCCCAGGAGGCCACCTGGGGGACTGTGGCCAGCCTCACCATGAGAGGCTCCAGGGTGGGCTGCAAGCTGGCAAGGAAGACTCACCAGGCAAGTTTCACGACTAGTTCTCTTCACCCTCAGTCTGCAGGACAGCCTGGAAAATGCTTCAGTAGGGCGAGTCACAGGGTAGAACCAGTTGGCAACCAGTCCAGCTGATCCTACCGAACACGCTGTGCCTTCCTGCACCCCCAGGGCCTCTGTGCTTGCCATGCCCTCTGCCTGGGGCGGTCTTCCCTTGCCCTCCTCACCTCGTTGGCGCCTATGCCTCCTTCAGTGTTCAATATAGAAGTTTCCTCCAGGAAATCTCACCTGGCCAGGTGGGATGCCCCCATCGTACCCTCCATTTGTTTCCCCTCACTCTGGGACTAGGCCATGAACTCCTTGAGGGCAGGGCCTGGGTCTAGTTCACTCTCTCAGCCCTGGTGCCTGACACTGACCTAATCAATAGCCATTAGAAAAGCATTTGCTGAAGACTTACTATGCTCCAGGCACTGCACCCGGGGCTAGGGTGGGGTGGGGGGGTGATGACCAGTGGAAACAGATGCAGGCACTTTCTTCTGCTTGCATGTATATTCAAAATTTTTCATAATAAAAAATTTTAAAAAATAGATAAGCCCCATCCTTACCTTCACAGAGGTTATTCTAGTGGGAAAAAGCCATTCATAATCACACAAAAAAAAAATCACACAATTTATCATAAAGAATGCTCGGAGTTATGCAGGAGAAATGAAAATCGCTTTTACGACTCCTGAGGACAGTCCCGGCACTGCTTTAAGAGTTCTTTGTACGCTACTCATTTAGCCCTCACAAAATTCCTGCGATGAAAGCACTATGATTATCCTTCTTGCAGAAAGGCAAACTGACTGAGGCAGAGAGCTTTGGCCAAGATCACCCAGGCAGGTGGGACTGGGATTCTCTCCCAGGTACACTGACTTTGGAGCCCACCTTTGTTCGATTATATCTGTCACCTCTGTGAAGACGCACACACGTCGTTCTAGTATTTCTAGAATCAGTCCCAGAGCTGTTCTTAGGGGGTGCATTTTTCTGCTTGTCCCGGCCACAGAAACTGAAGTGAAAAATCACAACAAACTTTTACCTTGACCTGGTCTGCCTCAGATGCTACATGCAGCCACAGTGACCTCTTGTGGCCAAAATGTGAATGGCATGAATATGCCGCGTGGATGGAGGTTTATTTCTGAAATCCGTTTGTACTCATCTGTGTGGCCTCATCTGTGTGGGTACCTGTGCTTGCATGTCCAAGGACACATGGAAGGATAAGTCTCCAAAGGTGACCTTGAAGGCCTTGGACATTGGATGGGACCGTGAGTGGGGGCTGTGGGAAGTCTGGGCCCCTGTGTTCTGTCACAGGTTTCCTAGGCACCGAGTCCCTGGCAGAGAAAGAATCAGCTATTCATTCACACATTTGACCAAATATTTATTGAACACCTACTATGTGCCAGGAATGTCCTAGGTGCTGAGAATAAAGCAGGGAATAAGAGAGACAAAGTTCCTGCCTCCTCTTCTCCCAGGTTGGGGAAAGAGACCCTCCTCCTTCGTCTGTTCCCCACTTCCGACCCCACCCCCTTCTTCCTCCTTATAATTTCATGTAATGATTGAATTCTCGCGGTTCGTATGTATGCGGAGTGTGAGTTTGTGTTGACGGAAAGGAGCCTGGTTTCTACTCTAGGAGAAAGAATAATAAACCACAAAACCAACACACACACACGTACGAACACACACTTTGCCTTCATGATGTTTACTTCCTAGTGGGGAGAGACAGACAATAAGCAGATGGTGATACAGGTCCCAGAGAGAAGTAATGACACAGTCAGAGCCAAGGCAGAGAGCGGAGTGGTGGGTGGGTGTCATCTTACGTGGGCTGGGTTGCAAATCTTGTTCATAAGCCAACACTTACGGATGATCAGAAGTTCTTGGGGGCATTGCAGTTTCTCTCTCTCTCTCTCTCTCTCTCTATCCCCCCACTCCCTCCAACCCTCCCTCTCTCCCCGCTTCTCCCTGCCTCCCCTCCTCCCGCCCCCTCTCTCCCTCTCCCCTCCTCCCTTCCTCCTAGATTTACCCAGAAGTCAATACATACGACGGTGTTTTCACTTGCCCGGCAGCCGACAGTTCTAGAGGTCGTGAGTCGGGGTGACCGCAGTGTGGAGTTTCCCTTGCTGGAACTTCTGCCATGCAGGACAGGGGAGGACGGGGCAGGACGGCATGCAAAGGCCTTGAGGAGGGAGCCTGAGGAGCAGCAGGGAGGCCAGAGTGACTGCAGGGGAGTGGGGAGGGGGAGACGGGCGTGGGAGGGAGGGGGGAGGCCAGAGAGCTGGGGGAGGGAGGCGTGGGGACCATCGCGTGGGGACCATCGCGTGGGGTTTTACAGCCTCGATGTCCGTATTGTTGGTGGAACTGACTTTGGCCTTGCGTGTGAAGGCAACACCTCCTCAGAATGACGAGTGACTCCGCTCACACAGAGCAGGAGCCATAAGACAACCTCCTGGCTCATGAGCCATGACACCGTTTGGGGGCCCTCAGTGGCCGGGCGTGATTCAAAGCTTGAATTATTTCCATTTCATTTTACAACTACCTTGGGTGATGGGCATCATCCTACCCATTTCTAGATGAGAAAATTGAGGTGCAGAGAAGTTGCAGAGAGAGTTCTAGGTGGCCAGAACGGCTCATCCAAAGGCACGATGAACGGAGGATTTGGGGACATCCCGGTGATGGAGAGAGGCTTGGTGGGGGCTGGGCTCTAGGAGATGAAGCTAGAGATACCAGTTGGGGCCACACTCTGCAGGGAGTTGTGTGTTATAAGAGAAAGTTAGAACTTTATCTTAACGTTGGCAAAATACTAAAGGAGGAAGGGACATGATAGTATCTACATTTTAAAAATCACTGGCTGTCAGCTTCAACGGTGGACTAGGGAGAGGCGGGCTGCGCCGTGGCAGCTTCAACGGTGGACTAGGGAGAGGCGGGCTGTGGCGTGGAGGGGTCGGAAGATCAGGGAGACGGATGGGAGGTTTGGGCCCAAATCTGAGAGAAAACTGTTGACCATCTAAAATAGGCTGAGGGCTATTTTCAAGGGAGAAACAACCTGATTTAGAGACAGACTGGAGGCGAGGGAGGGAGGTTTAGGAAGCGCATGCAGTTTGCATCTTTTTTTTACTGTCTGGAACGTTCGGGAGTGCAGGACGTTGGGCGAAACGCAGCAGACTTGAGAACTGCTTCTCGCACTGGAAGTCCTAGCTGCTTTGCTGCCCTGTCCTAATGTCCCCTTCGTGATCTGCTCACGTGCGTGGTGTCTGCAGATGGGCCGCGCTCTCTTCGAAGGGAAGCAAGCGCCATCTTTTGCACACTGAGCATTTTGTGTCAGTGGATGTCGCTTTTATTGTTATCCCTCTGGCTCCCCGAGGACTGAATCTATCATCTGGGCAATTATCGAATTTTCTAAATAATGAACAGCTTATCTCCCTTCTTATCTCTTAAAATTCTATTCGGGCTTCAAAGCCTGGTTCAACTGCCATCGCCCCCATGGAGGCGTGGTGGGTGGTGGGTGGGGAGCTGATTCTTGTTTTCTTGCTCTGCTTCTTTAATGCCCCTTTAAGGGGTCAAATGTTTCCGCTCCGGGCTGGGTGTGTGTTTTGGGGATGGGGGTGGCAGTGATGGGACGCAAGGCAGAACACTGGATGGGCTTTGGAGTCGGATACCTGGGTCCTCCCAGCTCTGCCGCGTGCCTGCGGCGCAGCTTTGAGCGGGTTGCCCAACCTCTGAGTCCTAACTTTCTCATCAGTAAAGTGGAGAAAAGAGCACCTGTATTGTAATGCTCACGTGAGGACTGAATAAGCTCATCGATCACAGAGCTTGGCACCATGCCTGTCATGTGGTAGGCACTCACGGAATGGTCGTGGGGGTTGTTATCATTAGCCACCCATCTGTTTATTAATGCTCCAGTTATTTACTGAGCACCTACTGTATGCCATACACTGTCCCGGGCATTTTGGGGGTGCACCAGTGAATAAAACACACGTCTGCCCCCAAGGGGATACAATTCTATACCGTCTAGTTGAGGGAGAAGTAGACAATAAACCGTAAGCACAGCACATAAATATATTTTATAGCATATTAGAAGGTGATAAGTGCTGTGGAAAAGAGAATGTAAAGCAGGGTATGGTGGTTGGCAGTGCTTGGGGTAAGTGTATCAGTCAGCTACTGCAGCGTAACAAACAATTCCCCAACCTGGTGGCTTGAAAGCAAGCACTCTGTGGTCCGTGGTTGGACAGCTCTGTGAGTCTGCAGGGTAGGTGGGCTCAGTTGTGTGTCTGTGGTTGCTTGCTGGTCTCGGATGGCCTCAGCCAGGACACCCCTGTTCTGTGCCATGTAGGCTCTCATTCTCCTATAGGCCGGAGCAGGGTTTGGAGAGAGCAGATGTACACAGGCCGCGCCTGGAGGCATATGTCATTTCTGCTGCAGCCCTTGGCTGCCTCTTAATGGAGCTGAAAGGTGACACTGAGAAAGGTATGCATGTGGCGGGGTGGGCGGTGGGGCAGACCGCTGTGGCCATTTTTGCAATCAGCCACCTCCGTGAGAAGGGTGCAGTTTGCAGTGTGAAACAGGGTGGTGAGAAAAGGTTGCTCTGCGAAGGTGGCCCTTGGACAAAGACTTGTGGGCGAGGGAGGCAATAGGCAGGGAGCCTAGAGGGAAGTGTCCCAGCCATAAGCTGTGGCTAGAGCTAAGGCCCTGGGGCAGGTTCATGTCTGGGGAAGTAGATCGCGAGACTGGAGGGCAGTGCCGGGGTGGGGTGTCAGGCGATGAGGACAGAGCGGCCATCAGGGACCTTTCGGACTGAGTGACACGGGCACTGCAGGGTTTTGAGCAGAGGCGGGACAGGACCTGACTTGCAATTTCAGAGGGTGGGGCTGAGTTTGCTTGTTGAGACTAGATCGTAGGGGACAAGGGTCAATGTGAGGAACCCTGCTGGGAGGCTCAGGAGTGATGCAAGGGAGAAGGAACGCAGCTCGGGCCAGGGGACAGTCATAGCACCAGCCTCCTAGGCATGGCTGCTTCGAGGCAGGTAGCACGGTGATGCAAAGGGTCCGCTCGGGGCTCAGAATGTGACCAGTGTCCAGCAGCTTGAAGAGATGGTGGCTTCTGTTACAGAGGGAGTCGCTAACCACCATCACTTCAGAAGGATCACCTCGGCTACTTTGGACCTGCCCCGTGGCCCTGACTGCCTCGCAGCCCAAGTGTCTGTGTGTGCTGCTGCGCCCCACTGAGACCAAGCGCCCCGAAGTCACCAACTGTGTCCAGCTCCTGGCACCACACCCACTAGCACGGCAGGTCCCTGGGCGATTGGGTCCATTCACCCTGTTGTGAAACCAAGTCGGCCAGGAGCCGTGTCTCAATCACCTGCCTCCTCGGGGCAAAGGCCCCTCATAACCAGGGGGCACCCGGTCAACCTCACTGTTCTCACGTCTTCACCCACATGTAACACGTTTCCCTCTGAATCGGAAAAAGGTCCCACGGGCCACAGCGTTCGTGGTCCCAGCTGTTTCCTGCCACGCTGCACGTCCCCTGCACGAGGGCTCAGGGGCTGCTGTCCTCCTCGATGTCCACGGTTGTTTGACACGGAGCCCAGGAGAGGGAGGCAGAGTACAGCAGAAAGGGTGTCCGGGAGCAGCGCTGTCCATCTTCCGATTCTTCATTTTCAATCAGATGCTCTGGGGGCAGCCGCCCTCGGACACTGAGGCAAAGTCAGGCTCCCCCAAGCCTCTCCTGTCCCCAGCCCCCTCCTGCCCCTCCCTTTCCTCCTTCCCACCACCCTCACCCCCTTTCTCTTGCCTTTCTTTCCCTCATCCCTCCTCCTCCTGGCCTCCCCCGCCTGCTCCCTCGGCACGCTGGGCGGCTGCAGAGGGGCCAGGGAGGAGAATAGTAATGGGAATGAAGACAGGAGATAGAGAAGGGCCCCTTTCCGGGCACGGCGATGGGGCGAGGGACCCCGCTTGACTCTTTGGGTCCCACGGCTCCTTGCTCCTAGCCAAGGCTTCAGTCTGCCCTTCAAAATAGTGGTGAAGCCAACTCATGGCACCTGCTAGATGCTGGGCCGGGTGATAACTGACATGTGAACGTTATCTTGTGCTCCTCACGAGGACGAGGACGACTCCGTGAGGTGGAAGGAGAGGCTTAGAGCAGAGATGAGACCCCTGCCAGGGACACAGAGCTGGTGAGTGCTGAAGCCAGGACTGGAGCCCAGGAAGTCCCAGTGTGGACTTGCTCTGTGCCCCTCACCTCTGGCAGCCCCTCACCGCCTGCAGCTGTCAGGGGCCGGAAGGGCCGCTCCGCTGAACTGAGATGGGCTGTAAGCGTAAATGTACACCGGATCTGAAGAGTTAGGATGACAAAAGGGTGCAGAATGTTGCATTCGTGATTATTTATACTGATTTACTTGCTGACATGGTCATTTCATGGAGATAGTACGGCAAATAAAGTGTTAATTACATTTTTTTTCTTTTTACTTTTTTAATGCATTACCTAGAAAACTAAAAATTACATATTCGCCTCACTTTCTAGTTCTGTTGGAGCATGCTGGTCTAGATCTTAGGTTTTCAATCACCATATTCTACCGAGTCTATTGAGCTGTCCCCTCCCCCAGCCTCATGCCCCAGCTCCTGCCCTGGCCAGACTTTACGCTTTTGAAGACAAGGCCCAAGGCTCACTCCTATTTTTTATTTTTTATTTTTGAAATTTTATAAGAATCTATTTGAGCCACACCGATGGCATATACCAGGGAGCGAGATCTCAAATGCTCCGGAGAACGACATTTTCGCAGTTTCTTTTATGCGTTTGAAATCGAGAGGGAGGGACGGTCAGGAAGAAGGAGGTGGAGCTGGGGGGGCGAGGTGGGCACTGGGTTCCGTGGCCCCTTAGATGGGATGTGACCACGACTAGGTTTGTTCTGCTTTTCATTTTAAAAAATGTTGTTTTTCACCCACATGTAACACGTTTCCCTCGGAATCGGAAAGGTCTACTTGGCATACAAGATTATATTAGTTTCATGTCCACAACATAGAGAGGTGACATTTAGATACCTTACGATGTGATCACCATGATAACGCTAGCAACCATCTGTCGCTCTACAAAGTGATTACAATGTTATCGACTGCATTCCCTGTGCTGTGCCTCACATCCCCACGGCTCGCATCCAAGCAGCCTAGGTGTCCATTGATAGACAAATCTATAAAGAAGAAGAGGGACGTACATGCAATGGGATATTACTGAGTCATAAAAAAGAGTGAGATCTTGCCATCGGCCACAACAGGGATGGACTTAGAGGGTATTATGCAAAGTGAAATAAGTCAAAGAAAAACAAATATGGTATGATCTTGCTTATATGTGGAATCTAAAAAACAAAAAAAAATCAAACAAAACAGGACAGAAACAGACTCACGGACACAGAGAACAGTGATGACTGACAGGGGGCGGGGGTGGGGGCTGGGCGAAAGTGAGGGGCAGTAAGAGGTGCAAAGTTCCGGTTGCTTTTCTTCTTTTTTGCGTTTTATTTGGAAAGCATCATAAGCTCTCAGGAAGTTGCAAAAATCGCCCAGAGAGCGGCAGGCACCCTTCGGTGCTCCTGCCCCGCGGTGGGTCTGTAGCTGGAGGAGGGGGTTTCGGACAGTGTGTGCAGATGGAGCCAAGCGTGGATGAAGGAGGCGCTCGCCCTTGCCCACCCTGCTGGGGATGCCTGTCGTCCAGCCCTGGAGACCTGGGCGTTGAGGAGGACCCTGCGATGTTGGGCGTCAGCTGTCTGAGCCGGTGACCGCTGTGTTTTCCTCCCCAAGCCCCGCTCTCTCCATCTGGAGAAAAGGGTGGATGGTGGTGCTTTACCTCACAGCCGCTGTTCGGCTGTCCGGACTGAAAGGGACGGTGCAGGCTAAGTGGCGTCACAGCCGCTCTGCGGGCGGGGATTCTGGCGGGGAGCACAGAGGTGGCTTGCCCAGTGGCTGAGGCCCCGAGACCCCAGTGCAGATCTCCAGTTCCTGTTTTCCTCAGACCCCCAGAGGGGCAGCAGTCAGCAGGGATGGCTCTGCTCTCAGCTGCCGAGAGCAGATGCAGTCAGTGCCCAGTACCTGCCAAGGCCGGTGCTGCTTTTCTCCCACATGGCCTCAAACACAGATGGGCCAGTGACCTTGGCGTTGAAGCACATGCCTCCTGGTGGTTTCGGGAGGGGTCGGGCATGGCGAGGAGCAGGGTGGCCTCCTGTGCTCTGCTGTGCAGAATCTGTGCATCACTGGTTGCCAAGGCAGCGGGGACAGAAACCATGGGAACCATGGAGATGGGGCAGGAGGCTCTTCTCCCTCGGCCTCTGAGCCGCGCTCCTCCAGGGCTGCTGGTCCTCACTCCTCACGCTCACAGGTCTCAGGGCCCCCTCCTGCCCTCCAGCTCCATTATCCCAGGGCACTCATTTCCCACCGTGATTTCTTGTGGAGAAAACGACTCATTAGAGAGCCCCATTTCAAACTGTTATCGTGGTGGTTCTGGGCAGTGGGGAGCCCACTGCCCTGAAGGCACTCAGCATGGGCAGACAAAAAGGTATCATCTTTTAGGGCAACCTGGGGCTTCAGATTCGCTTCTTAGGAGATCCGCAAGGCCATTACTGAGAGAACTGAGATCATCTGTCTGAAAGGGTGACTTAAACCAGGGTGGCCTCTGACTTTGCTGAATCGGGGGTACAGACCACCGGGCTCGTGAGAAGGCCTGGAAAGAACCAGACCTTGGGAGCTTGTGCTTTGGATCTCTGAGATGTGAAATGCCCTAGAACTATGAGAAGGTACCGTTTTTAATCCTAGCTGCCCCTAATCTGTCTTTGACCCGATCCAGTACTGCCCTCTCTTTCCGCTTCACAGCCAAACTCCTCACAAGACTCGTCAGTACTTCTTACCTCCTCTCCCTCGTCATCTGCTCTGTCTGCAGCCCCTTCCAGCTGGGTCTCGTCCCCCCCATCCAGGCCATCGACGACCTTCATTTTGCTAAATTCCATGGTCAGTCCTTCCACGCGACGTCCTAACAGCGTTGAACACGGGGGACCACGTCCTCCTTGACACGCTTTCTCTTCCTGGCTTACGAGACGCTAGACTGAACCGGTTTTCTCTGATGGTGCTTGCCATGTCTTCTCAATCTCCTTCGCTGGCTCCTGATCTTCCACGTGAACTTCGAGGGTCTGTCTCCGGCCGCTACTCTGTGCGTACTCTCTCTCCAGCTGGCCTCATCCAGTCTCATGGCTGTAAATGCCACACACTTGCTGGTGGCTCCCAGCTGAGCAAGCACAGCCGTGGCCTGCCTGCTAAGGTCTCATGTTCAAGGCTCCGGTTGACATCTCTGCTTGGATTTCTGATAAGCATCTCAAACAGCAAGTCGAGACGAGTTCCTCGATTGGTATTCCTGTACATCCTCTCCTCCCATTTTCTCTGCTCCTTCATCTATTTATCCAGCATGTTTTCGGCATACGTTATGGGCTAGGGAGTCTTCTAGGTATTCTCTATTTTACTTGGGAGGGTGTTTATGGGTTGAATTGTGTCCTTGAACAATTTATGTGGACGTTCTAATGCGCAGCACCTCAGACCGTGAACTTATCTGGAAATAGGGTTGCAGAGGTAATTAGCTGGGTTAATATGAGGTCAAACTGGAGAAGTGTGGGCTCCTGATCCAATAGGATTAGGGTCCTTGTAATGAGAGATTCAGACACAAACACACTGAGTGAGAACACCTCATGAGGGTGAAGGGAGGGTTGGGCTGATGCTCCCACAAGCCAAGAAACACCAGATTGCCAGCAAAGCCACCGGAAGGTAGGCGAGGGGCATGAAGCGGATCCTCTCTCACAGCCCTCAGAAGGAAGCAACCGTGCTGACACCTTGATTTTGACCTTCCGGCTCCCAGAACTGTGAGGCAATACGTCTCTGTGGCTCTGAGCCCCTCGCTTTGTCCTCCTGTGTTACAAACTCATCCCGGAGAAGACACAGTAGGCAAACGCATAGATGTTCAGTGTGTCACGCGGGGATACATATCACAGAGACAAACAAAGCAGTTCAGGGAGTTAGGAAGCACTGGGAGGGGCGGCGGTTATTTTATGGCGGTCAGGGAAGGCCTCACTGACAGAATGACGCTGGAGCAGAGACTCAGAGGGGACAGTACGTGAGCCATGTGGGTATTTGCAAGACAAGTTTTCTAATAAGAGAGAAGAATAAGTTCAAAGGCCCTGAGGTGGGAACAGGTAACTACACTCAAGCCAAAATCCTAGGTGGCATCCTGGACCCTGTCCCTGCCTTCA
The DNA here is from genome assembly GCF_000325575.1 of Pteropus alecto. NCBI lineage: Eukaryota > Metazoa > Chordata > Mammalia > Chiroptera > Pteropodidae > Pteropus > Pteropus alecto. The sequence continues at coordinate 3,643,114 of NW_006436888.1, read as the reverse complement.
CACCTTACACGCAATCCGACAGCGAACGCTCCACAGGATTCCAAACTCTCCCCAATATCCAGCCACTTTTTCCTCCCTCTCCCAGCATCCCCTGTTCTGAGCCACCCTCATCTTTTGCTTGGACTATGAGAGAAACCTCACCACGAGACACCTCTTAACTGGAAGTCTCCCCATTCCCACACTCACACCCACACATCTCTCCACGCAGCAGCCAGGTGAGTCTAAAGGCCACTCCTGTCCTCTGCTCACCGACCCTGAGTGTTTCCCATCTCCCTCCAGGTTACAGGCAGATCTTGAGCTGGCCACTCTGAGGGCGCTGCCCACCCCTCTTCCCTTCGCTGCGGCCACTCTGGCCTGCCTGCCGGCCAGTGACTGTGCCAGGTCGGCTCCTGCCTTTGCTTCCTTCCCTTGCCTGTCCCCTCTCCCCAGCACATTTTGCGACTTAATCCTTTGCACTGTTCAACCCTTGGCTCACCTGCTACCTGGTCAGTTCTCTGTTGAGGTTTCACATGACCTCGGTCTTCACTGAAGGACAGAAAACGACTAGGTCGTGTGCCTTAACCTACACCACCGCCAGAAAAAAAATTTCAGGTAGGCTCCGTCTGTGATTTGAGAATTCTGGACTGCATTGTCTAAGGACAAATAATAGCTAATGATTATTGATTCTTAAAATGATCCTAGGAGTCAGGCAACTCCCATTTTATAGAAGAAACCAGGGCTCAGAATGGTTCAGTAGCTAGCCTGAAGGCACTCGGCCGGTAAACGCCCCAAATGGGTGTAAACCTCGGTTTATTTGATGTCTAGTCTGCCGAGTAGATTAACATTTCTGTTCATTTGTCACTCATGTCCCGGACTCCAGGGACATTCAATCAATAAGAAAAGGAGGCTTAAAGGTCAGATAATTCTTGGTTTTTAAGCAGAAGGAATATTCCAGGTATCATTTGTTCCCGGTCTCTCTTCTGACGGGAGAAGGGGATACGTGTGAGTGATGAAGACATTCCACATCAGCAGAGTGCTGACAAAGGCCGCAGATTGCTGACATTTACTGAGGGTGTCCTACGTGCTCGGCCATGGGCTAAGCCCATCCACGCATCAACTAATCTCGATCGGAAGGACAGGTTGATGTAATCTCACTTCACAGGTTAGGAGACTTTGGGTCAGAAATAAAGTCACAGTTTGGGCTCCCACGGCCTGGACACAGGCGAGCCAGAGGATGAACCCAGAGGGTCTGACTCCCACGTGTTTATTCATCAGAAATGAAACAGGTGGATTCTGGGCCATGGTGCAGCATCCGCTACAGTCTGCCTTCAACGGATGAGATGTGATTCTGCTCAGAGGCGGGGTGGGGCTAGGGGACGTGACCTCTTGCTATGATTTGCTCTCAAAGGAGTTCCATTTTCCTCCATCTGAACGTCTTTGTTCTAGAGCTAATGCCCATTTTTAATGACAACTTTCTTTGAGAGACGAAAGCTGTGGGGCTTTGCCTGAGTCATGCTCCGACTCTGACTTACTGTCCTGGCTTCCTCAACTCTTCCTCTAAAATGAGCCGTCCCAGCTCTCTCACGGACTTGTGGTTTCTGTCAAAGCCGATCAAAACACTCAATAAGGAAAAAAACAAAAACAAAAACAGAAACACTTCAGGCCTAAAGATGTTCTGATTCCGACGATTGTAATGAGAACTGAAGACGGCAGAGGCCGACTCAAACCTCATTATCGATTTGAGTAAACGTGAAGGGTGGTGTATTTCGTGTGTCAGTTATCTATTGCCACAAACCACCCCCAAAGTCTGTGCCTTAAAACGACAAGCGTGTGCTCGGCCACTATGGGTGGGCAGTTGAGGCTGGGCTCGGAGGGGAGGTTCTGCTCTCTGCTGGGCTCCTCACATGTCCAAGAGTTGGTAGCTGGCGTCTGGTCCGGGACGGCCTTGGCTCGAATGACGGCTCAGCTCTCTTGCACCTTACCCTTACCTCCCTCCACCAGGCCAGCCCAGGTACGTAGGTTCTCACGGCCTCACGGAGATATAACAATGAGCACAGCTAAGTGTGAAAGAGCAAGGGGAGGGTGCATGGGACCTAAACGCTCTGCTTTCTTCACCTTTGCGAACATCACTTAAGCCCCAGAAAGTCGCAAGGCTTAGTGCAGAATCGGAATCAGACTCTGTACATCTCGGGGAGCTCAGAGGGCATGGATTCAGGGGCGTCAATAACCGGGGTCACTACTGCAATCAGACTGCTTCATGGGCTTCTCAGATGACGTCACCAGCGGCAGCCTCGTTTTATGGAAGAGAACTGGACTGGAATTGGAATATCTGGATATTGCTCTCGGCTCTCTCATCGGCTCACTGTGTGTCCCTGGGGGAAGTCACTTTCCTTCCCTGGCCTCTAGTTATGACTGGTGAAACTAAGATTTTGGGCGAAGGACTCCCACCGTTGTCCCATGTCTCCAAGGCCGAGTCCTTGCATTGAGTCAGGGTTTAGGAGCTGAATATAAGAACCCTTCCACGCTTCACCGATTGACTGAGTGCCCGGACACTGCAGATAGAACACAGTGAAGAAATTCTTCGTCTCGAGGAGCTTTTTCCTTCCTCCTCCTCCATCACCGCCATCACCACCGCCACCACCTATGAAACGGTGGTTTGGCATTTATGTCAGGCCAGACAATGTACTAAGTTCTCCCTTTACATGTACAACCTTGTGATGATAAGGACTATTATTACTACTGTGCCAAGTACTTTTCATTTGCCCCTCAGAGCCCTTGTCCACACTCCTCTGTGCTCCTTTATGTCTTAGGGGGCTGACCCCTGTGGACTTCGCTAACTGGCTTCCTTACTCTCAGGTTTCCGGTTGGGTCTGGCCAGTGGAGATGCTGGCCGAGGCTCAGAGGCGCATGGGGCCAGGCGCTTTGTTTCCCTGGCTTCCTTCTTAGCAGGTGGCCAGGGGCTCCGGCTCTGGCCAGGCGGCCCCTCCACGCAGCCACCTTCCCTGGGTCTGGTAACCACCCTGCCTGCCTCCTTTCAGGCCTGCGGGGTTCAGTTTTCCACTGCTGCGGGCCCATGAGCACTGTTGTTTCCCTTCAGTCCTGACCATGCCTTTGCGTACATCCCCTTTACTATGTTCCCGTCCGATAACCCAGTTTGAATGCCATTGGCTTCCTGCCCATGTTGGCTGATACACCTTCATTTTGCAGATGAGGAAACTAAGCTTTGGCAATGGCTTTATTCCTAATGAGCTGTGCGGTCGTCATCCTGGGTCTCAGCTCAAATGCTACCTCCTCAGGGAAGCCTTCCCTGGGGTCCGAAGTAGCCTTCTGTGCCAGGTGTCCCCAAGACCACCCACAGGTTTGATGATTCACTCACAGGACTCAGCCTATAGTCATAGTCACAGCTATGGATTATGCCAACAAAAGGATCTAAAGGAAAGTCAGCACGGGGCAAAGGTACCTGGAGGGAATCCAGTGGGAACCAGACACGAGCTTCTGAGAGGTCCTCTTGGTGGGGTCACACAGGATGTGCTTAATTCCTCCAGCACGAATTGTGACAACACATGTGAAATGTCATGTGGCAGGGAAGCTCACTAGAGACGCGATGTCCAGGGTTTTATTGGGAGATGGTCACGTGGGTGTTCTCTGCCTAGCATGTCCCCAAATTCCAGACTCACAGAAGGAAAGCAGGGGTTCAGAATAAGCCACATTGTTTGTACAGATGGCTGAGGCACAGTGAGCTGCCCTTACCGTCAAGGGGAAGTTCTATGTCAGCACAGGAAACTGTTTACAATCCTAGTTCTCAGGCGCTCGCTATAGTGGGTCGAATGGTGTACCCCTTAAAGACCTGTCCCATCGAATTCCTGGAACCTGTGAATGTGACCTTATTTGGAAAAAGGGTCTTTGCAGGCGAAATTAAGTCAAGGATCTTGAGATAAAAACACCATTCTGGATAATTTGGGTGGTTCCTAGGCCCAATGACAGGTGTCCTTATAAGAGACCGAAGAGGAGAAGGTCTCGCGAAGACGGGGTTACAGATTTGAATGATGTGGCCACAAGTGAGGGAACACCGGGAGCCACCAGAAGCCTAAGAGGCAAGGGACAGATTCTCCTGGAGAGTTCCTTAGATGGAGCAAGGTCCTGCCAGAGTTGGGGCTTCTGGCCTCCCGAACTGGAGAGAATAGATTTCTGTTGTGATAAACCACCCAGTTTGAGGTCATTTGTTATGGCAGACCAAGAAAATTAATGCACCAGCCAAGGGCCGAGCTTGCAAAGAGGCCCTTCCAAGTAAAGCAATCTCAAGCCTGCTATACTAACTCTTTTTTACACTCCCCCTGACCCTCGGCAAAGTTACCTGCCACCACAGGACCCGTTTGTTATTTTTATAGCACTTTTCTTACCTTAATTATGCTGTCTAGTCATTCATTTAACACATATTTACTGATCGCATCCTATGTTCTAGGCACTGTGCTGGGTTTTGGGGACACAGTGATAGGAAAAACAGACAGGGACTCTGCCTTCATGGATTTTTCGATGGGAAGCTACAGGAGGAAGGTGGACCACAGCACCTTTCGGCTAGTGGCTGAGTCAGCTGCCCCGCTTTGCCTCTAAGTATGTTTTGATAAAATTTGGCTCCTTCCTACCATTACTCAGAAGGCAGGTGGGGCCTGGGATGTTTGATTGTGTGGCACATCGAGATCCTGTTCAGAACCCAAGGTTACTTCATTATAGCCCAGACCAAGCACATGAAAAAGGCCTCTTTTTCCTGAGAGCATCTTTGGGTCAGAAGGGAGCCTGAGATATCATTGGGCTTAGAGGCGATGCTCCAGAGGGTCCAGTCTTTCCCCTGGGCTCAGACCCGGGTGCTGCAGTGAAGCGCCCTAGCGAAGTGCCCCACGTGGGCATTTCACTGTGCTTTCTTGCAGCTTGAACCACAAATGTAGACTTTGTATATATGTTTGTTTCCCATGTCTCCCCTATTAAAATTATAGCTACCCCAGGCCCTTAGCTGAGTATAGATCTTGGCACTTAGTAGGTACTCATTAAATAGTGGTGAACATACTTTCCTTTTTAAAAGGACTTTCACACCATTGTGCAATTAGTGTTGATTTATATGTTTCCCTATCAGACCATGAGCTTCTTGGGAGTACCAATCATGTTATAGCATTTTTATAATCCTAGCACAGAAGGGCTCAGTCAAGGCTAGATGAATGAATGAATGAGTAGATGAATGAATGAATGAATTGAAGAGTACGAATATGAGCACGTGCACAATAAACCCAGCTTTTGAAAGGTGTTTTGATGAAAAATTAAAACAATGTTCTCAGAGCACTTAGGAAGTCTCTCCGAGATTTGGGCCACTTTTCCTCTGGGTTTTAGATGTCCAGGACAGTTAATTTTGTTCAGTCCGTTGCAGCCTGCCCTGAATCCAGATAGCTGGGTGATTTTTCTAGAACTTTGGCGTCAATGTTATGAGACTGGTTCCCACATTAATACTTACATCCCGTCTGTTCTGCTCTCCAAGTTGTCTTTGTGAGACTTCTTAGAGTCGACCTCTAGAATCTTAGTTTCCAGATGATTTTCCAATTTGTAATAATGACCATTCTGTCTGGTTTTTATCCTTAATATTTCCTGATGGACTTTTCAAAATCTATTTATGCTTTTGATCTTCTAAGAAAGCAAACGTGAAATGGACTAATAAAAATCCAGAACGCAACACAGTTTTAATAAGTCGATCTGTCCTGTGCTGTCATAGACCCACACTTCCACTGCACTGTTCAAGAACTCATCAGAGGAAATGACCTCTCTGTCAGGAAAAATTGCTCCATATAATAATGTAATCACAAAGAAGGAACATTATTTTCCTATATATTATTCCCAGCAGAAATTGGAGTAAGTAAGCCGTCATATTAAAAATATCTCGGATGCCAAAGTTCCTATTTGCCTGCCTGATGGAGTTTCATTTTCTTTATAGGAGAGGCAAACCCAGTTCTCACTGGCAGCGTTTTATTTTAAGGGTTCATTAGGCAATTGTACATTACATTCAGACACCTGTGGAAGTGCAGATTATATCTACATGAATATAAATTCCTTTGTTATGGCTCACACTATTACAGTCAGTAACAGATGCCTTTTTAAGGACAGATACTTAAAATGAAGTGTGTATGGATGCATCCACTTATCTTCCTTAAAATGTTAGTGGCAACGTTGTGTGTTTTTTAAATTTAGGAAGTCAGGATGAGGAGAGATGAAAGCATCTCTACTCTATTAAGCATCACCTTCCGTTAAAAGTACCGTACCAGTTAGAAAATTGTATGTGTTTAAATGGCATCTTACTTAATGAATCCTCTCTTTGAACCACATTTACTGCACAAGAGAAATGTTTTTCTCCATCTCAGTAGGGCCATGGAGACAACTCATCCAAGGCTGAGTTGATCTCGGAGTCCTCCTGTCTTATGAATTATTCAGTAGTTTCCCACTTCAGAAATATAAATTGGCTCTCTATAGTGGGTGAGGGTCAGAGAAGAGGTAGAAAGAGTACTGTCTGTGTGGGAGGGGGGCTTAGTGCACAGACGATACGTGCTTCACCCTCGTTTTGCAACTGAGTTCTTTTGTTTGAGATGTTACCCAGAGAGAGTTGGTGGTGAGGTTGGTGGTTAAAGTGAGACTGAGCAGTGCTATTTATATGGTTTTTCTTGTGAAATAATTTAAATCCCAAATGTCCCAGTTCCTCATCTGGAAAATGGGGATAATTATATCTATCGCACTGGCTTGTTTTGAAGTTTTAAAGAAGTGATGTAGAACTTCTGATTCTTTGAAGTAGCTTGGGTAGACTAACCCTTCCCTCCCTGAGAGGTCAAATCCTGGGGAGAAGAAAATCTCATTCAGGTGAGCCTCACATTTGTGTCTGCTTTCTCCTCTCAGGTATTTGCTGCAAAGGAGAATAGAGGTTGAGCAGAAAGAGATGATGTGGAGTTCAAGCAGTCTTGAGAGTTTGGGGAGACAGGGGTTAGAATTTATGGATGCCCAAACAATTGAGACTTGAAGGGCCAGTGTCCTAGAAAGGAGGAAATCACAGAAAAATGAGCTCAATAGTCTAAGTACGATTTCACATTGATGCAGTGGGTAAATTCTTAAATTGCAAAAGCCAACAAGTGTAAAGCAGAATCTAGGAGACTAAAGAGCTAAGCAGAAGTTTCAGTAGTTAAATAGAGCCTCTACAGTTTTTATATCCACAATGTCTTGCATTGAATAAGTTACCATGATAGAAAATGGAATCAAATGACTGGAAATCACGAGAAAAACAGATTAATTGGTAATCTGAACATTGGCGTTTTTAGACAGACTTTAAAATAACTCTGGTTCATCTGTTCAAGAAAATAGAAGAAAAGAGTTTCACCAAAGAAGTAGAAATCTATTTTAACAACTAGATGAAAATGTTGTACCTTAAAAATAAAATAACTGAAGTTAAGAATTCAATAGATAGGTTAATGGTAGGTTAGACACAGTAGAAAAGAGGATTAGTAAACTGGAAGAAGGATGAGTAGGAAATACCTAGATTGAAGCACAGATTGAAAAAAAGATGGAAAAACGCTGAAAAGAATTTCAAAACATGTGAGACATGCTAAAAAGTTCAAACATGTGTGTAAATACAATCCTAGAACTAGAGGACAGAATGAATGGGATATAAGCAATATTTGAAAAAAATACTCACAGAAAATTTTTTGTACTCATCAAAATCATTAAGCCCCAGATTTAAGGAAGTATAAACCTCAGGATAAATACAAATAAAACCACTGTAGCCACATCATAATAAAACATTTCGACAGCTAAATACAAAGGGCATCTTAAGAGCATCAAAAGATAAAAATACATAACCTTCAAAGAAGCAACAATGAAACTGTAGCCAATTCCTCAACAAAAATGATAGAAACTGGATGACAATGAAGTGACATCTTTCTGTGATTGAAAGAAATGCCCACCTACAATCCTATATCCAGCAGAAAAAAAAAAATCCTTCAAAAAATTAACATGAAGTAAAAAAACGTTTTAGAAGACAAACGCTGAACTGCACCAGAAAAATACCTAAGTCAAAAGGAAAGTGCTTCTGATGGAAGCATGGTTGTCCGTGAAGGGTCGGAAATGGTATATTTATAGTAAATCTAGTTGAAATCTGTCAACTTAAACAATTATAGTAATTCTTTCTAGGATTTAAAATTTAGGACAATAAAATACATAAAATACATGACAATAACTATATATTGCTTATAAGAATATATAGAAAATTAAAATACATGACAAATGTAGCCAAGAAATGCAGAAGATGGGTAAAATGAGTTAAGATGTTAGAAGGTCCTGGCATTGTCCAAGAAATGGCAATGTCCTAATATAGATACATTTTAATAAGGCAAGTATGCATGTTGTAATCTCTATGGTAACCTCTAAAACAATACAAAAATAGTATATAAATGAGAATCTGATGGAAAGAGAAAAGTAAAATAATAAAAAAGACCTGAGCAATTCAAAAGAAGGCAAGAAACAGTAAAAATTGACAAATAAACAGAGGAGACAAATATAAAACGAATAGAGAAAAATTAGTTTTATGTCCAATATATCAGGAATTACACTAAGCAGGGACTAAATATTTCAATTCAAAGCAGATATTTCCAGATTAGATTTTAAAAGACAATAACTATATACTGCCTATAAGAAATACACCTTAAAATAAAGACATTGAAAAGCTAAATGTGAAAGAATGGAAAAAGATATAACATAAAAATCCTAACCAAAAGAAAATTTGTATTAGTGGTAGATTGTGTAGTAATAATAATATCAGACAAAATAGACTTTAAGTCAAAAAAATTTTACTAGACATGAAAAGAAATTTTTATTGTGATAAAAGGGTGATTTCAACAGGAATATATAATGAATCTAAATTTGTATGTACCTACTAACATAGCCTCTAAATATATAAAGCAAAAATAGACATAATTAAAAAGAGAAATAGATAAATATACCACAATGGCTGGAGATTTTTAAGATACTTCTGTAATTGATAGAACAAGCAGACAAAAAAAATCAGAAAGGATATAAAATATTTGGAAAATACAACAAAGAAATTTGACATTATTGACCCACTTCGAATACTGCAAATAATTGCAGAATATCCGTTCTTTTTAAGAACTCACAGAACATTTACCCAATAGAAAAAATATTTGGCCATAAAAGACTGATTCCCATAAGTTCAAAAGGGAATGGGAGGTGAGGATTTGGAGATGGAAGAAATAAACAATTATCAGAGCAGTTTTCTTCAGAGAAATCAGACGGTGGCTGAAGGGGGACATGGGATCGAGGAAAGCCTTTGCTGGGTTCTCTTTCATTTTTTAAAGATTGGAAATGTGGTGGTATACAGTATAGAGGGAGTTGTGGATAAGAGTCCTAGTTTCTTCCATATGATTTTGGACTCTGTGACAGCCACAGAATGCAGGTAGACATCTAGTTCCATGTCTGCAAACATCCCATGGTGTTTAATGTTCCCTAAACACCAGTAGGGATGTGAGGAGACTAAGTGCATGGAATAGTTCTCAGGTTTCAGCTCTGGCTCAACTCCAACTCCAGGTTAAGTAATCAGATTCCTGGCCCTGCTCATAAGTTCCTTCATTGCCTCCTATTTGTTCTGGGGATAAACTGCCTTAGCATGGCTAATGAGGCTCACTGCCTCCTGGCTTCCACTCGCCAACCTCCACTCCATCTGCTACCAGCCAGTGCTCTCCCTCGCCTGCCTAGGGTGGCCAACTGGCCTGTTTTGCTCAGGACCAAGGGGTTTCCCAGGATATAAGGCTATCAATTTTAAAATCTAGAAACTCTCAGGAAAACTTTCCTTGTACCATCCTCTCCCCTCGCACACGTCCAAATTCCTGCGAATCACTGGCAGTTTCCTGAATGTACTTTGCTCTCTCTTGACTTTGCACAGAATTGCCGTGCCGGAACATCTACCTTCTCTCTTTTCTCTTGGCTAAGTCCTCTTCTCCCCTTTTAAAACTCACGTCAAAGGTCACATTTTCCAAAAAGGTTTCTTTGTCCTCCCCTTGGCCCTCCCCCCGCAGTTATGTGACCCATAGCATTCTGGGCTTATACTTGTCATAATTCTTATAACACTGAATTGATATCATTTAGTCCCTCTGTTAGATTGCAAGTTCCTTGAGAATAGGAGTTATGACCTTTAATTCATCTTGGTAACCCCAGTGCTTAGCATAGTACTCGGTGTATAATGAGTAATAAGTGCTTGTTGAATAAAAGAAAGCATAAATGGGTATTATAATGGGGAGAAGAACCAAAAAAGGTTATATAGCTGGAAGGAACCAGAGCAGTGATTCCCAAGGAATGAACAACCCTCCAATTCTTCATGGATGAGTTTCCAGGATTGAATTCATCTGTGAAATGCATATATTTACCTCCTAAGGTGTTGTGAGGATAAAGCAAATTAATAAATGTGAGATTCTTAGGATAGCTTTAGGTGCATTGTAAGTGTTCTGGTTATCTACTGTTGGGTAATAAACATCTCAGAGTGTAGTGGCTTAAACAGCATTGCAATTTATTGACATTATCTCTTCGGCTAGTCTGAGCAAATATGGCTTGGCACCTTTAATGTGACTATAGTCAGATAATGACTGGAGCTGGGGTCCTCTTGAAGGCTTCTTCACTCACATACCTGGAGTCTAGACTGGGAAGACTCACATGACTGATGGCTGGCATAGCTGGGCTCACTAGGCATCTTTCCATATATGCTGTCTTCCCAGATGGTCTGTCCAGCATGGTAGCCTCTGTCCGCCATAATCAGATGTCATATATGGCAGATAAAGGCTAACCCAGGGGTAGCTGCATTACCATTTATGACTAGCCCATGTATTTTCAACAGAGGTGACATTGTCCTCTGGGGACAAAAGCTGGCTCATGGGGAGGTATGAAAAATATTGTTCTTTTAATGTAAAAAACACAGACATACATACAGTATAAGAAATATATATGTGGAATAAAATATAGAGGCGAGAGTGATTAGGAAAAGAATGTCTAAAAGGCTTTTTAGGGAGCAGTCATGAATTTTAAAAATTGAGAAGCAATGACCTTGTTTTAGAAGTCCCATAGTGTCATCTCAGCTATACAATACTCTGTTGATTGAAGCTGTCACAAGCCTGCCTAGATTCAAGGGGAGGGACATAGATTCCTGTGGGAGAAATGTCAAAGGATTTGCTGCCATATTTAAATCTGCCAGAGTAAACATTTAAGATTCTTTCAATTATGGAGCTCTGTCAAGTGCAAGGTTATACTAAGCAGATCATGCAAGGCAGGGAGGAGAGGGAACCTTTTAAGAGTCAGAGTGAACTTGAATCTGTGACAAAGCAAGAGGTCTTGTTATGGACTCGTGTGGGAACTTTCACCTCCCACATATGGAAGAAGAAAAGATCAGAGCAGCTAAGCATCTCCTCTGCTGGTCCCATAGTGCAAACAGGGCCCAGGTGAATGTGTGCAATAACTGTACATGCTTTTTACAGACACAGGGAGACGCTCCAGGTGAATGTGTGCAATAACTGTACATGCTTTTTTTTACAGACACAGGGATATGTTGCAGTTGTGACTACGCAGTAATTATCGCTGACCTGAATGCCCCTGTCTTAAACATTATTGGGTAGGATCTTCTTACTTTACAAACCAGAAGCCTGACCTGGAGAATGAAATCAGCTTGGCTGATGTCACACACAGATGTGGAGGGCTGTGACCCTGCTTTGCTAGGTTCTGACTTTAATGTTGAGTCTTATGCCTTGGGGAATCATTAGAGGAATCATTAGTAACTGATAGGCTGCAGTTATTACTGGGCAAAGACCCAAAGCCTGGAGGGACTCCAGTCAGACCGGGGCTGACTCCAGCTAGGGGAGAGCCATGGGCTCTGCTCAGGGGACTGGGGACATGCTGCCACCTCTCAGTGAGGACAGCAGCCTCAGAACACTTTTTTTTAGTGGATGATGATCAGTCTCCTTTTCTTCTCTTGATAGTTTAGCAAAACCATTTATCTTTCTTTTTACCTTTACAAAACTTAGTCTTTATCATTCATTATTTCAAAAGTAACACATGTTCCTTTTTGGACCCTGTTTTTCCTTTTCAAAACTTAAAGTGGTGTGTGAGTTGAAGGCATAAAGGTAGAAGGTAGATGTGGCAAGGAGAGAGAAGGTTTTATATTTCTCGACTCAAGCTTGGTCCAGCCTCAGTGCATTTTGGGAATGGTGGTAGAAATGACGTATGCCCTGAGCTGCCTTTCTTTGGGTTATATATCAGGCAGCCCAGGAAGCCTTGAGGAAATGGGTCACGGGCTAATCTTTACTGGACTCAGGAACAGAAATGGCAGCGTTTTCCTCATATGTTGTGCATGGAAGCATAACTCAAACAGGTCCCTAGAAAGCAGACTGATCACTTATCATTAATAAATTCATGTTTTCAATCTAGTAATTCTACGTCTTGGAAGCTCTTTAAAAAAAAGAGAAAGGTAGATAAAGATAACTGCAAGTATGTTCATTTCAGTATTATTTATAGTAGGGCAAAGTCGGAAGCAATCTAACTTCAACGATGGGGAGTTTGTTAAGTAATTGTGATATATATGTAAATACTAGGAAGGGGCTGAGTCTTATTCATATGTACAATGACCACCAAAACCCATGGCATGTAATAAGTGTCCAATAAAAAAATTTTGGTAAGAGGCTTATTGAGAACTAATTCACATACCATATTCTTCACCCATTTTACTCTAAAATCGTGGTGGCTAACACATTAAGATTTTGTTTCTTGTTTAAGTCAGAGTCCATATAGGTGTTCAACAGGCAGCTTTCCAAATGGCGATGCAGGAGCCAGGCTTCTTTTATCTTATGGCTCTGGTCACTCCGGGAAATTTTTCTAGGACTGTCCTGGGTGTGGCAGACAGTGAGGGAAGAGAGAGCACCTGGAGTATCATCCAGGAGGTTTCAAGACTAAGTCAGGAAGTGGCGAACCTCACTTCTCTATATTCCATTGGCTAGAACTCAGTTACATGATCTCATTTAATTGCAAGTGAGGCTGGGAAATGCAGTCTAGCTGTGTAACTAAGAAGACAAGAAAAATGGGTGTGGTGAGCATATAACCAGTCTCTGCCAAATCATTTATTCACAAAGGAAAGCAAGAATAGCTTTTATCAAAAATCTATCTCAGTCAGTGATTCTTAATATGTTTTGGGTCACTAGTCTCTTTGAGAATGTGTTAAACTGCTCACCCTAAAACAAATACACTTGTGAAAACACTTTGCAGATAGTCTCAGGAATTCAGGCTGCTTCTGCCGTCTGGGGATCCCAGGTTAAGAACTTGTGGTGTAGGTGGAAAGCAGAGACCAAGTGGACATTTATAGAGCACCTACTAGGTACAAAGCACATTTCTGGGCACTTTGGGGTTACACAGTTAAACTAGATGA
>NW_006436888.1:3596946-3629633 GCF_000325575.1 Pteropus alecto | reverse complement strand
AAGTCTTCTCACTGCTCAGGTGAAATCAGAGGAAAGAAGTGTCACCCAGATCAAGTGTGATAATGGCTGTGCTGGAAGTACAAATTACTGACCAAGTGGAGTCCATGGGCATCAGCCTACATAGCTATACACCAACACAGAAGGAAGTTACTCAGGGCTAGATGACCAAGTAGAAATGGGGCTAGCCCTTTGTTCACTTTTCATTCAGTTTCTGTCTCTATTCTGGGCACAATTTTAGGTAGTGGGGATAGATAAAGCAGTGAAGGAGTGGAGCCAGAGTCTGCTCTCAGGGAAGTTTGCACTCCGGTGGGGAAGGCAAAAAGGGAAGGAGGGGGATACGAAGAAGAGACAAGGTTTTCGAGCTCCCTAGTGACCAGAGGCCCCCGATGAACCTCATAACGCATTTAGACTTATGTTTGATTTCGAGGAGGAGGATTAAAAGAAAATGCCTGCTCAGAGGTTGAACCAGACTTCATGGCCACCTCGCACCCTGTCCTTGGGGAGGACCTGGCAGAGCTGGGCCAGCTGCTGTGGCCCTAGGCAGGGCATGTCTAGCCAGATCAAATGGCTGGGATCATCTGAGACTTTTCCCTGGTAAGAAAAAACACTCCAGTGAAATTGCAGAGAGGGTGTCACAGATGTGCCATTGCCACTGATGAGGCATGAAGCTGAAGGAACATTTATAAACTATGAGTAATAAAAAACAATGTTCACTTCAGAAAAAGTCCTGAATGTTTCCTATAAAACTGAGCATACATCTACTCTTTGACCCAGCAATTCCACTCTTAGGTATCTAGCCAAGATAAATAAAAACATATTTATCCACAAAAAAAGACTTGTGCAACAATGTCCATGGCAGCTTTATTTATAATAGCCACAAATTGGAAACAGCCCAAGTGTCATCAGCAAGAGAATGGATAAACAAATTATGGTATATTTATACAAAGGAATGCTATTCAGTAATAAAAAGGAATACATTCCTGACACAGGCAACCATGCGAACGAATCTCATAAACGTTATGCTGAGTGAAAAAAGCCAGACACAAAAGAGAATATATCGTGTGATCTGCTGTTTATAAGTTCTGGACTGAAAAAGTTAATCTGTGGCAGAAAAAAGTTAGAAGAGTGGTTTCCTTGGAGGAGTGGGGGAAGGGATTGATTGAGAAGGGACACGAGGGACCTTTCTGAGTGACGGTAGTATTCTGTATCTTGTTAGGAGTTTGGGTTTCACAGGTGCGTGCATTTGTCAAGACTCAGAATGGCACACTTAAGATTTGTATATTTCGTTTTGTGTAAATTTTATCTCGAAAGAAGAAAATCTTAACTCAAGTTAATGATATGCAGGTTGAAGTGTTTGAAGTGTGCTGATGTCTGCAGCTTTGAAATGCATGAAAATGAAATGGATGGACAAATGGGATAGATCTATGATAAAGCAAGTATGGTAAAATGTTAATTGTAGAATCTAGGAGCTGGGTATATGAGTGTTTACTGTACGATAATTTCAACTTTTCTTTATGTTTGAATATTTTTATAATAAAATGTTGGAAAGTAAATGATTATTGCTGAATAACAAATCACTCAAAGATTTGGTGGCTTATTTCTTAGAATTCTGTGATTTGACTGGTACTATGGTATTTCTGCTTCATGAGGTGGCAGCTGGAGCTCTGAGATAGTGGGAAGGTCCAAAACAGTTTCACTTGGCTGGTATTGGTGCTGCTCGTCAGCTGGGAGCTCAGCTGAGGCTGTTGGCTGGAGACCTTGGTTCTCCCCCGTCTGGACCTCTTCAAGTGGCTACTTGATCTTCCTCACAGCATGGCGACTGGGTTCCCAAAGGGGAGTCCTAGGAGGAAAAAAGCAACCGTCTTCTTTAGGCTTAGACTGGGATATCACACAGTATTATTTTTGCTGTATTCTAGAACCAAGGGGAGAGAAAACAGAGTCTGTCTCTCAGTGAGAGGAGCAAGACGAATACGCAGCCATCTTTAATCTACCAAAAAATGTGGACCAACCGTTCTGCCGAACAGATTGCCTTATTTAGTTTATGTTTTGTTTTTTATAGAAAATATTATAAAATCACTATCAAATGTGGATTCAATCAAGGCGAGTGTTATCAAAATATATAGAAAAAAAAGGATTCTAGAAGTATGTTAGGAAGTTAATTGGTATCAATATTATCATGTTATTTTTCCAGATCTTTCTGGATTTTGTGGTATAGGTGTTACTTGCCAGCCTTTAAGGATGGTTTGCAAATTGTTATGACTTGTATTTTTCATTCTAAACAAGTACTTACTTTTAATCTCATTTCAAATTCATAATTTTAAGTCCTTTTTCTTTAAGAGGGGCCCCAGAAGTGTAACCGTTTCACACTGCATGAACCTGGACTCATCTCTGGGTCAAAATAAGATGTTAATTTTATTTACTTTTGCTATAAACCAGCTGCAAATTCTCTGCCCTGGGCTTATGGTTTAAATCAAAGTAGCTTAACAACATCATAATTAGACCCATTTCATGCTTTTTCTAGTTGGTTGCCTCCTTGAGGGCATTTCCTTCTTTCGGTGGTGAATTTCCCTATTTGAATTAGTATTGCTTTATTTCAGGCTGATGGTTTAGAGTGTTTTGGTGTCAGATCAAAGCACTTGAGGGTGACTTAGACAGTCATACCTCCAGTGTTGCCTGGGACTGTCTTGGTTTATATTTGTTGTTTCAGTGTAATTGTGTCGATTTTCCTCTAGAAAGCGTCCTGCTTTGGACAATCAGTATATGGTACCTTTGCTTATGGAACTTTCCGCAGAGGCAGAGTTGCCTTAATCCAGAGGGTGGCTCAGAGGTACCTGCCCGCAGCAGCCTTTTAACCTTAGGTTTATTTGTATAATTTTCAGCCTAACTGAATGTACAATTTTGCTTGTATGCACCTTTGCAGAGTAGAAGGTTCTTTCGGAGATATCACCCGTTCTACTAAATGGTTATATAGGATTTCTGTTAATCTGTCTAATGTTGATTTTGTTGTCCTTAAGGTAGATCTTATTTCTGAAATCGTTACTCTCTAATTAGGATTTCATGTGTATTTTCGCTGCTTCGCTGCTTTTTTTCATTTTTGAGATCTCTAAAATGGGTAATGCTGTTACTTCAGAATAGAGATGAACTAATGGACGGTGCTTAGGACAGCAGTCACGGCAACGACAATGATGGACTTACTAGTGTGGACACTGAGGCAGAGAATGGCTGGGTAACTTGCTCAAGGTTACATGGGAAATACATGGTAAAATTGGGAAAGTCACCTCTGCTTTATCCTCGATAAAAGAATATTTTAACTACTTTGACTCAATGAAGTGTTTTAGGGGATACTATATTAAAACTAAGGGTTTCTATTCTTTACAGTATCTCTGAGATTTTCCTATCTAACCATTCCATTTTATAGATGACAAAACTGAGGTACAGTCATTATCGGGAGCCCAGCCCCATGGGATTTGAAGTGTACATCCCGGAGCTTATTCATGAGGAAAGGGGAAGGGTAGCGTGCATTCCAGAGTAAAGATGTGCCCGTAATTGGGAGAGGCCCTGGTAGGTAGAGAGGTGGGATTTGTGTGTGTACGTGTGCACGTGATGCGTGGGGTAGAACAGCGGGGTAAAGAAGCAAGAACAGGGAAGAATGGCTAACATGTCGATAGAAGGCGTTCTATGGAATCAGTGGTTCGCTGGTAAATATTGACAGTCAGCTCTTGGTGGGAGGAGTGACGGGGAGGAGGAGGGCCTAATTTGTAGGATCAGCCAATTTCCGTGCTATAAATACTTCCACTGTGACCGATTTCATGCCACCGACGCAATGTTACTGAACGTGGAGCTGGGAAACATAATATTTCTACCACGCAGCTAAAGTAGATGTAAATCACCTCAAGAACAAAGCCAACAGTAAAATGTAATAAAATAACTAGCACGTAATTCTTTTCGAGTATTTATTATCTTTGTTTTTAATGTAATTCATTGACATGCAAGTTTATATCATTATGTTTAACTACTGGCTTACAAAATTCCTGGACATGTAACGATTATGAGCTGGTGAGAGCATAGCACCACAGGAAACCAACCTAGATGTTTTCATGAGGAGTTGCCTCAAATTCTTGACGGCATATGCCTGGAGAGGTGCAAAGCCACAGTGAAACCATGTTTTATTTCGGAATGGACCATCTGATCCTGCTATTAGCAGAATACAAGTTTGCATCTCAGGGAGAGGAGTTTTATGGGAAGTATTTAATGTGGAGCAAATTATCTTTCCTCTTGTGGTTTCTCCTCTCATGTTTGACTGAGAGAAGGTGATGGCTAATTGTTTATACTTGGGGGAGTGGGGATGATTTTTAATGGCCATGGGGTAGAGCATGAAACCCTTCTGGAACCCCCTACCCAATTTCTTTCAGCAAATATCATGACTGACAAGGTCTTACTTGGTTGACTTCCCTCTTCAGGCTCTTTTCCCCTGTGTGTTCTCTGAGTCCAGCCCCAATGAGCTGAGGATCCAGACTGCAGGGCATCTCATTCTCATCTCTCTACGCCTTAATCAGCCTGTCCACTCTTCCTAGATGCCTTTTTCATCCATGCCACCATATCCTCTCCACCCATACTGCCAACCAGCTTACTCCCCATTGCCCCAGCTAATACCTACTCATCCTTATATCTGAGTTTAGCACCCACAGGATAATTTTGCAACTGTCCCAGGCTGGACAAGTGGTTACCCTATTTCAGAACAACCTCATTTTCTACACTTCATGGAAAATATTCCTACTAGACTGTAGGTCCCCACATACTTGGGTTGTGTCTTTTAGAGCTGTTTCTAGGGCATAACACACCATGTCACTGTACACAGTAGGAGATCCATAAATGCTGATGAATTTGTGAATCTTTACTTTTTTTTCTCACCATAGTTATTCTCTTCCCAAGTCATCTCTTCCATTCCCATTTACACTGCCTGAAATTGGAAGTCTTGAACTCTCCGATCTTTATGCTCCTCTTCCAGTGTCCTTTCTGAGTCTCAGAAAAGGAATCCTCTCCTCTTAAGAAGTGAGTCATAGGAGAAGTAATTCCTGAAAGTGGTGACTCAGAAGGATACCTTTCACTGAAAGGTTATTCCTGTAAGCTGGCTTCTTGCTGTTAGCCACATCAGCCTGCCCTAAGATAATGTCACCAGGAATTAAAGCCTGGGGGGTTCTAGAATTGTGTCTTTCTGTTAGAGATAAATTATCCAAGAAGGTAAAGGTAAAACCTCCAGGGGGGACTCTGAGCTCTCGGGGAAGGTGAAGGGCAGGGGAGTGATGAGATGTTACTTGACAGATGCTGCCTCCTGCTTGGTCATCAGAGGGCCTCTCTGACTGAGCATGTCAGAGGTAGAAGCATCAGCTCATCCCATCTGTGTTTCTCTATAAGTTCAAATTGGCAGAATGTGGTCCCCAGGTAGTTTTCAAGGGTACAATGAGAACAGTTCTTATTTATCTTTTTGAGTTTGGACCTGAAATTCCTCATTGTCTTCTCTCTCACCAGCTCCCAAAGCTGAAACCATTGTGATAGAGTCAACCAAATATTCTAGCTCAGTTTCTGTGGTGCTCCTCCACTACCGTGACGTCAGGTTTAACCATGCGATTCGTGCTGGCCGAGGTGTCTGAGTAGAATTAGCTAACATTATGTCAAAACTCAAGTTTTAAGGACCAATGCCTGGTTTACCATGTTCTCTTTTCCATCTGCCATGGGCTGGCAATGTCCCAGAGAGAGGCTGCTCCATCAGCCTCAGTCTCAGAGTAAAGACAACACAGGGTAGAGCTGTAGCTGACTTTGGGGTTGGAAAGAAAGTGTGGCATAAGAGAGAGTGAAATCCTTGTCATTAAGCCCTAGTGGTGTGGGGGTTGTTTGTTACTGCAGCAAAGTTTATCTTAGGCTGATTGATATGCATGCAGTTAAAGGAGTTTAGTAGATAGCCAGATTTCATAATGAGCTTAACTTAAAAAAAAAGAGACTTCAGTCAACATTAATTTATTGAATTTTTATTTTAGACATAAATGAATTTTTATATAACAAATACTTTATGCAACTGTCTCTAACTCATCATTATCTTTTCTGTCTCTATAAGTAAGTTGACTGGTAGTTGGTCTAATCATTTTTGAATGAATATATATCAAGTGCCTACTGACATCTAAGCATCGTGTTAAGTTCTGGGACATAAGAACCGACAAGGTCCTGGTCCTCATGGGACTTTCACTTATGTTGGGTTAGGCAAATGAAAAACAAGATAAAAGGCCAAATAGTAAACATGATAATTTCAGAAACTGAACAATAAAACAGGGTAATGTAATAGTGAGTAATTGTGTGGTTAGGGGACAGGCATGGGGCCACTCTAGGGCATTTTGATCCATCATGTGGATGGACCTCTCTTAGCACTGGAAAGAAATTGAACTAATGTGTACAAATAGCATTTTTTCTCTTTAATGGAGTCATAGTGTTATGTCAATTCCTTTTATCAAAGCACAGAGAGAATTTAAAGCCGAGAGCAATTTTGTTTTACAAATGATTCATTTTGTGATGTAAACATTTACCTTGTAATTTATCTAGAGTTAAGTCAGAGTTTTCATCCATGAAAAGACTTCTTTCCAACATTAAAGAGAACTCTTCCTGGATGGTAGCTTAGAGGACTTGGTTTCTGAAGTAGTCAGGGGAATGCCATGAAAAGGCAGCTAACTTTAATTTGGTTCCAGAACATGGGCCCCCTGTGTCCTGTGAAGCTCTGATCGAGGGCATTCCATTTTCTGCTAGCAGGGCTCCCCTGTGGACAGAGTCCACCATTTGCCTCCAACCATGCTAAGAGGAACTCAGAGTACTAATGGTCACAGTCACAAAAGCACATCGCCTGGCTTTTATGTTTTCAAGTTCAGCAAAGCCAACAAGGCCAGAAAAGTAAAGAATTATTCACATTCATCAAGAGTTGACTCATGTCATTTGTAACAATTCTATTCTTCAGTCAGAATCATAAAATGTCAAAGATAAAAGACACAAAGCTCATGATTTTACAGTTGTAGAAAGTGAGGCCAAGAATGATTAAAATGAGTCTTCTGAGTTGGTTCATTCATTCATTCATTCATTCATTCAACAAACATTTGTTTAGCACCAACTCACTTGGAATTGGGCACTGAGCTGGACCTTGGGATTATAATAGGGAACAAAATAGTCTTTGCTCTTAGGAAGCTCACAGTGTAGTGAGTCTAGTGGAGATGAGAGCTGTGAAGGAAAGGAAGATAGTTCTATGAAATTTATGCTTAAATAGCCTGATCTGATCTTTGGGGCAGTGGCCAGAGGAGGATTCTCTGAAGAGATGACTCTCCAGCAGAGGTCTGAAGGATGAGTAAGATTTAACAAGGAGATGGGCATGGAAAGAGGGTTCTATGAGATCTTTCCATGGCAGGGGAAAAGCATCCACAAAGAAACTCTGGCGATGGGAGTGTGACGTGCTCAAGAATCTGAAAGTAATTGAGGTGGGAGAGCAGAGAGCAAGGAACACAGTTTCCAAGGGAGGCTCTAGGTAGAGTCATGGGCACAATGAAAACCTCCAAGGAGGGACTGATATGACCGGATTTTCTCTTCGAAAAGAACACACTAACTAGGAACAGAACGGCACTTGGTTCACCCAGGAAAAACTACAAGAAGCCTGCAGCGAATATCACACTTCATGGTGAAATAGTAAAAGCCTTTCTCCTTGAGACCAGGAATAAAACAACTGAGACTATCGCTATTTTCTGGAAGTCCTAGACAGTGACATAAATGTAGAAAAAGAAATAAAAATTGAAAGGATTGGAGGAAAAAAAAGACCTATTACTATTTGCAAGTGAAAATGATTATGTATACAGAAAATCCAAGAGTTTATGCGCAGATTATGAGAATTAATACATGAATTTAGAAAGATTAATGGATACAAGAGCAACACACAAAAATAAATTGTTTTATATGCTAGCAGCAATAAAATAGGAAAGTTTAATAAAGACATATTTACAATTACATAAAAATGGACTACTTAAAAATAGATCTAACAGGAGTTTCTTTTGAATGGGAAACATTAAAAAGAGAAATAAAAACAGATAAATAGATGGATACATCATGTTTGTGGACCGGAAAATGAAATATTGTAAAAATGTCAGTTTTTCCCAAATTAATCTATAGATTCAATGCGATCCAAATCAAAACCTCTCAGATTTTTTTGGGGTAGAAATTGACGAGATGGTTCTAAAATATATGCGGAAATGCAATGGGCTCGGATCAGGTAGGGTTTTTAGAAGAAAAAAAAAACAGAGGAAGTACATATACTGCGTGCTACCAAGACCTATTTAAAACTATGTAATGAAGACAGTAAATTAGTGCTGACACCTGGATGGACAGAAAAGAAAAGCCCATGGAACAAAATAGAGGACTCAGAAACAGATCCACATAGATATAGTCACTTGATTTATAAGGTAACACTGCAGTGTGGTCGTGAAATGACTTTCTTTTTAAATGGCACTGGGTCAATTGGATATGCACATAAAAAAAGAGGTGGATTGTAGACCTTAATCATGAAAGTCAAAGCAAGTGAAAACAGAACAAAACAAAAACAAAACTGCCTTAGAAGAAAATAGAGAATAGAAGCTTCATGATCCCGAGGTGAGCAAAATCATTTTAAGTAGGACACAAAGAGTTCTAACCATAAATAGGTAAAGAATTGGTAAGCTGGGCAGCATTAAGATTAAGATTAAGCATTAAGATTAAGCTGGGCAGCATTAAGCATGAAAATGAAGAGCTTCTGTTCTTCGACAGATCCCATGAAGGGAATGAAAAGGCAGCCCATGGAATGAAAGAAGACATTTGCAATGCACGTTCCTGACGAAAGTCTCATTTCCACGATCTCTGAAGACTCTCGTGAATCAATAATAGAAAGGCAGTCAACTTAATAAAAAATAATGAGCAAAGGCTTTTTTAACATTCACTTCACAAAAGAGGATATTTAAATAGTCAATAAATAAATAGATAAATAAAAATGTTCAGTCTCATCAGGGAAATGCAAATTAAAAGTACGATGATATATGACTATACCCCCCACCAGAATGGCTAAATTGAAAGTGACAGATGATTTCTAGTGTTGAAAAGAATATGGAGCAACCAGAATACTCACACGTGGCCGGTAGAAGTGTAATTCATACAACTATTTTGGAAACTCTTTGGTGGTGTCTACGAATGTCGCACATATTCCCACACTATGACCCAGCTCTTCTGCTCCTATGTGTAGACCTGGCAACCAGAACCGCACACATATGCTCCCCAGGGTACATGTCTGTAAATGCCAGAACATTTACATTGTGTTGAAAAAAAAAAAAGTACAATGTAAGTGCCAACACTGCTCTTATTAGCCCTAAACTAGAAACAACCCAAATATCTATCAACAGGAAAATGAAGAAATGAATTGTGGTCTATTCAGATAATAGACACTATGACAATCACAGCATTAGTGACAGTCCCACTGGGGGTTTCCCAGGGGTGCTGGTGCTGCTCTGCCTCTTGACCCGGGTGCTGGTTTTGGGGGTATGTTCATTTTGTGAGAGCTCATTAAGCTGCACCCTTACGATCTGCATACATTTTCGTGCATCATGTTATACTTGAACAAAAATTGCACTTTATTAAAGGAAATAAACGTGGTTACTGCAGAGGAGAGAGGAGAGCAGCATGTCTGGGTGTGGCGGGTGGACAGTCCTTGAAGAGTCCAAGCTGATGGTAGCAGAGAAAGCAGAATAGACAGACAGGTTCCAGAGGCGTTGAAGAAAACCATGAGGTGACGGGTTGGCCGAGGTGAGATGCAGCAGAGGCAGGTGTCGAGGTTGACGCATGTTCCGACCTGTGTAAGCCGAGGGAGGGAGTTTACTTTCCCAGAGAAGGGGAGCATTGGAGCAGGACCAGCTTATTGGGCAGGGTGGGTGGGGGAAATGAGGAGCATATGTTTGGAGGTTTGCAAGAGACACACCGATAGACTTACTATGTAGGCAGGTGGGTACGTAGGTCTGGAGTCCAGAGGAAAGGCCAGGGCTTGAAACACAAACCGTTTATAAGCTGACCTCTAGGAAATGGAACTTGAACTGAATCTTTTGGAAAAAGATATGAATTATCCATATGCCAGGCACCACTGGGCTAAGCGCCTTGCCTACATAATGTCACTCAGTTCCCATGCCCACGGTAACATTGCGAGCGCAGAATTGTACCCCAGAGCCAGGTGAGGTTTAGAAAAGTTAAGCTGATGAGTTGCACTTCAGGAAGGGGTAGAAAAGAGGCTGGCAGGAGTTTTCAGACTCCCATCTTCTAGATCAAAGTTCTGGTGTTGGAGGGTAGCTGTGGAATTTCCGTTAGAAGAAATCTTCAGGAAAAGACTACGTGTATCCCTCTGCCCGTCTGGGGAGAAGCTCAGAGATTTGAACTCCATGATATTCTCATGCCAGGTTTAGAAGATAAACTCTCCATGTTCAAGTCTAATTAAGCCACCTGCCCGCTAAGTGACCTTGGGCTGGGAAAGTGATACTTAAAGTCGCTTAACTTTCCCATGCCTGTGTTAGTTCTCTATTGCTGCGTGAAATATCACAGCGACGTAAAACAACGCACATTTATCATCTCGCAGTTTCTGGGGTGCAGGTATCTGGGTGATGCTCGGCTGGGTGCTCTGTTCAGAGTCTCACAGGCAGCACTGAGAGGTCACCAGGGCTGGGGTCTCCTCTGAGGCTCGTCTGGGGAAGGATCCACTTTCAAGCTCACATGGTCGTTGGCAGGATTCAACCCCCCAAATGATATCAGATTGAGGGTCTCAGCTCCTTGCTGGCTGTCAGGTGGTCAGCCTCAGTTCCTTGTGATGTAGATGTCTCTGTACAATGGCTTACCTCATCAAAGCCAACAAGGAAGAGAGGCAATAAATAGAGTCTCCTAGCAAGATGGAAGTTATAATCTTAAGTAACATGTGGCAGAAGTGACCTCTCCTCCCCCATGCTGTATTCTATCGAGTAGAGCAAGTCACAGGTCCTGGCCACATGCAAGGGGACACAGGGCGTAAACACCAGGAATCGGGGATCTTTAGGGCCATCTTTGCATCTGTCTGCTGCAGTGCTTTAGTTTTCTCATTGTAAAATGGGAGGGTCCGTGGTACCTACCTCATGGGTGGCCGTGAGGAGTGAATGGGATAATGCATGGGGAGCACTTAGCACAACCCCTAGGATGTAGTTTGTGCTCCAAAAATAATTAGCTGCTATTTTTATTATTCTAATTCTGCAATCATATGGCTGTATGAAAGAACTCTGTTTTTACAAATAGATTCACTATGGATAGGCAGCTTCCTCTGGTGCATTTGAAATATAATACCGTTTGCAAGCAAACAAGCACACCTGTCTGGCAGGAAGGCACATTTGCCACCAAGTGAGGCCAACCCGTAACCATCAGATGGCATTGCAAAGAAAGAAAAGGTATCTATACCCATCCAAGGAAAAGGTAAAATATGAAAAGTTAATCTTCCCCTCCCCCGCATGTGATGGAGTCTACAGTCACCTTTCTGCAGATATATAAGCCACGGTTCTGTCACATTAGTTTTCATATTGGTAGCAGCACAGAGATCATGTTGAAGTTTAGATCCTGGCTCATTGGCATGCAAACATAGATAGCTGCCTTTTAGTCATGGACGAGTAAAACGTGTGTTCTCCTAGCTGCTTCCGATCAGCAGGCTTACAGCAGACCCTCTGATGATTTTAAAGATGAGCCGTGGGGAAGTAAAGGAAGGAAACCAGACCAGGACCCAGGCATCCCGGGCTTGAGTCCCGACCCTATTAGCAATAACCCCTGTGCCTTTGGTCCAGGTACTTCCTTCTGGCCCTCGGTTGCCTCATCTGAAATAGGAGAGGTTTATGCTGTTTTGTCTCTCTGGGTTGTTTTTCTGGTAAAATTCTTTGATTCTAAATTTAAATGGCATGTTAAACTTCGCGTTCTGCTAGAGGTAATTGGAGTTGCGATCTGCTTCTTTTTCTGTAAAAGGGTCAAGGCACGCTGCTCCCGATCCCTATATTTAATGTTCATTTGCTAACCCCAAATTTAAGTTGGTCACGCAAGAGCCTCCTGTGCCTAAATGCGTCTGAGGATAAAAATAACTTTTCTCCCCCGGGCCGAGCAATTTCACATGCATTAGTGTCCTTAGCTTCCACACGACTTCTCGCCACTCTCCCTCACGTTGGAGTGAAAGGGATACCTTCATAGAATGCTAACACGCCCTCTGAAAAGCAGGCTGGGGCTGATGCCTCAAGCCTGCTGGATGATAAGCCTGCTACGCCGTTACGGGATTTCGGGAGGGCTTCTTCTGTTCATGCATTCGAACATCAACCAAGAACTTCGTAACTAATGTGTGTCAAACCAGAATACTGGGGATACAGCTCTGAAAATGGGGTTCGGTCTTAGGAAGCCTAAAGTTTAGTGGGATGGGCAAGTCAAGAGATAATTATATGTACATTATAACCATCCGAGCAATGATATTATTGTTTTAAAGTTTTTCTTTAAAACTTTCGGTCGAGGATGAAAATGTTAATGAGAACAGTGATAAGGGTAGCACTACTGATATAGCCATGTGCTTTCATATATTAATATATTGACTCAGTCAATTGTCACAATGACCCTTGGGGGTAGGTACTATTTTAATTCCTCGTTTACAGATGAAGACGTTTGGGGCAGAGAGTTCAAGTTACTTGCCCAAGGTCACACAGATGGTCAGGAGCCCACCCTAGGCAGTCTGCCCTTGACCACTCCCCATACCCGAGAGAGCTGTTCATTCCATGGGTGTTACTGTTTCTTTTACTGGGGGCCGGGGGGTGGGCGCAGCCATGCTGTGTCTCCTGTCCTGGAGGAGTTCTCGGTCCACAGTGCTCAGGTCCGTCAGGAGAGGTATGTACGGAATGCTGTGGGGTCATGTGGAAGGAGAAGCACCCTGTATGCCCGCACAGGAGGGTGCGCGTACCAGCCGTGGTGCCCCCACACATGCACACTGTGGTGGTTGAACGAACGGTTTCTTTAGTGACCAGGAAACTTCCTTACCCCTATTTGCTTTGGGCCAGACATGTAGTGTAGGCTCACTGTACACAGACCTCAGGCTCACTGTACACAGACCTCAGGCTCCCTGCACACAGACCTCAGGTCTTCAAGAAGCACCTTAATGGTTTTGTTGAGATCGCCTCGTCAATATTGTCTATGTTAACACCTAAACAATAATTTTTAAAAATTATAAATCAATTCTTTATTTTTACCCAGACTCATCTTACCATGGGTTTGAGGTGCTAGTTATATTTCTTCCTAATGTACATAAAAATAAATGCATAGCAATTCAAATAAATGCCATCCATGCTCCCTATAAAATTACCCTGCGGCCCGCCACACAGGGACCACATGCTGTACTTCGGTCTTAGTTTGGTTGTGTTGCAAGTGAGGTCTCATCGTCTGGCTTTTCATTTTTCCAGGAACAAGGGCTGGTGCCAACTCAGAGTAGAAAAGCGCTAAGATCCTAATATATCGTTTTAATGTATGTTCAAAGTCACGCCCTGGGCAAAGGTTCTCAGGGATGGGTCCAGCCTGGAAGGTGTCTCTTGTGGCTGCTCTGTAGGTCCCAAGTCTTGCCCTGATTCGTAGTCAGGATCAGCCCCTCCGCAGACAGTCTGCCCCAAACCTCAGCTTGAAGCTGGGAACCGTGGCTTTGTCCTGCTTTTATGAGCAGGGCCGAGACTCATATATCATTGTCAGAGAGTTTTTGTTTAAGTGTTCTCAAGATGCTTTGAAAAATATGCTTTGAGGCCAGGCTGCCAGACGTGCATTCAGGGTGGACAGATATGTCAATGACCATAATTATCTGAGTAACATCACGGAAAGCCTGACTACCTCATGGGGAAAAGCCCTGTGCCTAAGGTCAGGTGAAGCATCATGTGCCTGTTCTTAAGAACCTAATTCTTGGGCCCTGGTCCTCACCTCCTGAGGATTCCCACAGTCTTCAGCCATGCTTTTCCTTTCCTTCAACCTTCTCTCTCTTCCCCATCTCCTACCATCACTCCTTAGGTCTGTCTTGTCCTCTTCCTCCCCTACTGAAATCACTGTCGTTACAGCTCAACTTCTGCCCTATGATTCCACCTCCCTCTTCATCATTGGAACCCCCAGGTCGAGAGGGAAGAGGATCTGTATCGTTTTGTGGGAGGGATGTGACATGTGCTTTTGGTGTCCCAGGATGGAGTTTACAACATATGAGCAAGATGTCATAAGAAAACTTCAAGTTCCTCTCTGTGATTTAGAAGACCCGACATGGTCGGGCTGCTGCCCTCCCCGCAGCTTCCTCTGGCATTCTCTCCCTGGCTCGCCACGCCAGGGTCCAGGTTCTCTTTCGGCTCCTCCACCGTCCCTTGCTCATGCCTTTGCAGTTGTCACCTCTGCTTAGGGTTCCCTGCCTGCCCCGCACCCGCAGGTCTTCACCTGGCCACTTCCTTTGCTCCATTCTAGTCTCAGCTCTAACGAACGACCTCCTTGATCTTCGTCTAAATAAATCCTCTTTCATCCCTCTCTCCTGCCAGTCTTATTTTCTTCACTGTTCTTCTTATTACCTTAAAGCATCGTCTTTATTGTCTTATGGGCTTATGATCCGTTTTGTCGTTTAGAGTATAATTCTTGAAGAGAGAGACTTCTTCTGTGTTTCCATAGTGCCTGGAATAAAACCTGGCTCAGATCAGGTAATGCAAGTATTTTTTGAATGAAAGAGTGGATGAATTAATGAGAGCAGGAACTACATGTTGGTTGAATTTTATAGAAGTGGTTCAGTCACAATGTTATGGAACAGGCTATAGACTTCGGTGGGCTATCCAATGCATAAGGTGGGCTAGCCTTGGAACCTGGCTAGCCAAGTCAGGAGAGGTCCACTCTAGGCCAGCGATGGGTGTATTTAGTAAAACATGTCTAGCCAGAGGCATGCCTTGCTTTCCTTCTCTTTTGGAAATCCATGGATCTAGCTGATTTAAGTGCTTCTGAAATTTTTACTTTCTTGCCTTCCATTATGATTCTTGGAAGAAGGAATCTTAATTATAGAAAGAATAATGATAATAAAAGCCGCTTATTGAATATCTGGAATGTGCATAGCATGTACTAAGTGCATTATACACATTACCTAATTTAATGAAGACATTGCTATGGATTGAATTATGTCATCCCCAGATTCATATTTTGAAGTCCTACCTCCTCCCCAGTGCCTCTGAATTATTTGGAAATAGAGTAATTAAGACAAGGTCCTTATGGTGGGCACTAATCCAATATGACTCATGTCTTTAAAAGAAGTGGAAATATAGATATAGAGACCACATAGAGAAAAGATAATGTGAAGAGGCATAGGAAGATGGTGGCCATCTATGAACCAAGGAGAGGGCTTTGGAACGGCTTCTCCCTCACAGCTCTCAGAGGGAGCCAGCCTCACCATCACCTTGGTTTTGGAATTCCAGCCTCCAGAACTGAGCAGCCTGTCACTGGATGCTCTAAAATAATAGACTCTCTACAGGGGAGTGATAGACCATGTGGGGGTTATGAGCCTGGACGTGGAGCCAGACTGCCTGGGTTTGAATCCCTGTTCTGCCATGAGCTCTGTGACCTTGGACATGTTATTTCACCTCCCGGAGCCTCAGTATTTCCTTTCTGAAATCACTGATGGTACTAGAACTCACCCCATAAGATTGCTGCAAGGATTAAATGAATTAATATTTACAGAGCGCTTGTAGGCCGGGCACAGGACGAGGTAGGCTGGTGTATATTCTCGTCAATGTGTTCAAATCACCCCTGTCTCCTGTGGCAAGAGTTCTCTCTGGGGATGGTTTTACCCTCTAGGGGGCGTAGAGCGGGGTGCTTGCTTCTCACAGTGATGGAGGGAGGCCACTGGCATTTGGTGGGTGGAGAAAAACGCTCCTTGTCCTGCAACTCACAGAAGAGAATTTTTCCATCTCCTACCGTTCTTGTAAAGCCCCGATGCCAGATATTTAGGTAAAGAACATGTTTACAGTGATCTGATTGTAAATTTTGTGTGTGTGGTTGAACTTACACTGGATTTTTGAGGAATGCAACTACATGTAAATGGTGGAAAGACCGTGCATTGTTTTATTTGGAATTTTACCACATGCCGTTTCCCGTTTTGAAAATATTCATCGAAGGTACACACCTTCATGAGTCATCAGAATAGGCACCTGAACCAGTGAGCAGGTGTCATGGTGATTCTTCATATTCGTACAAATAAACTGATTTAATTCTTATTCCAAAATGCCAGATATGAAAAACTGTGTCAATAATATTCAACTGCTTGTCTCAACTCCAAATGAAGTCAGGATGAGTAAGTGGTCATAGACCAGTCCTGCTTGAGAACTTTTTGAAATACATGTTATTTTTGTCATATATTCCTTTCACTCGATTTTTCCTTTACAACGAAATCAGAGTAGTAAATGGGGAATTCCAATCTGTACTACAGAAAGAGAACTTCGTGTCTGATCGAGGTTAGTTTAGCATCCCCGCCCCATGACAGCTCGGCGAATTGATCTGAGGTCTGCGTCCTAATTTCCCTTTCCTGTGACAGCTCTTCAGAGATCTGAAGATGGTGACAACAGACGTCTGCTCACCCTTCTCTGAGTCTTCACTTTTCCAAAATATTCATCTTCATTTCCTTCAAACGTTAGTACCAGGTCTCTGTCCTTACCATGTTCTTGTGGCACTATAGTCAAATAGAAACTCTGCTGATCCATCCATTGTCTTGGTTGAGATGGAAGTGCTCCCTTGGTGAGCTTGTGCAGAGGGACCAGTGCTGGCTGTGGCCCTGTCACTCTGGAAAGGGTGCTCTCTAGGGAGGCAAGACTCTGATTTGACCAGGCAACAGATTCCCTGGAAGCTTCCAGATCACAGTGATGATGGCTCTGGAGTTTTCAGGGCCTTTCATCAACCTGGGGTTGGTCCAGTGAATTCTGATCTGAATGTGACATCTTTAACCCAATAAAGGCAGTCAGAGCTGGGCTCCCTGAGGGCCTCGGGAGGCATGCCCATGGTGTTGCATTAAATAGCTCCAGGGAGCTCTTCCTTGAAAAGTATCTCATGCTTTTTGTAATTTTCCCATTTACCTCTCATGACAAGTCTGTCCCTGCCGGCCCACCATCCGTGTCCTTTTCACCATGCCGCTAGCATTTTCCACTGGAGGAAGGCTTGGCGCCATGTTGTAACCATGTCTGCTGCAATTGTTCCATATACTCTGGGATCTCCTGACCAGCCCGAGACAGCCAGCAGTGGCGTCTTTCAAAGAAGCCTGAGTCATCTAGATGAGGATGCTTGAGCAAGAGCATGGAAGTGACATTGTTGTAAGTCAGACAGAAAGAACCACGTCAGAATGTCAAAGAGGGGTGAGGACACTGCGTGTCCCAGGACCAGGGTTAAGAAGGAGAGGATGCCTGGACACTTAGTTCTTGATGCTTCTGTAAGGACCTGAGCAGGAACCATGTTCAGAGACAGAGCAAGAAGCTGCAGACTCTGGCCGGTGCTTCCTACTTGGCTCACTGCCTGTTCCTCTCAGCCTGCAAACTAAGAACAGGTTTTTGCATTTTTAAATGGTTGGGGGAAAAAAATCAAAAGAATAATATTTGGTAATGTGCGAAAATGATGTGACATTCACATAATAATGTGTATAAATAGTCTTGTTGGAAGGACCAGGATGTAGCATCCAAATAAAAATATTGTCTTGCAGAAAAGTCTTCAGAGGGTGAAAAAGTGGAGCCGCGTTTGAAATAACGCGCTCAGGTTTGTTAGCGTCGGTCTGTGGGATGAGGCTACCCGGATCCGTTTGCACTGCAGCCGAGGCCGAAATGTGTTCTTCGGTTGAAAGAAAGTGTAGTAGCCTCAGTGATACTAATATTCGAGCAATTTACTAAGTGATAAAACTAAAGTAATTTATTATAATTTTACGACGAGATCGCTTTCCTTGGCTGGAGAAGGGTTTTATTGCCTCTAGTCTCGCAATTTCACTCTTGTTAATATTGATTTTACTATAATCTCTTTCCTTTTTTTTTACGCTTCTCAAGTTATTTCTTGATTTGGACAAAATTCACATTTTAACACGGTTGAAGATATGAAAACCAATCTTCGAGAAAACGTATTATGATAATTATATTTTCCTGCTGCTGGCCAATATGTATGTGCCCATAGAGAAAAATGCATTTTTAAGTCGGTAGACTTTTCTCTCTGCTTTGTCGTCTTTTGGTTTAAAGGGGAAGGGGTCCACTGAGGACAGGACCCCCCCTCACGGGGGCTCTATCAGGAAGGGCTTTACAAAGCTACCTAGAAAGGAGGACAGCATTTCTCAGCAGGCCTAGGCATTGCTGGCAAAACTCTTTAGCCATTTCCTATTGTCTTAAATTATTTTATGAGGCCAAGTGGGTTGCCTCTGTGATTTTAGTCATCCCAGGAGGATGGTGAGATTCATGGCGGAATGTTACAGAAGAGGGAAATTAGGGTCATGGAGTTGAAACACTTAACCCAAGCTCCCACCGGCACCATGAGATGCAGAGAGAAGTCAGGCCCGGGCTGTGTGTCCCAATGCTCCACGATCTTTCCACCACTCTGGGACCCATGGGCTCCCTTGGAGGCACCTCCACATGACCAGAGACCTCGGACCTCAGGGGCCTGGAATAGGAGGACCACATGCCCTCAAGCCTCCAAGTTCGGTGTCTCTTTAAGAGCAGGAGCATTCTAAGCCTCGTTGCTAGGCTAGCTGTGTTTCCAGGCAAGCTAATTAGAGCATATCTCAGCTCCACAGATCTCTGGGTGGGGTGTTCGTTTTTCTTCTCTCCCAAGGCATGAAGCGTTGCCAAAGCTTGGCGTTAAATAAAACGGACAATTTGGAGCTCCGAGATTAACTGTTGCTGTATGTATTTATTAGACACTTTGCACATATCCCACTTTGTGCTAGGGAAAATGCGAGAAAGTCTCTCTTTACGTGTGAGATTGCGTTTTCATAAACTCGACCCCAGGTAAGGCCCTTAGGTTAAATATTATACCTATTTCACAGGTGAGAAAACTGAGGACCAGCCAACTGCAGTACGGTACCTGAGGTTCCCTAACGCTGACTCTCAAAGGATGAATGTGTGGGGCACGTTTGTGAGGTTGTACATGACCCACTGTGACTCATTAGAGCATCTCAGAGACGCTCTCTTGGGATGCATTTTTCTAATTTCCTTTTTCAGGCTTCCGTCGGCTGTTCCCCAAATGAATTTTATTGTGGTTTTGCTTCCCCCAGACCCTTGTCCTTGTCTTACTGGCCTTTACTTCCCGTTGGCCTCTAAGAGTTAGAATGTCACTGAGCGTACATATTTTCCAAAACCCACAAAAACCTACGATTTCCTTGAAGATCTAGAAAGAAAAGAGAGAAACCAGGGTTTTCCCTTGAGCTGCTTCTGTTGCATTCAAAATAAGTATGGTAATTTTTGTGTGTGCATTTGGGATTTTACTTTCTGGATGAATTCTGGGGCAGTTAACATGAATAAAAATGCCTTGCTGCTTTGGCAGAGTTTTAGAACTAGCTTATCTTGATCAAGCTTGTCTCTTCTTATAGTTTCTTTAAAAAAATGTCTTTTTTTGAGATGAGTTGGCAGCAATTCTGGTCTATTTCCTGTCAGTCTGGTGGAAGGCAAGTGGGAAATGTGTCTTCCCTTCTCTTTCTCAGTAGTAGGTGTGTGTTTGCAAGAATAGATCAGATCTCATCTACTTCTTCTCAAGGATGTTTGGCCAGTTTGAGGCAGAGGCCGGGGTCCTGTTCACCCTGTTTCTCATCTTCCCTTGCAAATGCCACCCTTAACACACTCACACTGGCTTTTTATGCCTTTACTCCTCAGTTCCAGCCTCATTTGCCTACAAAAAGCTCAATAGTCTCAAATGCATGTCTGTAAACATTTACCTTCTGATTCTAGCCTGGATTCAGAAAGTAACTTGTACTGATTTGCAATTCCAATATAGAAACTGACCATTTCTCCTTCTTAGGAAAATGTGTTAGGGGGGTGGGGAATTGACATTAATTGAGCACTTACTATATTCTGATCACATGCATTTGTTCTCTACAAAACTGAGAGTTTTCTGAGCTTATTTTTAAAGGCTTGGGGCGGGGGAAATGACTTTTTCAGTCACTTCACCAAGTAAGTGGCAAACTAAGATCAAACTAGGCTTATCTGGCCACAGACTATATTCCATTGTGTCCTGATGCCTCACTATGCTTCAGAGGCCCTCTGTCGGGTTAAATGTAGCTCTTGCTCTGACTAAAATCCTCCATTGTGTCCTAATCCTGTCCCTGTCCCCCTAATGTGAGAAAGCCTTAACACATGCTGTGTGGGATCTTTCCAGCGCGGGAGACGATTGTGTCGGTATCCCATTTCCACTTGGCGAGCTTAAACAAAGCGTGATTTATCTTCACCCAGGGCTGTCATGCCTGGGTGCCTGGGTGCCAAGCCCCCTTGCCAAGACTCCACGGAAGCCACATGTTGTTGCTAGGCTATGACACCTGAATGCAGGGTAGCAGCCAGGGTGATGATCACCATGATAAGGGCTGACGTTTATCGAGCATGTATGCTTCGGACGCTGATCCATGCTTTCTGTGAATTGACTCATTAGATTCCCGCAATAACCTTGTGATGACGTTATTATCCCTGTCCAGCAGGTGAGGAATCAAAGGCACAGAGAGTTAAGTTAGCACTTACTACTGGCTACTGTACAGTTGTTTTATACTTTTTATCCATCTCTGTCTCTCTAGAATGTAAGCTCCATGAGGGCAGGGTGGTTTTGCTTGTTTTTTGGTTTGTTCACCCCAGTGCCTAGAAAGATGCTTGGCATGTAGTAGGTGCTCCATAAGCCACGTGGAAGAAATGATGTCATGTAGAATAGAGAAAGGAGAGAAGCCAGTCAGTCTGTGTTGGACTGTTCATCAGACCTCTATGTTTTTAGTTGTTCACTGGCCAGTTGGCTCAACTGATCTATTGTCCAGGGCCCTCTGGAGTTGGCGAGACAGACGCTTCCCCATAGCTGCCTCTGGCTGGAACAACTGGGGCTTCCTTGGCACCGTCCAAGGCCCAGTGCACTGCCTGGCACTCAGTAGGCACAGACCGTCTGCAGGAAGGAACAATAACTCCAAAGGCGGGAAACTCTGTGAGTGGAAATTTACCGGAATCAGACTGGGATGGAGATTAGATGGCTGCTCCTCAGAGGAACGTGGTTACTTCTGGGCCATGGTGCCAGCTCTTCAGGAATTTTTGGTCGATATGCATGCCACTCAATTATGGATAATTGCATGCAAGTAACTGGGCAAAGTAGAAAGGAGGGTTATTTGAGACTGTAGAGGAAGAAGCTGTTCCCCTTTGAAAAAAGAAAGAAACATACCCCCAAAACAAAAAAACTTTTACCCAGGAAACTTCCCTGTCTCGTGTCCCCGTCCTCACCTTCTTCCCAACCATCTCTGCTCCTCCCTTGTCAAATCTGAGTCACGTTCTCACACTTTCTGATACACATTTTCCTAACAGACATTTCCATCTCTTTTTCCTTCAGTCATTTAGAGCTTATGTATTTTCTTACCTGTCAGTTGGTTTTGACTAATTAGCAAAAACTCAGAAACTGACACTAATGAAAATTCTCCAAACAGAACAAAACGAGCTTGCTTAAAGCCTACATCTACATTTATATTTGCAAGGTTTTTTTTTTTTTTTTAATAGCAAGCCAGGATGTGTTTATATTATATACGCAAGTGGGAGGGGCTCATTTCATCATGCAGATGAAAGCCTTATAGAAAGATTTCCCCCAAGGATTAATGAGAAGACTCATTTAAACAGATAAGCCCCGTTTTGAACGATTTATCCAGATTATTCGCATTGGAATAAAATTCCACTTGTGGGGAAATTTGGGGCAACAATTCTCCCCCTGCCCCCATTCCTCAAAACATGCACACACATGCACACCCACGCACACAAACTCTCATTCCTAGGCAGCTCTGTTTAAAGGGTCCTCTAAGATGCTTAAATTTCACGGAGGTGCGGAGGAGAGGGCTTCTGATCTGCGTGTGGGTAGATTTCCTCTGGTTAATGAATTTGGAATAAAATGAAAACTTTTGAAGTGTCTGAGCGAGCTGGCTTTTCTGCCTGGCCTTTCTTCCCCGGTTTCCTAGTGCCTACCTGCAGTGCGAGGTTTGTTTTGCTAGCTTATGGCCCCACACACAGGAAGTGACTTGATGTCATGATATCATGGTGTTTGCTTCTAGGCAAAATTTACAGACAAGCAAAATAAAGACAGACAGAGCTTATTGATCTCCGAATATAAACCCGAAGACCTTTGCCCTTCCAGGAGATGCTGCAGAACTAATAATAACAGCTATAATCTGAGTCATGATAACTCATGCTCGTGTGGCATTTTAACTTTCAAAAGTTCTTTCTCTTCTATAGAATTAATTAATACTACCAAAAAGCCAAGAGAAACGCAATTCTTACATGCAGACTTACTGTTTAGAAATGATTTGTTTTATTGAACACGATTTTAATCCTATATTGGATGCTTGAAAATACCATGTTCCCCCAAATTGTTTATTAACTGCCATGTTCCTGGTGTATCAGTGTAATGGGAACCACCTCTCCTGATAACGGCTGACTGCTGTTTTAATAGTATTAGGTAGTGTGTCTCCATGTGTCTGTTTTGGCCCAAAGAGCAAAGTATATTAGCAAAAGAAAATCCCAGTGCACAGTTGGCTGGAACCAACAGTTCTCATCTCTTCTTATCTGAATGCACTGCCCATGTTACAGGCTGGCCACATGGCCGAGGAGAGAGAGCTGCTGAGCCCGTGGCACTCGGTGTGTCGGGTAAGGCTCTGACGTCCTTCAGTGACAGTGGGAGAACTGGGTGGGGTGACTGCCCTGGCCAACTGGAATGTAGCTCAGAGTTTTGATTGGCAGGCCTATAGCCACTGGCAAGAGGAGCATGACTAGACCCTGCATCGTTTTGGGGTCCTCCAGAAGCACCCCAGTGGGTTGGGAATGTATTACTCAGGGGTCTATGCATTGTAAGGATAATTCAAACTGGATTAAGCAGAACAAGGAAAGTTATTGGCTCATGGTAGTAGAAGCCTCTGGAGAGACTGAGCTAGTTTTGGGGACTCGCCAGCATCTTTAGGACCTGGTCTCTCTTCAGCCCTCCCCTGCTTCCTGCTGGCTTCACCTTTAGGCAGGTTCTCCGTAGCGAAGACCCCGTACAGTCACATTCTCACAGACAGCAACCACAGCAGAGAGAGGGCTTCCAACATAACCCAGGTGGAAGGCTTGCTGCTCTGACTTGGATTATGGGTCCATGTCTGGGACAATCACTGAGCCTGTGGGAACACACACCCTGACGGCCAGCTTTGGGTCACATGCCTGTTTCTGAGATCTGGGGAGGGTGAGGTGAGTCTCTCCTTGGCCCATTCGACTGAGAGCTGGGTGTTCTCGAGAAAAGTTAAGGAGTCGGGGAGAGGTTATCTAAAGGAAGAAGGGATTGTTGCTGGGTTTGGAAAACAACAGACGGCCTCTTTCTGGGGCACTGGACTTTTGGGTCTGACTGGTTCCGCAGCGTGTCACTCAGCTACTACTGTGTTTCCTTCCCTCTTCCTGTCTCTAAGACATCCATCCTGTTCAAATATTTATTGGACACTTGCTGTTGAGATGCGCGCTGGGGGAGGCTCAAGGGGAATAAAGGCCGACTTTCCCAGACTGTCAGCGCGCACACACACACTCACACACACACACTCACTCACACACACTCACACACGCACTCACACGCACTCACACACTCTCACACACACACACTCACACACTCACACGCACTCACATACACACTCACACACACACTCACACACACTCACTCTCATACACACTCACACACACACTCACACTCATACACACACTCACTCACACACACACTCACACACACACTCACACTCACACTCACACACACGCACTCAATTTCAATACCTGTGATAAGCTGTGACCCAGCTAAGTACCAAGACCCATGGGAAACATAAATGAAGAAACCAAGATTTTTCTTGAGAAAGTGAGCAGAGGCTTCTTGGAAGCAGGGACCCATGAGCCAGGGGCTGAAGGCTGACATGTGGGGTGCAGTGGGGCGTCTGTGGCCACTCTTCTCCTCACCGTTCCTCTTTCATTATCACCCGCCTGACTCACCCCTGAGCTTCCCTCTGCACACCTCAGCCGAGGTTCCCTTCCCTCAGCCGTGACCACCGCAGCCTCACCGGGCAGAACCTCCTCCGGCAGAACCTCCTCCAGCCGACGGGGGATGCCGAGAGCGCATCCTCTGCCCGGCACTGGAGAACGTTCCCTCGGAGTTCCTACCTGCGTGGTCTACTGAGCGTCCACTCTGGTTGATCACAGGATGCCAGGTTGCCTGACTCTTGACCAGCAGGTATTTTCCAGGTTTTTTTTTTCTGTGTGTGTGTGTGTGTGTGTGTGTGTGTGTGTGTGTGTGTGTGTGTGTGCATGCGCGCGTATAACTCTTTCTCTGCTGCCATGAGAGCTTTTCTTCAGATTATTGTATCAGGGTGGAGGCAAAGGTGAAGAGCATTGTGTCCCAAAGCTACTGAAACCCAGCCCTTGCCCCATGGGACACTCACAGCCTGAGCAGGTGCTCCTCGAAATGTCTGAGGCTAGAGAGTCACTCTCTTTCTGCCCCCTGCCCTTCGACCCACCTCTGGACCTGTAAGACAGAGCCCATTCCATCCTGGAACAGGCTGAAGAGAAAATGTCATTTCTCCATAAAAAGGTTGAGGAATCCAGCCCTGTGGCACCATTCTCACTGCAAAACTAAATGTATCACAGCGACGAGCAAACTGTTTTGTGTAATAAAGCAACGGAGTCTGGATACACTAGACTGGATCTATACAGTGAAGGTCCACTGTACTTGTTAGGACAGTCCAGAAAAGGCAAGACAATTCACCTCGGCGGGCCTGTCCTTCTTTAGATTTTAGTTTTAATTAATTGAGTTAGCAGGACCAGTCGCCATCTGCTTTCCAAGAGAGTTTTTCCTCTGCGAGTATATATAATTTTGTAATATCTGAATGAAAAGTAGGAAGTACAGATCATCATCTGGAATTCCAGAAACAGCAGGGTACGTGTAAGAATACCGATGATTGGCAGCACCCGTTACTTTTCCTGAAGGTATCTGAGACTCGTCAGAACCTGAGGGTCACACGCGTAGGTTTCTTTTCGTATTCTGTAAATCGTGACTCTTCCTGTGTCTGCGGCTCTGAGAGAGGAAAGTTAACTTTACCTTCTCTTCGAATTAAACAATGTGGTGACTTTGCCGTTTTAACTCTCTTTCATCAGCCAGGTTTTTCACTGTCTTTTTTCTGTGCACGTGCGTGTTTTAGAATAGTTTCTTAATCTGGACTTCCTTGATGTTTTGGGCGGGACAGTTCTTGGTTAGGCGGGTAGGGGAGAGCAGCTGTCCCGCGCATTTTAGGATGTTTAGCAGCATTCTTGGCCTCTACCTGACTAGAGGCCAGTCTCATCCCCTCTCCCAATTCTGATACCCCAGGATGTCTCCAGACATTGCCAAGTGTCCCCTGGGGGGTGAAATCATCCCCAGTTGACACCACTGTTCTAGAGCCTTGCTACTCCATGGGCCACGGTTCCACAGCGATGTCACCTGGGAGTGGTCAGAACTGCAGACTCTGGAACCTACTACAGACCTATTAAATCGTAGTCTGCATTTTAACCCAATGCCCAGGTGACCTGTGTGCACATAAAAGTTGGAGGAGCTTGGTAGTTCACTGACTTAAAGTCACAGTTCTCAAGCTTGAGTGTGTTTCAAAATCACCTTGACAGCTGAAACACACAGGTGCCAGGCTCATTAAAGTCACAGGGAGCCTGGGTCTCTGTATTTTCTCCAAGTTCCCCAGGTGATCTGATCCTAACCAGAGTTTGAGAATCACAGACTTAAAACCGCAAGGTCAGAAAATAAACCACCTCTGTGCTGAGGTCAGCGCCAGAACCTTATTATAAAATTCTGGAAGGAACATTTCAGATGCGGTAATCACACTGAAGGACCCAACCAAGGTGTCCAGGTCATCAGCGTCTTATCACGTCTCAAGCACTGGAGGACACAGAAGCTTCTCATTTCCTGGGGAAGCCAATTCATTCCAAGGGCTGCATTCTAAATAGAAACTCAGAAAGTATTTGTGGTTATGAGGTGCCAACTGGAAATGGTTTGTTCTGGGGTCCACATTCTCCCAGAGGAAATGGGATGTGGACACACACGCTTGATATTGGCAAAGACCCCTCAGGTACAAGGCTTCCGTCTGTTCGGTGTTGGATAAGCATCAATGTCAGCCAGACTCTCCATGCTGCACCTTGTAAACAGAGGATGACAATTGATTTTTTACCTTGTTGGGTGATGGTGGGGGCAGGTGGGGTCTGCATGGTGACTAGGATCCTCGGATTTGGCGTGCGTGTGTGTGCGTGTGTGTGCGTGTGTGTGCGTGGTATGAATGCATATTCTTTCCTAGCCTG
Organism: Pteropus alecto; assembly: GCF_000325575.1. Classification (NCBI taxonomy): domain Eukaryota; kingdom Metazoa; phylum Chordata; class Mammalia; order Chiroptera; family Pteropodidae; genus Pteropus; species Pteropus alecto. Next base: position 3,603,000 of record NW_006436888.1, on the reverse strand, counting down.
TTCTTTATACATGATACAAATTGACTTTTCTTTTTCTCCAGTTCATTAAATTCAGTTATGGTGTTTATATCTAATCTGAGTGGTTTAAAATCTTTTCCAATAGCTTCACCTTTGCAAATATGCTGTAAGCTTTGTCTAAATGTTAGCCTGAAGGCTGCAATGATAAGAGAATCGCAAAAACAAAAGGAATGAGAGCAAACTCGATTACCAAGAATCCTTTGACCTACACAGAGTACAGGTATCAAATAGAGCACAGTGCCTATAGCACTCTTTCTTTCATGTAAGGCAAAATACAAAGTTGTGGACTTTCTACGTCACGGAATGTAGCGTTTCTATATTATCGTGTTTGTGTCTGAGCCCTTGTTGATAACGTAAATGTGGAACCATTCTGTTTACAGCTCCCAAGCTCCTATCGTTTCCAGTCTTGCACTTTCTTCTTCGAAATGGCTTAAATAGTTAATGGCTGTGTAACATAATAAAGATTTCCAGATTTTCTTGAAAGCATGATAGGCTAGTTTAGTGGAATGATACTGATTTTTTGGCTTGTGATTGCTTTGGGTTTAAACCCCATTTCCACTATGAAGTATCTTGGTTGCTTTTGAGCAGCTTCCTTAACTGAATCTCTATGAGGTTTTATTAACAGCATCACTCCATCTTAGAGATCAGGAAATGTGCCTCTCTGAGCCTCGAATACCCTCCTTGCTTGGAGTGACACAGCTAGAAAGTGACCTCGGCAGGATTCAGACCACTGGAGTGGTCTGGGTCTGAGTTTGTGATGTTAACCCGTAGACTATGCTGCATCTCCTGGGTGGGTACTGCCTGGAAAGTGACCTGTGTGTCAGTTTCATAAGAGAGGATGCTCGAGGAAATGTTAGTAGAGGGAGAATAAGGAAAGATAAAAAGAAAAGCATCTTCTCAATAAGCAGTAGGGGTAGAACTGAAGCCAGACTCACAGCCCCTCGGGGGAGAGGTGGCGAGTGGGGACGAGGGCTCCTGTTTGGGCGGGGATTGGCGCTGATCCTCTGTCCACAGCTGACTCTTGAAACCTCTTCTGTCAAGATTTTCCTCTAAGGGAGTCTGACTAGAGTCTGAGAAATCAAGACAGAAACTGATGGGCAACATGCAGACAGAGTTCACCAAACCCCAGCTTCTCAGACCACTGGGAGCTTCGCGTTGTCATGATAACGGGGTTGTCGTAATGACTGGTATCGGATGAACAGGAGAGAGATGCCAAGCTTTCTACAGGTTATGGGGAAATTCCACGCAGTAAAGCATTATTCCACCCAAATGTCTAGAGCACTCCATCAGAAACATCAAAAGAAATTCTGCTTCGGCTTGTCTGGTTAGGGAGGTGGGTCAGGTGACCAAGAGAGAGTGTGGCGTGGCCCAAGCAGGACATGCATTTGTGCCGATGAGGGAAATGTAAAGCCCATGACCCAGAAACAGCTCAACGCAGAAAGATCCTCACTGCAGCCTTGTTTATCAACAGTGACGTGTCGGAGGCAACACAAACACCCAACAACATGGAAGTAAATTATGATTAATCATCTCAATGAAAGTTTATACAGACATTTAAAGTGATGACTGTGAAAACTATATAGCTTCATGGGCAAGGTTGCTAATATAAAAATCCTTCAAAATATCAAAACCATTTGAAAGATTATATGTATTCACGCATAAAGACTAAGAGGAAACAAAATTAAAACAGCAAATCCTTTGGCGGCAGTCAAGATATTGATGATTTATTTCCTTTAAAAATAGTCTAGTTGGTATCACATCTGTTTCATTAATTCAGAAAAATCATGGGATATGTTCAGTGGGTCTCCCTGGGACAGTGGTTACCCAGCAAGGAGCAGGGACAGGCAGAGGGCATCTCTCTCCCGTTTTCAGGGGGCTCAGAACTGGAAGGCCATCCTGGAGCAGGTGTGGCGCTCAGTGCAAGTTAGACCCGAGCAGTGAGACCTGGGCAGTTAGAGCAGGGGTAGCAGAGTCAACGAGCGGGGTAAGCCAGGCGAGGCGGCGGCGCATTCGTACGAGGAAGCTGGCTCTTCAGAGTTGGGGCTCTCAACCCCGGCTGCGCATGAGAATAAATTGGAGAGCGCTTAAAAACATGGATGCCAGATTCTACCCCTGAGAATGGCGATGAGACGTGAGTATTTTTAACAATGTCTCCAGCTGATTACAACATATACCTGAGGTCGAAGGCCAAGTATCTAAAGAAGGAAGGGACAGCCTTAGAAAATACCCCAAACGAGATTTCTGTTGACATTCTAAAAGAAGATTAGGTCTGATCAAATCATCTCTTCTTTGTCTTAGGGTTGACATCATTTGGAATAATTTTCCTGACCTTCCACTAAATTTTTCCTTGGTTCCTTTCGGAATTCTGAATGCAGTGGGCCACTGGTGAGTTGGCCTATGGGGAGGACATTTCTCAGATTTGAATTTGGAAAGCCCAGGGCAGTCACAAATGTGAATATCACGGATCTCACTCAGTAGCCATCACGAGAATCTTACTGCCCCTCTGAAGTCCCTCACTTACGTTACCTCTCAGCAGCAGATCAGTGGTCAAGTGCCCGAAAGCCAGTCTGGAGGGAACTCTATTCAGGCCTGCCTAAAAAACATTCAGAAATTCCTTATCTTGCTGATTCTGTGTCTCCCTTAGGACAGTTACCCCTCTCCACTCAGAACGTGGTTGGTAGACCAGCAGTATCAGAATCTCTTACGAGCAGAAATGCAGGAGTCTGGTCCCCACTGCAACACCAACTTATTCAGAACCTGCATTTAAATAAGATCTCAGGATTTTTGTACACACAGTAAAGTTTAAGAAACTTGGCTGTAGACCAGTGCTATCCAATAAAACTCTCTGCCATGATAGAAATGTCTATATCTGCTCTGTCTGATGTGGTAGCCACTGGCCCGGTATGGCCACTGAGCACTTGAACTGTGGCTAGGGTGACTGAGGAACTGAATTTCAAATTTAATTTAATTTTAATCATATTATATTTAAATAGCCCATATGGCTAATGGCTACCATAGTGAATGGCTTTACATTCTTCCAAAATTTGGCTCCATCTTACCTCTCCAATGAGCTGTCTGCATTATGGTTACTTATCTTTCAAAAAAAAAAAAAAGAGAAAAGAAAGAAAACACATCTAGTTGTAGACACTTCAACCTATGGAGATCTACTGTGGGAGAGCTCCATGCTCACACTCCCCTCAGCTGAGTTCCTCTTCACCTAATGCCAGCAAGACAGACCACAATTATGATAGTAAACTTCTGTCTGGGGAAGCAAAGCAAACGTATTCGTATGAAGGAAAAGGATGATATGGTACTGACCCTGCCTTCTCTGCGTCCCATATTAAGTTCTTCATATGCATCACTTCTTCTCATCCTCACAACAAGAGGATAGAGATTTTTGTCTTTATGGTCCCCATTGATTCCCAAGTGCCTGGAACAGTGAGTGGCACATAGAAGATGCTCAAGTAAATATTTGTGGAATGGATGCACTATTATCCCCATTTTATAGGTGACAAAATTAATACCCAAAGCAGCTAAGTAACTTACTTGAGGCCACAGAGTGGCAGGCAAGGATCGAAGCCTCTGTAGTGGGGGCTCCTGATTCCATCTCAGCACGATGCATGGATAGCCAGCCTGTCTTACTGCATTAATAAATGATGGTCCAGCTGCTGAATGTTTGGATATAAAAAGAAAGCTCGATTTTAACATATTAGTTGAGTGCCTGCCATTTGCCACACTCTAGGGAGGCAGTGGTGTGGAGCAGCATTTAGTATTCTTTAATGTACATTAGAATGTCCTGGGGATCTTGTTAAAGTTCAGATTCTGATTCAGGAGGTCTGAGGCGGGGCCTGAGATCCTGAATTCCTCACGAGCTTCTTGTAGATGCGAGATGGACAGTGCACCTCACAGCTCTGCTTTCAGGGAGCTCATTGTCGGGGGTGAGGAGTGGAGGGGAGGAAATCCACAATGACACTTCATAGTGACAGTTGCTCTTATGGGGTACAGTAGGTGGCGTGTGGCCCATGGAGGGGTGACCCGCCTAGGGGAAGTGACACTGGTGCTGAGACTCGAAACAGGCATAAGAGGTGAGGCAGGTGGAGAGAGTAAGGGAAGGGTGTTTCAGGTAGAAGGAACAACATATGCAAAGAATGGAAGGCTTGAGAAAGGATGGAGATAGGAAAACATCCTGTGATACACCTGCTTCTCTCAAGGCAGATACTTCAAAGAACGACATGTTGGGTTTCTAACCCTGCCTTTTCTTGGCTGCAGACTGGAGCCCAGGTCACCTGCAGATAAACAGCTTCTGCCGAATCCTATCCTCAAAGTACCACTTGGTTCTAGTTGCTATTTCTGATTTCCTGTTTGATGTTTGGAATTCTCTGCCCACTGCTCCTTAGCCCCATGCTATGCGCTGGCGTCCTCTGGAAGCCTAATGAGGTAGTTGCCGTGGTAACCGGGTGACATCCCTGTAGCTGATGCTAATGCCGTAGCTCCCCAAACCCTGTGCCTGTTTTTCTCTGTTTGGTAAATTAATAACATTTAAATGAAACATATTAATTTATTTCATGTCAATTAATTTGTATGTTAAGCTGCATGCTGGCTTCACCCTCCCCTCCCCCCAACACTCATTAATTAACTCCAGCCAAATTGGGAGCACATCAGAGAAGGTTGCAATAGCTTCCAGCAAACTGCAATTACAATACTCTGCTCCTATGTGACAAGTAATCAATGTCAAAATAATTGCTTTTTACAGGTCTACAGTCAGCTGTCTTGTCAGATCGTTAACTTATAATTATAACCATTTGAATTTTTAAAAATAAAATATGTAGCCAAAATATCGGAAGGACAAGCAGTGGCTGCTAATTCAATGACTTGTGTTGCATATCTCAACACTTCTCTTTTTCCAATCTTTTCTTTTAAATACCCAACCATCTTTCTCTGAGGTTGGTGATGAGTCCCCATTACAACTCTGCATTGCTAGTTTCAGGAATTGCAGTTCCCAGGTGGTCATTCGTGGGAAGAGTCAGACATGCCAATGGGTTCAGTAGAGCCAGCTTTTGCTCTCTATTTGCTCTTTGTAGCGATGATAGAAAAACTGGTTCCTCCAGAAGAGATTGCATTCCCAGAACCTGCCACTCGCTGGAGGGGCACGATGCTGCCAAGCTTAGCGTGAGCCTTGGTCATCTTATCAGATCAGCTTCTCTCTCCCCAAACTCTCCCTGAACAGCTTTTACCATGTACTGGCCTCTTTCTCCAAACTCTGGGGGCACAACTCTTTATTTCTGATGAAAACCGGTGTCTGGGAAACTGCACGTCGCTGAGCGCCGCCGATGTTCCCAACAGCTTGTTTATCTTGACGGACGTGCACAGACCTCTACAAATGAGCCAACGTGGCACTTTTCAAACTGGGTGCATGAAAGACCTGCTCATGCTGTAGCCTGAGACCCGATACGTGACACCCCGGTGGGTCCTGGAGCTCAGACTCATCGGCCATCTAGTCACCTCTCCGCACATGTCCAGCCAGCCGGCCGGCTGGATACTAACCAAGTGTGTTCTCGCACGTGCCTGCCTCGGTGTCAGGGTCTGGGCATTGAGAGGTGAGCGAGGAAAGTATGCCCAAAGCCCACCTATGAGAGAGCTGAGGCAAGACCCCTTTCTTTACCACTGGGAGTTTTTTATTTTTTAAATGATAGAGCAATACAGGTTTATCTGCTAGTTCTGCCGTTGAGTTGTGGAGACCCTTTTCACGTTTTACGTTCATTGAAGACATTTGTCTTCCAAAGCCACATATTTCTTCTGTAAAACTTGCTTCGATCCACATTCCCAAAGGCGCGTCTTGGGATGTGACAGAAGGAAAAACTCAAACGTCTACACAGCATGTGCACAAGCAGACACACGCACACGCATGCACCTCCATCCACCCATTTCCTCAAGTTACAATTCAAACGTCTACACAGCATGTGCACAAGCAGACACATGCACACGCGTGTACCTCCATCCACCCATTTCCTCAAGTTTCAATGGCTCCTGCTCCAG
>NW_006436888.1:3593266-3596886 GCF_000325575.1 Pteropus alecto | reverse complement strand
TTAGACTGGTTTTACGTGTGCAGGAAAATTGAATTTACCATCTCTCTACACCAGTGATTACGCCTCTTGACCCAGCAACTGCTGCATGTGGGTTTTTAATGAATATTTATTTTAAGGTTCCATATTTCTTTATGTCTTTGTACAAACCTGTAATCTACTTGTGTCAAGTGTTTCTCCTGACTTAAAAATAGACACGATACCTTCTTTTCTAAAGATATATCAGGAACTGGTTGAAAAGCCACTGTAGGACTTCCGCTGCCACATTGTAGCGCTCATAATGGGAGACATGACTACGTTTCCTCATAATCCAGTTGTAATCGACAGGCATTCATGTCATGAGGTTCGGTTCGGAGGCACGTGTAGAGGTGTGTCCACATACCTCGTGTCAATCCGTAAGTTGACTTCCGTAGGGTCCTATGTTAATATAATCATATGCAAAAAACAAAACAAAACAAAAAAAAAAAACAACCTGATCGATAGCGTGGGGAGGATTCCCAGAACAAATGATTTCTGTTTCTCACCTCATCGCAAGGATTCATGAGCCCATTTCTGCAGGGTGGTTCACTACGGGCAGATGAGGGGTGCTCAGTGAGGATGTTGCAGGCGACCAGTACTGATGTCCTTGTCCCATGTAGACAGAATGGTTCTCTTTGTTCTAGAAACTCTTGGAGAAGTTGCTGCTTCGGCTATGTTTGATTTTCAAGGAAAATGAGAAGATACATCTTAGTGTGTGCACAGTGCCTTCCCATGAGCAAGGCAGAAAGCTTCCTTTCAGTTTTATTGCTGGCTAGAATTTTGCCATAGGATTTGAAAATAATGAAGTTGAGTTGTCATGGCAACTCCTGTAGTCGCTTTTTGTTATTGTGACTCCTTGATGCTACTTTTACTTTGAGAATTGCTGAAAGTTTCTTGAAACTCTGCTTCAGGGGCATGAGGACTGACAGCCTTGGATGTCAGGGGAAGGGGCGGGGATGTGGCTTGCCTTCCTTCTGGGGCATTGTCTGCGGGGTGAGATTCTCGTGTCTCTGTGCTTGAGAGAACAATCTAAAGAACTTGAATCTTCTTGTTTAACAAAACTCTCTTCATATACCTAACATCTGTCTGAACTGCTGGGACAAACTTTTTTTTTCCCCCTCAAACAAAATGATTTCCAACCTGAGCATGGGTATGTTACGTCTGAGGGCTGGTGATTATTAAATAATCATTGATCCCTTCTATTTCCTTGGCCTACCCGATCTGCTGCTCCTCCTGGGGTCTCAGAAAACTGTACCTTATCCCCTGGGACATCCCAGACTCCTCCCTCTGGTCTGTCTAATGCCCTGTTATTTCTTAGAACAACAAGCAACATTTGTTGAGTGCTTTCTCGGTGGGAGATACCATTCTAAGTACATCGCATGCATTAACAAACTTAACCTTGACATTCCTCCTATGAGGTTAGTTAACATTCCTTATTATCCTCCATACGTAGATAGGAATACGGTGGGGGTGGTGGGTCAAATTACTTGCTCAAGGTCACAGAGAACAGGGATGGCACTGTCAGGGCGAACCCAGAGCCTGCACTCTTAACCACTATGCCTGCGGCTAGCTCCCCATTCTATCTCCACGCCTGTAGAAACCACCGACCTCTGTCCATCTGCATTACCAGCGCCTGGTCTCTGCTGAAACCACTGCTGCAGCCTTCTGAGCTTGTCCCTCTCTCTGTCGGGCCCATTTCCAGTCTGTTCTGCCTGTGGCCACCAGAGAGATACACCTGGGAAGCCACGTCTAGTTCTCTGCTAACCCACCTTGCCCTTGGCGGGAGCTGGAACCAGCGCATTTGCACTCCCACCCATCCAAGCAAGGTGCATTGGTCGAGGGAAATGCAGGGAAATCTCTGGGCTGGAGTGGTGTCGGGTCCAGCAAGGCTGTGTTTCCATTGCGTGTCTTCGACTGCTAAACTGAGTCATTAGCTATACTGAGAATGTCGTCTAAATGTAAATCCCTTCCATGGGTAATAGATAAATGCTCCTTTTTGCCTTGATTTTTCTGAAAACCTCTTTAGAGTGGCTGCACATCATGACGAAGCTAGACCTATAGCCATCCCACAAAAGAGAAAATAAATGTATGTGGCCACAAGCCAGTTTCAGAGTAGTAGGAGACACGTTGGTGTTTCCTTTGAGCTAATCTTTTGTTTATTTATTTTTCCTATGCTTATGCAAAAACTTTCCAAGGGCCCCAGGAGACATCTACCAGCGTGTCTGCTTACAACGAGAGAATGTGGGCTAAGGACCGAATTGCTTAATTCTAATATTTCATCATTAAGGAAAGCAATTTCTTTTTCATGGAGCCAAATTGGATTAATTATATGCATGCAGAGTATACTTAACAAATAGCATAATTCGAAGGTGCTGAGCTGGGTCACACACAATTTGGTTCTTTGTTTTTCTACTGAACAAGGCGTTTGCCATTTACACTCTGAATTAAATGTGCCGGGTTTGAAAATTCTGGTGGCCATTGATGTTGGTCTATGGGCTTCCGTGCAATTTTTCCCCCCTAAATTATATACATAATGCTACAGATCGCCACTGACGGAGTTAAAACACAGCCAGAAGAGAGAGTTCATGGTTCACTGGGTACATTTAGTATCTGATAAGAATGCAGAGTGCCATCAATCCAGTTATTCTCACATTATCAGGTTGTGCGATTAAGGGATGAGGCTGGCTAGCTGCCCTTTCTTCACCCAGTAAGGACTGGTCAGGAGTATTAAGCCCTGAAGACAGGGTTGGCTTGTAGTCACATCCCCATGGGACTTATTGGGCAGGTGACAAGGATGAGGGAAGGCTCTATGCCCTCAGGACAGCATGGGGGCGGGTAACAAGCCTCTCATCAACTGAGTGATGGCAGAGATGTTTCTTCCTCTCCTACCTCTTCTACCAGGCTGAGCCTTGACAAAGCCACAGAAGAAGTCCCTGTCCTGGCATTCTTCCTCCCCCGCCAACACACGTTAGTCTACTCTACAGGGACCCCAGGAGGTGGCCACACTGCCATTCTGGGTTCTTCAGAGGTCCTAGTCTGATGGGGAGGGCAGACTGGCAGCGAGTTCCACTGAGGTGCGACCGGCTGCTACTCCGCGCGATCGTAATCAATTACGGCTGAAGGTGTCCCAAAGCAAGGATTTGGCTAGATAGGAGAAGTTTCCTTTGTCATTCTCAAATTGATTTTTGACCTGTCCACCCATCGCACATCCCTACAGCTAGCACTTCTGTCTGCGTGCTTGGCCATTCATCAGATGCAAATATCTTCTGGGAAAAAAAGCCTTTAAAATCTTTGCTGTGAGATGGGGGGAAACCATTTCATAGGAGTATCCCTCAATGGGCTCAGGTCTCAGACCTGTCTGTGGTTCACTTTGGCTGGAGATAAATACAGAGGTCATAGGAAGTGACTTGCTGAGAGAATCTGGGAAGGCTTCACAGAGGAAGTGTCATTTGAACTGGGTTTTGTTGCATAAAAAGAAGTTTTCTAGGCTAACCCGGAAGGAAGGAGCATCCTTGGTAAGGGGACCAGCACATGCAAAAGAGAGGAGGCTTGTGGCACAAGCTCGAGTTTGGCACGGTGGAGGAGAAGCTGAGCCCGACAGAGGC
>NW_006436888.1:3590173-3592060 GCF_000325575.1 Pteropus alecto | reverse complement strand
TGCCTAGGGAACCAGCTTCACAAAGGGCTCGAAAACCTGGTGTCCGTGTGACATGTAGGGAGAAGCCTGCAAAGGAGGTTTCACCTTGGTGTGACCTCGTGGGAGATAGTAGAACAATTCTGTCTGTTTGCGTATCTGTCTATCCATCCATTTATTTACTCATTCGACAGTATTTATCGGGCATCTACTTATGCCAGGCTCTGTTTTAGGCACTTAGGACACTCAGTAAACAAAAGTGACAAAAATCCCTGCCCTCGGCGAAACGTACAGCTAGAGGTGGGAGACAAGCCGTACACTACGAGGATGATACATCGTACAGAATAGTTAGGATGTACTAGAGTGGGGGTGGGGAGGAGCAGGGCCGGGGGAATCGAGTACCTGGCTGGGAGGAGGCGGGGTTCAGTTGTGATTTAGGTAAGAGCGTGAAGGTGCTGACAAAGACGGTCTCCTGACCAAACCTCACGTTGAGCTCCCCTGAACTCTTTGTCAACCAGGCTTCGAAGTTTTGGGCTTCCACGTTTATTTTTGCAAAAAATCCTGCCAAGTCGGTTTAGCCAGAAACCCCCTCATCTCTGATGTTTCCTCCTAGTAATTTCCTAACCACTGACTGCCCCCTCCCTTCTTTGGTCATAAATCTCCACTTTCCCTTCTTTTTGGAGCTGAGCAAAATCTCTCTCCCCCACTGCAAGACCCCATTGCAGTGGCCCCTATGCCCATCATGACAGCCCCTTTGAATAAAATCTTTCTTACTGTGCTTTAACAAGTATCCTTGCATCATTTTTAACAGTAGACATCGTACTGAAGTTAACCCTCCAGCGCTGTGTTGAAGGGGTTAGCCACTTGGATATCTGGAGGAGGAAAGTTAGGGTAAAGGCGACTACCAGGGCAAAGGACCTAAGGGGGAGCATTCTGTGTGTTCAAGGAACAGCACCTGGGACCAATGACCTTGGCTGAGTGAGCCTGGGGTAGAGCAAGAGCAGGTGAGGGCTGGGCAAAAGGCTCCCACTTGTCCTCCCGAATCAATATGCCTTGCCCCATTGCCAGTGTTTTAGCATAGATGCCGAGGAGCAGCAATTGGGTTATCGAAGTGGGACAGTGGGGAGCTGAGTGACGATTCCAGACACCAGGGCAAAGGACCTTTCTTCCTGGGCTCGTTTGAAAAGAGTCTTGGTGGAGTAAGGTCTCTGGAGACCTGTCCTAGGACCTGTGATCAAGCCGCAGGTAGAGCCAGGAATCCACAGCAGGAAGCAGAGCAGGTAGAGCATGGCGCTGGGAATGAGACAAATGGATGTGAGCTCAAATCTCCTTTTTCTACTCAAAAGTAGGGCTTGCAATAATAGTTGCTGTTTGAGTACAGTGTGTCTGTTGGAGGGAACTTGCTGCATTCACAAAGCTCCTAAGCGGCAGAGCCAAGGGTGGAGCCATCTGGCTGCCTCCGTGTTTCTCCATGCCTTCCTGCTTCTCCTACACTGCCCAGACTTACAGGGAAGACTAAGTCAGCTAATAAGGTATTCGAAAGGGGCTGGCAGGTGGTCAAGTGCTGTATACATGTACGTTGTCATTGTTATTATAGATGGGACTTGGGGTTAAGTCCTGAGACGACCCTGGCATCTAGCAACGTGAAATTGTCCACATCTGTCAGCAGTGGCCTTTGAGTGACAGCTGAACATTCTGCCACTGAAGGTCACAGAGGAACTAAGCTGGGCTGAGCATAGCTAATAGATTTTATCATCATGTTTTGCAATTAAAACTATTATTTACACAGGAAGGTTTAGCAATGGCTGCCACATCATATACATCTTGCTAATTGATTTATGTTAACTTCCACACGTGCTATTGATCAATATAAACGGGCTTGCGTTGTTGCGTCTTTGGAGATTTAGAACA
>NW_006436888.1:3575320-3590136 GCF_000325575.1 Pteropus alecto | reverse complement strand
CTGCACAGAGAAAAGGAGAGCAGATAACTGGATTATCTAGATTTTTTCCTGCATTGCCGTGTATGCCTGTTTCCAGTCAGCCTAGATAGACAAGCTTGTGCTGCAAATCTATTTCAACATCAAATTGTTGGGAATGATGCTGACATGCAGACCACCCTTAGGCTGGGAATTTTTGTGTAAACTTTAGGTAAATCTTAGGTAATAAATTCAGTCGGCTGGACTTGGTGGAAAATGTGTGTGTCTCGGGGGAAGAGAGGAAGGAAGGAAGGAGGAAGGAAGGAAGAAAGGAGGAAAGAAGGAAAGAAGGAAAGAAAAGAAAGAAGGAAAGGAAGAAGGAGAGAGAGGGTTTTTTTTGCCTGTGATGTTTGAACTGGAGAGATTTCATGTTTACCTGGCTCAGGCAATAAACCTAAACCTGCCTGAATCATTTTCACCAAATGCGAGTGCCCAGAAATAGCACTCACACCTGACCTTTTCAGATTAAAAACAGCTGACTCCAGAGCAGGAAATTGAAGAGAAAGAGGCCAGGCAGAACCAGGTGGCAGGAGCTCAGTCTGGGAGGCTTCAAAGCTACAGTCAACAGGGCTAGGGGTGGGGTAGGGTGGGGTGGAGTGAGACTGGGTGGGGTTGAGGGTCTCCCTCCAGCCAACTTGAATAGACTTAAAAGCCTGGCTGAGGTTCCTAAGGGTCTTTAAGGAAGGCTTGCTGTTCTTCCTCACTTTAGACCCTCTCCTGAGATTTTGGGAGTTAACACAGTGGATGCGAAAATGAAACTATATTTTTAAAGTCTAGAGAGAAGCTATTTTTAAGATAAATTTTATTACAAATAAATGCATACACGCAGTTAAGTATCAACTAATGCTGCGAGGCGTCTAACAAAAACAGCAATGTCCTCATTCCCTCGCGCCCTCCATCCATCCATCCTGCTCCCCAGAAACAACTACCTCTGCATTCTTTTCGTTAGTTCTTCTGTATTTGCTCCCTATCCTAAATAATACCGGGCATTGCATCTTAAATTATCAGGTTCAGACATTTTCTATTGCTTTCATATTATACATAGGTGAGAATTCTTGGCTTTCTTATAGACTTCCTTCCTTTTTTTTTTTTTCCCTATGCCCCCAATGGTATAATTTCACATTTTGTAATGATTGTTTTCATTATTATGACTATGCAAATATCGTTTATGGCTGAGTCAGGAATATGTTTAGATTATACTTCTATGATTACATTTCCTTTCTTAACCTACTAATGAAATCTTTATTCTTCTATTTTCTAAATTTATTTTGAATCTTTGTCTCAGTCTTCCTGTATTCACCAAGAAAGCTACAAAATGCCTCCATACAATTCTTCACTCAGTCAAGCCTGTCAGATAATCCATCGGTTCCATTTTTCTCCTTGTTCTCCTAGAGACCAATTGCAGTTTTCCTTAAATACGAAAAATGCACCCAAAGTATACACAAAAGTTTTGGAGGCATCCCTCCAAGACTTTGTGTGTGGTAAACTTTAGCAGTGAATAAAAGGGGTGTTCCTGCTTACTTAACTGGCTTCAATGATCTCTCATCATAATGACTGTAGTTGACTTTTAAAAAAACTTCCTTTTTATTATGGCAAAATATACAGAACAGAAAATTCACCGTTTTAATCATTTTTAAGTGTGCGGTTCAGTGGTATTAAGTGCATCTACCTTGTGTAATCACCACCACCTTCTGTCTCTACAACTTTTTCATCCTCCCCAACCGAAATGCGGTATCTATTAAACAACACCCCCGCTCCCCGGCCCCATCCTCTTCTCTCTACAGCTCTTGGCAATAACTTTTCTTCTTTCTGTCTTTATGAGTTTGACTGCTCTGGGTACTGATGACAAGTGGGGTCAATCATACTGTATTTGTCCTTTTGTGACTGGCTTATTCCATTAGCATAATGTCTTCAAGGTTCATCGTCGTTGTGGCATGTGTCAGAATTTCCTTCCTTTTTAAGGCTGAATACTATTCTATTGTTTGTATGTACTACATTTTCTTTATCCCGTCATCCATCAATGGGCGCTTGGGTTGCTTCCATGCTTTAGCTGTTGTGAATAACGCTGCTGTGAACATGGGGATACAAATATCTGTTCCAGTCCCTGCTTTCAATTCTTTGGGGCATGTACCTAAAAAGTGGAATTGCTGGGTCATATAGTATGGTAAGTCTATTTTTAATCTTTTGAGGAACTGCCATCCATACCGTTTTCCATACTGGCTGCACCATTTCATGTTCCCACCAGCAATGCACAAGTGTTCTGATTTCTCTACCACCTCAGCAGAACTTTTGATATTTTCTGTTTTGTTTGTTTGTTTTGATAACAACTATCCTAATGGATGTGAATGTAACATAAGAAGCTTGGACCTCCTACATGGTGGCTCTGGGCTCCAAGGGGCAGGAAGCAGGTAAAGGTTGTGCTAGGCACTGGCACAGCATTACATCTGTCACCTTCAGTGTAGTCACAGGGCCCACTAAGATTCAAGGCAGTGGAGGAGGAGACTTTACCTTCTGAGGGGGAGCAGCAAAGCCATACTACAAGAGAGCATGTGGGGCGACAGGTGCTAGCATCACCATCTTTGGAAAATGAAAACTCCCACAGCCAGGAGCGTTCAGCTGTCTGGGTCTAAAACCTGCTCGCCTATCCACCATGCAATCACATGTTTCTATTGGTTTATTTTTATTTTTACCTTTGATTATCAAAGTTCTAAAGAATTAGAATCATTAGGTATCACCTAGTCTAGTGATTTTCAAAACTTTTTAAAAGAATGTTGAGCTCCTTCCTCAAAAGATAAATTACAAGGCAATTATGATTATAGCAAATTAATTAAAGATACAGGCTATGGAAACTCACTGTTCTCCTTTCAAGCCATATGATCTTGAGCAAAGTTATTTATCTTTCATGTGCCTCAGTTTTATTAAAATGAAAATAATAATAGTAATAATACCTACTACAGGAGTGTGATAAGGAGTAGATGATTTAAGATATGTAAGTGCTGAGAATAGTGACCGTCATATAGTAAGGGCTCAATCAATGACAGCTGCTGCTATTATTATTAATTATTATTATTGAGACTGATAAGTAACATGGAATAAACCAGGAGATGCTCTGAACTGGGAATTGGTAAATGAGACTCCTCTTTCTCCATTACCTATGTAGCCACTGAAATAGGAAAATATATTCTCTGTAGGTGAGACCATGTCATAGATTAAAGTCAGCTACAAATTCTTGGCAACTCCTCCCACTGACAGGTAATTCCTCTTCCCTGGAATCTGGGCTTGCTTTAGTGACTTGCTTGACAGTAGCGTGTGATGGATATGATGTTATAGGATTTCTGAGGTCAAGCCAGAAGAAGCCTTGCAGCTTCTGCTGAGGTGGCTTGAATTGAATGCTCTGGGGGAAATTTAGCCACCATATAAGAAACCAGCCTACCCTGAGACCATCATGCTAGGAGAAGCCTATACCACTCAGAGAGGTCCTAGAGGATGAGATGCCATGTGGAAAGAGAGAAGCCAGGGAAAACCAAGGGGCCATATATCTAGATGACAAAGCAGTCTTGGAAGTGGATCTTCCAGCCCCAGCCACCTCAGCTGACACCATGTAGATCAGAGGTGACCCACTCAGCAGAGCCCTGACCCACAGAATCATTATCCAAATAAAAGGGCTATTTTAAGCCACTAAGTCTTGGCATAGTTTGTAGCACTCCATAGATATATGGAGCAGGAAATACATCCAACATTTCAATGTTTATATGGAAAAGTACTGATTCAGAGAAGGAAAGCAACCATCAGGGTCACACTGAGGACAGCTCGGTGTGAGAGTTAAAGGTAGAGACTCTGGACTCAATTGCCTGGGTTTGAATCCACACTCTATCATTTGCTAGCTGAGCAAGATTCTTAAC
Organism: Pteropus alecto; assembly: GCF_000325575.1. Classification (NCBI taxonomy): domain Eukaryota; kingdom Metazoa; phylum Chordata; class Mammalia; order Chiroptera; family Pteropodidae; genus Pteropus; species Pteropus alecto. The sequence continues at coordinate 3,586,219 of NW_006436888.1, read as the reverse complement.
CTTGAATCTCATAATCCAGTTGTAATAATTAAATAATATATTTGTAAATGACCGGCACTTAGTAAACACTCAATAAATGTCTACAATTATTATTACCAATTATAACTGATAGCAGACCAGAATTCGTGTTCCCCAGTCCTGGTCTAATGCACTCCTAAGGAGCTGATCTACAGTGCGTGTGTTTGTGTGTGCAGCCGGAGAGCTTCCCATCCAGGTTGGTCACTTCCTAGTTTGCATTTCCACAAGCAGGTTCCTTATCACAGAGCCTTAGTCTCCTCATCTGTAAAATGGAGATAATAATAGTAGAGTGGTTTACAGTTGAGCTATTACTTCTGCTTTCCTACTCATACATGGCTCTGATATGAAATTGTGGGAAATCACAGGAAGAATCACGCCATCGAAGGAGAGCTTGGAAGTTTTACTTCCAAGTGCAGAGAATGGGCACCGTCCATTTGCTCCGGTTTTTCTATATTTAGAGAAGCACTTTTTTTTTTTTTTAATGTGACATCTCCAAAAAATTTATTTCAATTTTCTAGTTGGAAATCACCAGCAGTTTGATAAAAAATTTACTAGAAATCATGGACGGTGATGACTGTGCGGTGATAGCATCTGTTACAGCCTCACCGAGAACCATTTTCAATACGACACATTATTTCTCACCCAATGAAAAATTAATTAAAAAATCCCCGTTGTAGTTGCAGCCAGAACAAACATTCCCAGAGCCAAAAAATGGGAAAAATACATCCAAAGTATATACAGGGGATGATGCCCTTGTGGTTTTATATCCATGTCTGCTGTTGAAAATTTACATAGGAATAGGCACATGTATATTTTTATTTATTACTACATTTTAAAACATCCAGAAAATCAAGGATACAAAAGAAAAAGGAATAAAGGAGCTGGAGGGTTATTTGTGAAATCCAAATCCCTTCCAGCATCACTCCTGGTTTGCTAGCTTTAGACAAAAAACAGAAGTCATTTCTTCTCCTGCTTGGAACTTTGCTTGTAGAGATTATTGCAGGCAGCTGCGTGGGTCAGACCCAACAAGGGGACCCACAGATGGTCTCCCCGCACTGTTATCACAGTAGATGGTGGAGTTTACTTAGTAAGATGTTTGCGGCCAGTGTCCAGGACTAGCCATGCTCCTCATCCTCCCTTACAGTCACCGAGTTTCCCAGGACAAGTTGTGGTCAGGGCCCAGGGGCTTGGCCACAGGCTCTGTGTTTCATTATTGGTAGCCTCTGATCTGCCCTATTAATTCCTGAGCAAACATTAACCAAGACAGCCATTTTGTCAGAATGTTCGTTTCTATCAGAGAGAGAGAAGCTGAAGTAATCTTGTAATCCTTTGGGATGCACCTGGCTTGGGCTTGGGATACCTAGGATGCTTGTCTTTTGAACCGAAGCCTTCTCTGTTTACTGGATCCATTTTATTTGTTCCCTTGTCCCACTGTTTGTCCGTCCGTCCGTCCGTCCATCCATCCATCCATCCATCCATCCATCCATCCATCCATCCATCCATATATCTTCAACTCTTTGTTTAGAAGCAGAACTAACAGAAGTGTTCACTGAAGCCTGGCACTCTGCCTTGGTGGAAATGGGAAACATGGACACTCCATATCTGCCCTGACTCCTGGTTCCTGGAGCACCCCATAGAACCCTCAACTCTGAGAAGCACTACTTGAGAACCACTGATCTTGGCCATTTGTCTAATCCTCAGCTTTCATTCCTAATTTTTTCCCCTACATATCTATCTAGGTCCTTCTTAAATTCTGGCCTGAACATCCAGAGGCCCATCGAACATCTCCCTAGATGTCTCCACAGCTGCTCAAACACAAGGTTTCAAATGCAACTCATCACCCTCAAACCTCACTTCATTCAAGCAACCTCTCTTCTACTTTCAGTTAATGGTACTGCTGCCCACCCCTTTGTCCAAGCCTGAAATTTAGACTGGTTCCTTACAGTATCTCTGCTGCTTATAAAGAAGAGATTTTGAAAACTAGAGTGTAAGCTCCATGAAGGGACACAGAACTCATGTCTGGTGTGACTCTATCTCACGAGGGTATCTTTGATCCAGTGGCTAAATGTTTGGGTCCGGCTCTAGCGACCTTTAACTATGTGATATGCATAAATTACTTAACTTCTCTCTGCCTCATTTTTCTCAATCACCAAATGGTGGGGGACTTACCTTGGTGGGTTTTTGAGAATTAAATGGCATAGTCTTTGCACATCTTTTAACATAATGGTTGACATGGAGCAAATGTTTGGTGAATGCTGGCTAACCCTTCTCATCAATTCCCAATCAGCAGTTCTGGCAAAATGTATCTCAACATTTCTTAAATCCATCTCCTCTTCTCCATGTCTACCATCACTGTCCTAGTTCAGGCCTAGTTCAGACTTTCCTGTCTGGACTGTTTTACCAGCATCCTGCTCTGAATAGCCAAAGTGATTTCTCTAAAATACATGTTTGACCACATCATCTCCCACTTCCTGTTTAAAACCTATCAATGACTATCCATTGCTTTTGGAAAAAACTTCACCTCTTCAGCGAGGAGCGTTAGGTCTCCCCTAATCGGCAGGGGAACCTCTTGCTATACTCTCCAACCTCAGTTCCCACACTTCATGCCACCCTCCCCCTCTTCCCCTCTTCTTTCCCTTTCCTTCTCTCCTTCGTCTGCCCTTCCTTCTCTAGCTTAACTGAGGTTTACCGAGGCCTCGTGTGCAGGGAGCCCTGCCTGGCACTCGGGTGCGATGGTGAGAGAAAGCAGACAGGCCCCGGCTCTCAGGGGGCTCACGTGATAGATGGCAAGGCAGACATCGATGAAAGAACCAGGAGACAAGCATCCAGTCGTAGCTGTGACAGTGCTTCCTGGGTGGCCTGAAGTGGTAGGGACATTTGATCTGGTCAAGAGTGTCAGGGCTGGCATCCTAGAGGAAGTGGCCCTGACTGAGGAGTTAACCAGGCAGAAGCGAAGAAGGGGTCATGTGTGCAAGTGCACAAGTGTGTGTATGTGTGTGCACTGTAATTTGAGGTACTGGCCACTGCTCTAAAGGCCAGCTCCCAAACTGAGTTAGTCACCCTCAAACTCAGCTCAGCCTCCTCCTTCCCCTTTCCCTGATGAGATTTCAGCCAGCCACGTGGGCAGGCCCACCCATGTGACAATACCCAAGGACAGGCCTGTCCTCGGGGATCCCCCATCTCAACTCAACACCTCAAGCCCACCTCCACATCCTGAGAACAAAGCAGGAGATTAGAGTGTTATCTGGAAAATCTGTAAAATGAGATTACAATGAACAAGCACAGTTTGGTTGAAATTATCTCAAAAGTTGTTGTTTTTTGCATTATTTTGTTTTGTTAAAGAGAACAAGATTCTAGTTGAAATTGGCAAAGACAGATTTTATTCGGCACCATTGAAATAGCAAAGAGAGGCTTTAGTAAAACTGGGCTCAATTTTGCATACAGATCTATCTGTCTGTCTGTCTATCTATCTAGCTATCTATCTATCTATCTAACTATCTATCTGTCTGTCTATCTATCACCTACCTAGCTACCTACCAACCTACCTACCTACCTACCTACCTACCTATCTACCTACCTACCTATCTACCTATCCACCTATCCATCCATCTACCCACCCACCCATCCAACTGTACATACACACAGCTGGGGATTCATAGCAAGGTGCGGAATGGGAGGGGGACAGTGGATGGAGAATGACTAGTCGGAGACACCAAGGGTGGAGCGATACTTGCTAAAGTCAGGCCAAGGCCTTAGACATAAAAGGCGGGAGATGGGGAACTTGCTCAGATATCAAGGTGGCAGAATTCTTGCTAAGCTGACTGAGCAGGATGCTAGTTAAAGCTGGCAGGACAGGCTGAGGATAGGGCCCCCAAATGAGGCCTAGTTGAGAAGAGGGCTCAGAGGAACCTAAGTTTAGTCAGCAGGGAGTCTTTTTTTTTTTTTTCTGTGCACCTCGTCTGTGCTACCCTTAAAGGTAAATGGAACACAAGAGAAAATTCACAGGGAGGTTGTGTGTTTACGTCACGCACTGCGTGTACTGAGTTTTGTTTCTCTTCAATGGAAAGGTAAGAAGTCTAAGAATAGCTAGTAGTTATCAAGTGCATACTACATGCGGGAACTCTGCCAAGCCTTATCTCAGCTAATCCTCATAGGGATGGGCACTGGCATAGCACAGAGGCTAATCACACACCCTGAGCATGGCAGTGGTCACTTTATGGGCTGCTTAGCTCTGCAGTTGGGTGTCATCTACCTGTTCTTTCCCTGCTGGAGTGTAAGCACCTTGAATACAGAACCGGAATTTCCAGGTGTTCCTAATGCCAGTGCCAGCACATGGCTTATGGCTTATGCCTTGTACCTGCTCCCCTCAGGAGAGCCAGCCAGACAGCTGAGGTCCCTCAACTTAGCCAAGGCCTCAACTCTGAATGCCAGAGGAAAAGTTTTACAAAACATGTCTGTGATAGTTATCTGCATGTTTACCATCCTTCTTTGTGCAGACATTAACCTTTCTGAGTCCTCTCTGTCCTCTGACCTCAACAGTATTTCAGAACTGGCATCATGACAATCATCAAAAAAACTATTCATCCCACGTTCATGTGGCTTGGTGGTGGCGGCTGCCATACCGGGCCATGTAGAAAGGCAGATTACAATTGAGATCATCTCCTGGTGTGCTAATGAGCTCTTTGATTAAAAGAAGGAGAAGCTGCTGAGCTGTAAAGCATAATTTCTCAGGGAGGTGAGCGTTTGCACTGTGTGCTGTATGGAGTCCAGTGCTCTGGCCCACATCCACCTGCCTGGGCAGCTGGGACAAGTAGGAGAGCAAAGGACTAGGTGGTCAGTTTCAGCCATCTCTACCAGAGCAGTGAGGCTGAGACTGAGGAGGTTGGGAGCAAAAGTGGGTGGGAGATATCAGGGGATACCTTCTTTCTCTGAGAAAGTGATGTTTGGCCAGAGACCTAGATAAAGCAAGGGAGCAATTTACATGTGTGCCAAGAAGGGGACCAGGCATCCAGGCAGTGGGAACAGCCAATGAAGTGCTGTGTACCCACCTGCAGGTTGGCGGGCCCTCAGTTTTCCACGGCTTGTGGAATGCCCATGAGGTTGGTGTGCCAGACAGAGCCTAAGGTGGCCCCCGCCTTCTGGAATGCATGCTCTTGCGCAGTCCCCTCCTCTGAGTGTGGGCAGGACCTGTGACTTGCTTCCAGCCAATGCAACGCAGCAAAGGGGCCATGACCAAGGTGCTGTGATGTCACTCCTGTGGTTTATTACATCATATAAGACTCCATCTTGCTAGTGTTGCTCTTACTCTCCTGCTGGCCTCAGTGAAGCAAGCAGCCCAGGTGTCACAGAATGCAGTCCTAGAACTACAAGGAATTGATTCACCAACAACATGGGTGGGCTCGGGTGTGGACCACCCCAGTCAAATCTTCAGATGATAGCGCAGCCCAGCCGACACCTTGATTGCCATCTGGTGAGACCCTGAAGCAGAGAAGCTGGCTAAGCCATGCCTGGACTCCCGACCCAGGGAAATAGGGAGATGATAGACGTGTGATGGTTTAAGCTGCTCCGTTTGTGGCGGTTCCTCACACGGCAGTAGATAACTAGGATCCCAGGCACTGAACATTTCCTTCTGTTCACCAGTAAAGAAACTTTGTCTGATGGCACTGAGCGTGGAGCGGAGCAGAAGGTCCCAAATACTGACCACAACCCAGTGCCACGTTATGGCTTTCACGGACCCTGGGCACTTTTGCCATCATGGACTCCATCCTCCTCACACACACACACAAACACACACACACACACACACACACACAGGAAAAATTATACTTTATGACTGCCTTGTTATAAAGATGAACATAATTCAGGCTGATTTCATTATTATATCTGCTTTATTTATTTATTTTTCTTCTGATTAAAAAAAAAAGAAAAGAAAAAAATGTTCATAGGCTTCTAAAAAGGTATATTGGGTTCTCAGCATATGTCCCTGATGCCCAATATGTAAATTGTCCTGGTCACCACCTCCTCAGCCTATTGTCCCCTTTGGAATTTTTAGTAAATTCAACAAGGAAGATGAGATGAGAACAGGGTGGAGAAAGTAGAAAATGGGGAGGAGAAAAAACGGACAGCATTCCATCTCCGTACATATTTATTTACTAAGGCTCTCTTACGGGCTAAGCGCTGAAGCTCCTGAGGCCACAAGGATGAGGGTGGCTCAGTTCTCACTTTCTGGAACATTCTATTGTAATAGCGGAAACAAGACAAGTACCCAGATGGTGATAAATTAAGACAGAAGACGATAGGGACAAATTAGAGAAAAGAGAATGAACCATTCAAGGAAGGAGGAAATTCTGTTCCGGGAATTATTAGTTCATTTGCTTGTTAGTTGGTTCATTTATTTCGCAAACATATATTGAGTTATAGAGGTCATGCGTGAGAGAGATGTTTACAGGAAGTAGTCCCTGTCCTTGAGAGACTTACAAACTACTGTAGGAGACAAATTGTTTTAATATATTGTGGCGAGGGGTATAATAAAAGCATGTTCAAGAAGGCTGCCAGGTGTGAAACCTGGTTCTAGGGCAAGGTTTTCCAACTTTGGCACTGTTGACACTTGGGCCAGAAAATTCTTCAGTATGAGGGTCGATGTAGAACATTTAGCAGCATCCACACTTTTACTTCTAGATGCCAGCCCTCTCTCCTGGGTGAGAACCACTGCTTTAGAATCAACCGTGTGGCCTAGAGTCTGCTATTTAATTTGTAAGTGCCTCGGTTTTCTTATCTATGAAATAGGGACAAAATAGGACTTATTTAACAGGCTCATAGCAGAGATGATGATGATGAGTATAAGGCGCTTAGGACATTATAAATAAGATGATGTGTGTAAGGCGCTTAGGACATCGCCTGGAACACAGTAAGTCCTTGGTAAATGTAGGTGGGAATTGGTGTCACTGTTGCAGGGAGTGGCTCCGGCACATGGCCGGGACTGGACCAGAGCCTACACTTCACAGAGATGTGGGTGTTCAGTGTATGACATGTTGACGGGCCTTGGGGTATAAGACACATGCATGTTGACTGAGTGAAGGTTCTGGAAAGCCCTGACTGAAAAGGAGGAAGACCGTGCTCGGCATCAGGAGATAACAGTGATCTTGATGGTTTCCAAGTTGTGTTTAGTGAGGAGTGGAGGTTTCTCGGGCATCCATATAGGGAGGCCCTTCTGTCTCCACTGAGTCACCAGAGAGGGGGTTTAGTTTATCGTTCCCTGCAAACTGAAGCCATTTGGGGCTCCCCAGACCTCAAACTTCACTGTGGCTCCCCAGCAGGTGGACTTTGTGTTCTACCAGGACTGGGGTGACTGGGAGCCTGGTGAGCCCGGTGCTGCTTCCTGGAACCCGTCTCTCCTAGTCCACAGCACTGAGGGAAAGCGATGCCATTGTTTACAACTGCAGTCAGCCTGGAGGCTGTGTCCTGGACTTAACCCTGCACGAGAATGTTCACTCCTAACTTCCCAGGGAAAGAAATTGGTGCCAACTCTATTTTCTTTTCCCAGAGTCTTATCACGCGCACCTTCATTGTTTGGTCTTTCTGTCCTGGCCCAGCCGGCCTGCTCTCTATTCCTTCTAGCACCACTCTGACCCCAGTTCATAGGTTTTACACTTTGCTCAGTGATGTATAATCCACCTTCTCCCTGATCTCATGATCCAGTTTTCCCCAAAGCCCGCCAGGTGTTTGCACATCTGTGGTAGGCTCAATAATGCACTCCCTGCCCCCCTCATTCTAATCCCTGAGACCTGTGAATATGTTACCTTACATGGCAAGAGGGACTTTGCAGATATGATTAAGGGTACAGTCCTTGAGATGGGGAGATTATCTTAGATTATCTGGGTGAGCCCAATAAAATCACTGGAGTCCTTATAAAATGGGGGAGGGGCTTGAGAGTCAGAGAAGAAGATGTGACGACAGAAGCAGCCAGGCCGGTTTAATTTTTTGAAGGGGCCACAAGCCAGGAAAAGTGGGAAACGTCTAGAAGCTGGAAAAGGCAAGCAAATGGATTCCCCTGGAACCCCCAGAAAGGAAGCAGCCTGCTGACACCTAGATTTTAGCTCCAGAAGGATAATTTTAGACTTCTGAGTTCCAGAACTGTAAGATAATAAGTTTATGCTGTTCAAAGCGACAAAGTTTGTGATAATTTGTTGCAATAACAACAGGAAACTAATGTATCACTCTAATGTCATTGATGAAGAGACCGAGGTTCAGGGAGGTTCTGCGATGGTTTGCTCAGTTACAGAGTAGGGTGGGGGGAAGATTTGAGACACAAACAGGTTTGGCTCCAAAGCCCACGTTCGTCTTGAGATAGCAGGCTGGGAGCAATTTTTCTCAGATACAGTGGGAAACCCAAAATGACTATGGCCTCGCCCCATGTTACACCATCAAGTCTCTGAAATGTAAAATAAGCACATGAACAACAGAAAACACTCAGGTTTTAAAAGTCAGCTGTCAAAGTTAAAGGTAGTCATAGAAGGGGACTTGCACGTTTAGCATTCTTGGTAGTTTATGGCCTATGAGCATCTTTTATTTGGGTGTGTTTATAATGTGGTTAAGGTCATGGCCTCAATTCCTGTGTGAGTCAGTTATGTTTGCTCTGTGCTAAGGACTCCTGACTCTAGTTTGCCTTTAAATACGAGAGTGCATGCAAAATGCCTAACTCATCATGGGTGCTTAATAGACGTGCGTCTTTACTCCATCCAGCAAATCCATGTTTCCTAGAGAACCAAAGGGAGAGAGTCAATGAACAGTAAGCATCTCAGGTGATATGCTGATGGTGGGCTGGGCTACCAGGTATTTCTGCCAGGTCATATGCTCCTTAAAGGCAGGGATTTTTTTTTTTTTCTATTTTTATTTCTCTGCTATATACCCACTCTGGGCACATAATAGGGCCATTATAGATATTTTGAAAAATAAATTTGACTAGAATGCTAGACTGAGTGTCATGGATATGGTTTCAAGTTCCAGTTTTGCCGCTTGCTTGACTTTGAGCAAGTCTCTTAGCTTCTTTGAGCTTCAGTTCCTTCATTAGTAATGGGGAAAAATGTTACTTTTCTTGAACACCTTTTGTGATTTAGGGGCAGGTACAAGTGAGTATTTCATTTAAAATTTTTTGTAAGCATGATTTATTAAGCAGTACTATGTGCTAAATATTATCTTGGGTACAATGTATGCATTAGCTACTTAGATTCACCCCAAAACCACGAGGCTAGGGACGTGAAGTAACTTGCCTAAAGTCACATGCATCGACGTGACAGAGCCATCTGACACCGAAGCTGGAACTTTTTTCCCCCTATCCCCACACTGTAATTATTAGTGTGGAGAGACTTGCCTGATATATGGCCTTTAAGAGGGCCTGCGAACTTAAAAGCACCGGATGGGCTTTCAAATAGACAAACTTCATGTAAAGCTCAGCCATCCACATACTATTATTTCTTCTAGTGTAGAAGGTCTGACTCTCCATGCACAAACTCATCCTCTTAATTCCCACATCCCAACTTTGTTTTATATTCTGAGCCCTCACACACACTGACTTCGATCCACTCATGATCTCTGTCCTTATGGGCACCCTCTGGGTCCATGGCTTCCCACTGCTTCCACACTCAGGTGGAGCTGAACGAGAGCCCTTCCTCTTCCATGTACTCCAGCCGGGCCTGAGCCCTCTTGTCCCTGACTCCGCCTCCACCATCCCACGGGTCTTGCTGAGAAGCAAGGGTCCCCCTGGCTCTAGAGACTCTCATCAGACTTTCTCTCTCATCCTCCCTTCCTGCTCTCCAGGAAATCCTCCTTTAGTCTGGAAGAAATCTGTTTCCTTCCAAGTTTCTTTAACCCGTTTCCCATTCGCCTCGAGAATACTCGCCAGCGGTGCTGACAGCGGCAGCGTTTACCCTGTGGTAACACACGGATTACAGTCCTCACCTGACCCCCAAAGTTTGCTACGAAATATCTCAACTTTCATTATTATTTTTGCATTGCTCTAGTATATCGATCGTCTTTGGAAACAGATGACATCATTCTATTTACAGCGTTCCGTTTTCAGTAGGTCGATCGCTGAAAATGTCAAATCCTAGGAAACGTCTCATTCCTATGCATGATGTGAAATGAGCTCTGGCAGCGAGCTGCACTCTTTTTTTCCTAAATGGGAACAGGGTTAAGACTTTCTGCTTTACTTCTGAATCTAGCACGTGTTTAGGCTTTTGTGAAAACAAAGCCGGGACCACACAGGGCTACTTCCATCCTCTTCCTTTCAGTGTGTCTTTCCGAAGGCAGTGGGCCTGGGAAAGGGAGACTACATGAAGAAGAAAGGAAAAAAGACCTCTGGTAGTGATATCTCCAAATGGCACCCAGCTGCACAACAAATCTTCAGTGAACACTTATTCTGTCCTGGACACCGTGCTCATTGCTGGCATATAATAGTGCGTGAGGGAACTGTGGCCCTTGACATGGCAATCTGGGACAAAAGACTGATTCGCATCAAAGAAATGTAAATTCGTTCATTTTGCCATTCTGTAACTATGTCAGGTCTGCAGAAGCAGCAATATCTAAAACGAATAAATTATAGTATATTCTTCGAAGACATGGGAGAAGAGTAGGAAGGGTAAGAGGCACCCAGTTTAGGTAGAATGGTCAGAAAAGGTCTCTGTTAAAAGATATTGACATTAATATTCATGTAATAAAAAGGGGCCAACATGCAAAGAGATGAGAAAACAGGCCTTTCCTGGCAGAGGGATCAGCATGTGCAAAGGCCCTGAGGCAGGAAAGGCTTTGGGCTATTCTAAGAACTGAAAGAAGCCTAGTGTTGGCAGCAGTGTAAGATGAGGCTGGAAGTTTTCCTATGATGCT
>NW_006436888.1:3574983-3575310 GCF_000325575.1 Pteropus alecto | reverse complement strand
GGGAATTTAGAACTGGGGCGGGGGGCGGGGGAGGGTTTTGCAGCTGAATTAGAACTGTCATCTTACCTCAGCGTTCTAAGGTACTATAGTCCTTCTATATGTTCCACCCACAATGCAAGGAACTCAGCGGGGATTGGCTTCAGGAGCTGGTGAAAACAGCATTCCAGGATTCCTTCAGGGCTAAAACTCCTTGATTGTGGTCTGTTTCTGGGGAAGCATCTTGCAATACACTTTAAATTTCTTCATTGAGTTCAGACAACCCAAACGATTTCTCCTGCTTCCCTCTCTTGGTTTGGGGGACCCAGAACCAGTTTCTTACAGCGTATC
>NW_006436888.1:3526263-3566177 GCF_000325575.1 Pteropus alecto | reverse complement strand
GAGAGCCCTTCCTCTTCCATGTACTCCAGCCGGGCCTGAGCCCTCTCGTCCCTGACTCCGCCTCCACCATCCCACGGGTCTTGCTGAGAAGCAAGGGTCCCCCTGGCTCTAGAGACTCTCATCAGATTTTCTCTCTCATCCTCCCTTCCTGCTCTCCAGGAAATCCTCCTTTAGTCTGGAAGAAATCTGTTTCCTTCCAAGTTTCTTTAACCCGTTTCCCATTCGCCTCGAGAATACTCGCCAGCGGTGCTGACAGCGGCAGCGTTTACCCTGTGGTAACACGCGGATTACAGTCCTCACCTGACCCCCAAAGTTTGCTACGAAATATCTCAACTTTCATTATTATTTTTGCATTGCTCTAGTATATCGATCGTCTTTGGAAACAGATGACATCATTCTATTTACAGCGTTCCGTTTTCAGTAGGTCGATCGCTGAAAATGTCAAATCCTAGGAAACGTCTCATTCCTATGCATGATGTGAAATGAGCTCTGGCAGCGAGCTGCACTCTTTTTTTCCTAAATGGGAACAGGGTTAAGACTTTCTGCTTTACTTCTGAATCTAGCACGTGTTTAGGCTTTTGTGAAAACAAAGCCGGGACCACACAGGGCTACTTCCATCCTCTTCCTTTCAGTGTGTCTTTCCGAAGGCAGTGGGTCTGGGAAAGGGAGACTACACGAAGAAGAAAGGAAAAAAGACCTCTGGTAGTGATATCTCCAAATGGCACCCAGCTGCACAACAAATCTTCAGTAAACACTTATTCTGTCCTGGACACCGTGCTCATTGCTGGCATACAATAGTGCGTGAGGGAACTGTGGCCCTTGACATGGCAATCTGGGACAAAAGACTGATTCGCATCAAAGAAACGTAAATTCGTTCATTTTGCCATTCTGTAACTATGTAAGGTCTGCAGAAGCAGCAATATCTAAAACGAATAAATTGTAGTATATTCTTCGAAGACATGGGAGAAGAGCAGGAAGGGTAAGAGGCACCCAGTTTAGGTAGAATGGTCAGAAAAGGTCTCTGTTAAAAGATATTGACATTAATATTCATGTAATAAAAAGGGGCCAACATGCAAAGAGATGAGAAAACAGGCCTTTCCTGGCAGTGGGATCAGCATGTGCAAAGGCCCTGAGGCAGGAAAGGCTTTGGGATATTCTAAGAACTGAAAGAAGCCTAGTGTTGGTAGCAGTGTAAGATGAGGCTGGAAGTTTTCCTATGATGCTGCCTCAAATGACTGCTTTGGGATGAAGGAAAAAACAGAAGTTGCAGTGTCTTTAAACTTCTGGGAATTTAGAACTGGGGCGGGGGGAGGGTTTTGCAGCTGAATTAGAACCATCATCTTACTCAGCATTCTAAGGTACTATAGTCCTTCTATATGTTCCATCCACAATGCAAGGAACTCAGTGGGGACTGGCTTCAGGAGCTGGTGAAAACCATTCCAGGATTCCTTCAGGGCTAAAACTCCTTGATTGTGGTCTGTTTCTGGGGAAGCATCTTGCAATACACTTTAAATTTCTTCATTGAGTTCAGACAACCCAAACGATTTCTCCTGCTTCCCTCTCTTGGTTTGGGGGACCCAGAACCAGTTTCTTACAGCGTATCCAGAAGTCAATACCTTTTATTTTTCAGATACATTTGGTGAAAAAAACTTTTGCCTCCCTCTTTTAAACTCCCTGACTTCTGACTATTGTCTATGGAAAATGGTTTAGATTTCCATGATACTAAAGTTCTTTTAAGGTAGAGTTTCATGTTCTCTATTTGTAAGAGCTACAAGGACTAAAGCTCCAACTGATTCTAGAACATTTTCTCATGATGTTGGCGATGTCATTTAGAGCCATGTCATCAGAATGTACTTGTTCAGATCAAGGGTTAATTCAAATATTTGTGGAGAGACGGTGGTTCTCCTCTGAATTTTCTTGAGGGCAGAGATGACACACCTGATTTCCTCCTTCTCACTGTCCTCAGGCAGCCCAGGCCATTGATGGAATGACTCATGTAACTTTTGAAAGGGGGAGCTGCATCTCTGAAGACCTGGGGTAGTCCTGGTTTGAGGTTCATCAGCATGCAAAGAGATGAATGACCTCTCCTCCTGCTTGCCCCTCTGATGTCCATTTTGGAAAACCAGCCATTCTGCTCTTCCCTGGGCATCATGGAACACCTCTCTACCCTTGGCTGGAGAGGACCATTTCTGCTTGGCTTACTTTTCTTTCCTGACTTTGCTTAAGCAGTGAAGTCTGCTGAGTGGCTGGTACCATGTATGGGGCTTCTTGATGTTATTTAAAGAACCAGACTCCTTTTCCATCAATCATACTTACTTCCGAAGTCTGGCAACTTCCCCAGCTGGCTTCCTGGCAATTGTGCAAGTTTTCTGGAGTGCCATGCTAACTTCCAGGAAAACGAGCCCTAAACACTCACTTCAATGGGATACCACATAGGACTTGAGGGAACATTGCATGGTCTAGTTGTATCAAGAGCTCTTACTGGCTCATGGTCTTGGCTCTCTTGGAAGCACTTGCTGTATCTGTGACAATGACCTTGTGAGATTCTTCAGTAAATGCCCTCGGGATAACTTCTGAGTGAGATTCAGACCACATCCTGCTGCCATAATAAGTAGGTGACCATATAACTTAGTGTCCGGGTAGGACCCTTTTGGAAGTGCAAGAAGGTGGTGTTAATGATTATGCTGGGACAAGGGGTATAAGCTGGGACTGTCTTCAGCAAACTGGGACGTTTGGTCACCCTACATAGAAGTCATCCAAATCTTTGTCAGCTATTCCTGAATGTGATCTGCAGGTCAATGCATAGATTCAGAGACAGGAGCTGTGGATTCAAGTCCCATCTCCGCTTCCCTCCAGCTTATAGCCTTTGATAAGTCAATAGACAGCTCAGACTCTGTGTAGACTTTTCTAAAAGTCTAGAAGTATAGCGGATCCAAGGTGGGAGATGAATTCAACATGGCTAGTTGCCGGTAAATGGAGGAGCATAAATCATGAATAAGACAATGGGCCATTATGAACCAGTGGTTATGTTCTGTCATATGGTAGTCGTGAGGGCGCTGTGGAGTCTAGAGACACTTGTTGGGGAGGACGTTGGGGAAAGGTAAGGGGAAGGGAGGTGTTAGGAAGACTTTCTGGAGAGATAGTGACCTATAAGGTGAGTACTGAAAAATAAATAGGGCATCTAGGGAAACAGAGAAGCAAAAAAAAGAAGAACAAGGCCCACATAAAGGGCAGAGTCGAGCAAAGGCCAAGCCACAAATGAGCATGGCTTGTCTGATGAACTGCAAGTGGTAGAGAACACCTGTGGCATGACATGTGGTGTTTTGGAAAGTTCTAGAACATATGTGAGAAAATGCTAAAAAAGAAGCAAGCGGGCCCACACCCTGACGAGCCTAGAATGCCTCCCAAGAAGGTTTGGGTTTCATCCCAAAGGCAACGGGGAGCTTTGAAACTTGTCCACGTCCGGCTTCCCCAGCAGAAAAAGGGACGTCCACAGTGTCCGAAACTCGTCCCCTTGGTCGCCACAGCATCCTCAGGAGCGCTGTGCCCAGTCTGCAGTAGGAGGAGCCTCAACGTTTGTGAAGAGGGTTAAGCAGAGGGCCGAACGTGATTCGCCTTTTAGAACTGCCACGTGAATGCAGAGGGAAGTATGAATGGAGAGTTGGGGACCCACGAGGTGAGAAATCGGGGAGCTGCCGTGGCCACCAAGAGCCAGCCTGGCATGGGGGCAGGGGCTGCACATGGTCACTTTTTTTCTGTGCGGACCTGTGGTCTGGGGGAGAAGGACGTGTCCTGTCGTATTCTGGAAGTCACACGTAAAGAATGAGCGGTAATGGAGTTTCTCGGCAAAAGTACTTCCGCTCTGCGGACGCGCCGTAAACGCGGTGTCCAACACACCCTTCACGGAGGCGGAGTGTCTCACTCTTGAAATGGAGGCATGGGGACACTGGGGTAGTTTCGTGGGTTGCTTTTTAGGGACGTCCCAACACCAGGACTAGGGAGATGGAGGGAGCGCCCTGGAGAGCAGCACCATGGACAGAAGCAGAGCGAGCATCGTCAACTTGGCGCTGGGAATATTACAAAATAGTAATATTCAGAGATGGGAGCTGGGAATAGGGCGCCAGCGACGAGGGCTCCTTCCGGAAGCAGGAAAACTGGGGCGATTCACTGTGTGCTTCCAGTATGACACCAAGGGCCCCGCAGAGCTGACTGTGAAATGGTATCATGGTTCCCGGCATTCCCAGAAGGTCTGTCCTTCAATTATTTTATACTTTGGCCAAAGGCTCAGTAGGGAGAGTAGCCTGCCCTGTGTGAAGTGTTAGACTGTACAAAAGGACATTTTTGGTTTCCTGCCAAGATCTTGAATTGAACTTAGTACTTTCCAAATGGCTTTGTTAGGGTCCTGTCTGACGGATGATTATAAAACCTTGTCTATGTAGGCGAATCAGAGTCAGGGCTCATCTGAATTACTACAGAAGGCTGAATTGACTAATTGTTCAAAGTAATTAAGTGTACAAGCTGTTCATTAATCTTTCAGATATTTATTGAGCACCTACTAAGGGATAGCTCATTGCTGGGAGCTGGGAATAGGAGTAAACGAGATAGACTTAGCTTTTCTGCTCAGGAAGCTTAGAGTCTAGCGGGAAAGATAAACAATAATCAAATGGTCGTCCACATTAATATATAATTAAAAGTCGTGATCACTGCTATGGGGGACGAGTTCAGGGAGCTAGGGCATCATCTGGCAGGGAAACGGAATAGAGTCTGGGGGCAGTGGTGGTGTTCAGGGCAGGAAACTGATGCTGTGACATGTAAGCTGACACATACAATTGAGTCCACTTAACAGGTTATCCAGGATGAGCAGTTAAAGGTCCAGCCAACTCTATTTCAATGAACAGATGAGATGTGGTTGGAAGCAATGGTTTATGGTTTGCTTAAAAACATGTTTTCTTTAGCGGATTCAATATGCACATCTTCACATTGTTGTTACTATTATCGATCTGCTTGGCGCGGGTTGCATCATCGGTTCTAAACTAGTGACACTGGATTAATGGTCTTTTATTCATTCGGTCAGTCATTTTGTATTGAATTCCTGATTACCCACCATATATCAGCCATAGGATCAGCTGCTTAGGACCTGCAGATGTGAATAAAACATCCCCATGGCCCTATAGAAGCTAATGTCCTAACTGGGAGCTGCAATACACACCAGTGTTCACTAACACTTTGATCAGCCGAGCACAGTAAGAATAATTATAACCAAAAAGAAATGCTGCGTAATTACCTTCCTAACTATCTTGCCTACAGAAGACTTCTAGCCCAAGACATGCTCTCCCTTCATTCAAAATAGAGATCGAATACATACATACATACATACATACACACACACACACACACACATATACACACACACATTTATACACACACACATTTATACACACACACACACACGGGAGAGGTATAAAGACTGATAGACAATTATATATATATGTATATACACACACACACACACACACGGGAGAAGTGTAAAGACTGATGTACAATCGCTGACACTCTCTGGAACAATTGCCTTTAGAGTTGAAACTTTAGTTGTTACATTCTTTGGACCTCACCATCTACGTAGAAGTATTTAAAAGTAAACAATGGTGGGACTTACACAGAGGCTGTCAGATGGACAAAGGTTTCTAGAGTGTGGGTTTGTATGAGAGGAAAGTGACAAATAAGTTCAGAGAGGCAGGTTGAGGTGTATTCAGATTCTGGTTGTGGGAAGGGGAATGGGCCGTGATAATGGGAATGGGCTGAGGTAAGGGGACAGGGGAGTACGGAGAGGGGAATCCATCCATTGGAGGTTTTTAGCAGGCAAGTGACAAAGGAAAACTAATATTCTTTCGAATCTGATTCTGTACTCCCGTGCTGAAGTAAACGAGGTCCAGCTCTCTCCTCCACACCGTGAAGGCTGCACGATTAATGTATCCGTTAGGGCCGTTTGGATGCAAGCGCTAGAAATCAGCTCCGGCTAACTGAATAGCATGGAATTTATTGGAAGGATACCTGACTAGCTCACAGGGTGGAAGGAGAAGCTGAAAAACAGGCTTTGGGAAGAGCAGAAACCACAGAAGCTGTGAGGATCCAGGAAGCAGGAAGCCGTGGACATGCAGATGTGTCCATCCAGGGTGCAACCACCAGGTGGAGCATCTCCAGCTATATTTTGCTCTTGTATTCAAAAGGCGAGAAGCAGCCTATGAGTGGCTCGCCTCCAGGTCAGGGCCAGCCAGGGTGTCTTGACATCAGGGCTTCTCAGCTGGGGAAGATAATGCATCCTCAATGGAAAATCAAAGGATCTGCAGAGGTGAATAAAACATCCCCGTGGCCCTATAGAAGCTAATGTTACCAAGTGGGCCCCATGGACTGATGCCCACTGTAATTGGCCAGCTCACTTTGGCCAGGCCAACAGCCGATCAAGTTCACTCTGCTACAGTCTCTGCTTGGATCTGGGCAAGGACCCCAGCCCAACACCCAGCGCTAGAGAGCCCTCCTGGTCAGAGCCACCAGAATAAAAATTTCATTTATTTGTTTGTTTGGTTTGGTTTGGTAAAAAAACATTTTGCATGTTTGGTACCCATTTGAGCAAACGGACATTATGGGCAAGAGCTGGGAGAGCTGGATGGGGCTTCCCAGGCCAGAGCTTGTGGAACGGAGAGCACAGGTGTCTGTGGGGGGCAGGGGTGGGGTGGGGGGGTAAAGAAGATGGCTGGAAGCCCAGCCTGGGGAACCAGAGGGAACAGCAGTGCTTTTCTGTCAGGTTGCGTGCCCCAAATCACCCAGGCCGGGTGTCCCAGATGGGCGCGCCTGTCCCTCCGCTTTGCTCAGATGGCCGAGTTTGTGAAGTACGTACAACTGCCTGGAAATTCCCAGGCGGCAGAAGGCCACCCGCACACCTGGCTCCCTGGGGAGCTTGCCCAGGTCAATCCCTGTCCCAGCTTCGGGCGGGTCCAGTTTACCCCCAAGAGTCCCGGCCCCTGGCCCAGCTTCTGTCCTGCTCCATCCCTGCCAGTCCTTGCCACCACACACAGGCTCCTCAGTGGCTAGCGAAGGGACAGCACAGCTTGTTTAGCCTCCAGGTCAAGGAGGTGGGTCTCGGGGAACACGCGTGGGGCCCTGGACAAGACCGAGGGCCAGGCCCTGGGTGGATCTTGATTGTAACTTTTGAATGTTTAGATGTGGCCGGTAGTGGCTCCTTTTGTGCTTGTCCTGGGCCCTGCAAGGGTTGCGGTGAGTCCTCCTCTGACGACATGGCACCGTGGGCAGAATTTCATGCCACGTTGTGAAGAATACTGCAGAATTCTCACCAGGGACCACCATTCAACTGCCCTCTGTTCTGATAGTGTGATAAAGCTCGTGGAGACACACGGATGGCCAAGGGACAGAGGATTTCTGGAGGAAAGGAGCTTGGGTGAATGTTTGCTGGCATAGTTTTGGCTGGCCCCGAAACCTTAGAACAGAAGGCTTAATAAGGCTTTCATGTTCATACACACACACACACACACACACACACACCCACACCCACACCCACACCCACACCCCCCATACACCCATGAGAACAGGAAGCGCAAACAGTATTTTAGGGTAAAAGAGGCTAACGCATTTTGAAACAAGCGCTGCCAAAAAGATTGCTCGCCTTTGAAAGCTAAAAGCACGATTTGAATCCTTTGTTTTTCTCTTGCTATCTTTCTAAGCACACATAAGCTACCGTCATTCTAAAATCCTGGACCGAATCAGAAATGCATTGAAAAAGAAAGCCCCCAGAGAAAAAAGGCTTCAAATAGCACATAAAAGCAAACATCTGATCTCCCAATTACTTCGGCAGGTTCCGGCCGCTACCTAATCCACACTGCTTCCAACTTGTTTGAGAATCGATCCATAAGAGGTGGGCTTGGCATTTTCCTGGCAGTCTACAGCTCTGCTGCAGACATGCTAGTGGCTTATCTCAAAGCAGGAAGGGAAGGGGGTATCGCATCCTCTTTCTTGCTTCTGGAGAGGTCAGGCTCCCTCGCCCAACGATAATGGGATTTGCTTTACTTTTCTAGGCAGGAGAACAAGTTGTTCATTTTGTGGTTAGAACATGTTTTTGGCCCCTTAACCGTCAGGAGAAAACTTCCTTGCATAAAGGTTCTGAGCTGTGCTCCAACTGCCTTCAAGTCGCATGCCTCTTTCAGGGCTGGAGGTCCACAGAATCGCCAGGCTCTTTGAGTAAATATTGGTAATCGGGAGCTTCGTGTCCTTGCCCCTAACACCTCCTTACTAGCGGTTATGTTACAGGAAAGTAGATTTCAGACAAATACATTTTTGGCACGTGTACAAAAATGTATTAGCAATCAGGCACAGGAAAAACGAGCATAAGCTCACCGAAGTCCTGCTTTCTGCCCCACGTGTTCCAGCGGAGTGGAAGAAACAATAATTCTGACTCAGCTGAAATGCCATTTGCTCTGAAATACCTACCACGACTATCTTATCTCAAGTAGCATCCTGTCCCTCCAACCCCAGTTACTGGGTGACAACCATGTTACCCAGATTTATTTTCCCCATATCACAATCACTAACCAGTATTATTTATTTGTTCACTTTTTTCCTGCCTTTCTCCCTCCCTACCCACAAAAAGAATGTAAGAGCCATGAGCGCAGGGGCTTGTCTGCCTTGTTTACTGGGGTATGCCCAGAGCCCAGCGAGAGCCCGGCCCATGGTAGGCGCTGAGTACATGGTTGTTGAATGAATAAAAGAACTCTTTCATGTTCCTTCCCTTAGCTGGTTTTACCGTCTGGGTATGACGTAGATTGTGACCATTTCCTCTGTCCTTTGGGAACAATGGCGAGAGCTATTTCCGCTGTATCCGTGGGGGAGACTAAAGTTTAAAATCTATTTCATGGCATTTTCTACTATCGGAGGACTAGAACTATAGATTTCCTACCAGCCAGTGCCTAGTGGTGGTGGTGGGGGCGGACGATCTGCAAACATCTGTTAAGTAATATTAGATTCTTCTACCCTGCTCCCTGGCTTCTGAGTTTGTCCGATTATGTTTCCTGGACCCTTTTGATTGACAGTCATCCACCTCGAGCTTGCTAAGGAATAAAGAAGGGGGAGACGAGATCAACTGGTTCAAACCTTGAAAGTTCTGGGGTGACCACAGCGGGCCCGGGGCTCCGACGATGTCATTAGGATTCGGTTTTGCCTCATTTCAGTCTGTCTGTGTCAAGACCCTCTTCCTCACAGCCAACAATCCCCACAGAAAAGCGTTTTCGCTCCCCAGAGTTCCAGGAAAATTGTCTGGGTTGGCCTAACCCATTACTCACTCATTCCTGAGCCCGTTAGGGCTCCCCGGGGCCCGGAGCATCTCGACTGGCCCACTCCAGAAGCTGGGGGTCGGTGGCACCCATCTTACCCACTGGCGAGAGGGTTAGGAGGGGACGGTGGAGTTCCGAAGGAAAAATCGAGCTGTAATTTTTAAACATGTGAATTTAGGGGACAAGACCCTCAAACGTCTTCCAGTCGACCAACCTCCCTCCATCCCGAGCTCTTAGAGACAAAGATGTATCTAACTTGTCCAATAAATTAATCTACCTGATGAGCTTTTTGTAGAAATTACCTCTTCATTGACCAGTGAGTTTCAATTTTATGGTTGCTTCTTAGTGTGTTCTCACCTACGTTTCTAACCTGTGGTTCGCCAGCACCAATCAGTAAATGTACCAGAACCAGCTGGGGGCACTTTTAAAAATATAAATTCTCAGACCACGCCCCTTAAGAAGTTCCCCAAGGAGTTTAAGTCTATAAGTGGGGCTAGGGATATGCATTAAAAAAAAAAAAAAACTCATTAGAAGATTCTAACATGCAGCCGGGGTAAGAAACCATTGGCTTAATCCATTGATGACTTTGTGGCCGAGCAAGGTGGAAGGGTGGTATTGTGGCAGGCTATTGGAAGAGAAATTTGAGGGTTTCAAGGACTTCCACTGCCCTCCCAATCCTGTTATAAATGCAGAGAAGTTACTAAGTTCTCTCATCCAAGGTCTTCAGCTCATTGTCTGCTAATGGTTTTCATGATTGACCTAGGAGCTGACTTGAGTCCATGAGGCAGGATGGAACATCGTGCGCAGGCCCGTAGCTGCCTTACATCGTGTGTCTCTATGAGTTAAGTGTGGGGACGGACAGCTTGTCTCTCAGGCACGTCATGTGGAACCGTTATGCGATGTTGGGAGCAGGGTTCCGTGATGAAAAACGTTCATTCTGCAGCGACGTCTTCTGGTACAACTATGATCATCTTCTGGAAGAGAGCGGTGAGAGGTCTTCAAAGCTGGATGCCGTGAGCAGCACCCCGGGACTCAGAAAGCTTTTACTCAGGCTCCAAATGTAAGGCCTGTTTGCTGCCAAACTGATGTAATTACAATTATCAAGTCATCTCTACTGTACAAATAAAGCCACCTGATAGTCATCTGCTATTTGCGTTACCTGGAAGATTTAACCGGCTTTCAGAGAGGCTGCAGACCTGATTGCAGCCAAGGGAAGTGTGGAAAGCCTCGTATTTTCAGTCTACATTCCTCATCCTTTTAAATCTCTCGTTTTTATTTCTGAAAAATGTGGCTTGGATTTCATGAAAGCCAGGAGCTGTTTAAGAGGAAGAGGGGTGAGCCTTTTTAGGGTTCGCCATTACTGGCTGTGTATTACTTACCGACCTCAAGCCAAGGCCATCCTAAGAGACAGCCGGGGAACCCCATAGAAGTTTCCGTCTCCTGTCCCTCTTTGTGAGTGATGAAGAGGGGCGGAAGGAAGGAGGAGAAGCCGAAAATGCCAGGGAAGGGATTAAATGATTTTTCATTTACTTATTTTGAAACATGGACAGAAAGTGTACCTTTTTATTTATTGCAGAAACACCCTTATATTTATAAGGAATTCCGCAAATCCATCAATTCACACAGAAAGAAAAAGCATTCGAGTACATCCTAATCAGAAAGTTATCAGAAATTCAGTAGTAGTGAGAGAACCGTCTTTTATTTGCAAGAATAATTGAAGGCAGACAAGCGGTGCGAAGTTACTAGGCCAGACGTTAGCATTTAACGACGCGGGTTGAAATACTGCCTTTTTCCTTGTCCCACCATGAAAACGTCATGTCTACCTCTCTTCAGCCACTATTATTAATAATAGAGATGATGTTTGACATTGAGCATCTTACATAATTGGGAACTCATTATATGAGCTTGTTCGAAAGGTCATACTTCTGTCCCTGACTTGCCTATTCGAAAGGTTGTGGTCTGTGCAGATTATTTTATGGCTAATAGCACCAATGGGGTACCAAAGCATGCTCAATCTGCCTAAACCATAAAAGCAGCCACGCTCGGCCCCTACCTTACCTGAATGATACAGCTCCTCAGAGGAAGGTGTTGTATTTCCGCCATATGGTGGAAGATGTGGGCAGGACCGGGCGGTTAAGCTGTCTGCCCAGGGTCTCACAGCCAGTAAGAGGCTGAGTTAGGATTCGAACCTGTGTCCCCTGCCTGCAGCCCATCGGGAACTTCGTTTTCCTGTGCTGAGTCCCACAGGCATGAACCCCACCCATGGGAGAAGCCCTGGGTTTCTTTTTCTCCCAGAGCCAAATTGAGGCCCACGTGGGCAGTCCTAGGACAGGAGAAGGGGGCAGGCACAGGAATTAGTGGGAAAGGGACGCGCTGACTTGCAGAAGTCACGCTTACGTGCGTGTCGAGGTTCTCAGGTGAAGCCACGCTGGGATTCACGGCCTGTTTCCGGAACTAGTAGGTCATGGCCGTCTGATGTCTTTGCTCCAGTCACTGTGCACTGGAGTTTGGGGGCCAGTTTGGCTGGAGGGACAGGGAGACAACAGATTGCCTTCTGTGCTTTGTCAGACCCCGTAATTCTAAGAGGGCCAAGGCTGCTACAGTCGGGAGCGTGCAGAGCTCTTTCCGTGAAAGGTCTCGTGAGGGCCTGCCAACATGCGGTGGGGTCCATGTGACAAGGCATTGCCCACGTGTCGGGGGGACACCTCCTCTTCTGCAGGGAACTGCGCATCACACTGGCACTGTGAAGACTGGCAGCTCTGGGAATGTGGAGCAAGGTCCCTGTGGGGACATTGGCGTGGCCTCAGCCGGCACGTCCTGGTAGTGAGCTTCCGCAAGGTGCTCTGGCAGAGGGCATGGAGGAGCTGGTGCTGCGTGCGTGCTGGGCATCCTTCGAGGACTCCCAGATATACTCGTGGTGGGGGCAGTGGGTGCTCGGCAGGAGCGGGGGCCTCCTCATGAGCAGGGGGAGACAACCACTGGGAAGTGAGTTGCAAGAATTCTGTGCCCTGTGACTGCGAGGCTTGGGGAGTGGCGGGATGTATTTGAGTTTCTGTTTTATCTCATCAGCCACGTTTGTAGCATCTGGTGGAGACTTGGCTCTTTGGACTGTGGGAGAATCCTCAAAGATCTCTTTCCTTAGGTCTTAAGAAGAACAGTTCTCGGTGGGACCGTCTGGGCTGAAATGCCGTCTCCACCAAGTCCTGACCTTGCTACTTGAAGTAATCTGATCTCTCCGTGCCTCTGTAGTCTCAGCCGCAAAAATGGGTATAAGGTCGATGCCGCTGCTCACCTCACAGGGCTGTGTTCTTGCGCAGAGCCAGGCGTGGGGCGTGCTCTGTTGGTATACATCTCTGTCAGTGTAAATCAAACGCCATTTAGCGTTTTGAGTTTTTGCGCTGTGTTTTCGTTTCCCCGACGGGCCTTGGACTTTCTCATCCAGGACAGGGAGGACTGGGGGAGGTGGAATGCTCTCCACGCTGCTGGGGTTTCACCACGTACCAGATGGGGGGCCACGGGCAGCACCGCTCCAACCCTGAGCCTCCGGTTACTCATCTAGAAAGTGGGCCAGTAACAGTCCCCGTCTCCGAGGGTCGATGTGAGGATGGAGGGCAGGAGGAGGGTGAGGCTGGTCCTGGATGTGTGATGGTCCCCCCCGGCCCCCCCAGTCCCCCCCTGACCCGTCAGGGAAGGAGAGTGAGATGCAGTGAATGATATTGGGTCAACACAATGAGGGAGAGAGAGGGCGGGGGAGAGAAAGGGACCGTCTTTACATATAACGCTTTCTGAGACCCCAAGACAGCAAGTTTGCAAAGACTGGGGGACAGGAAGGGGTGACCCTGTGCCTGCCAGTAGAGCAGAAGGACTAGGCACTGGCCACGTACTGGTGGCCCCAGCAGCCAGTGTTTGCAGGGAGCCCTGTGTGGTCGGGAGCTAAAGACCTTCAAAGTATGTCGTATTTTATTTCATTTCATTTTATCTTATTATCCTAATCTATTTATTTGTTTTGGCAAACATTCCGAAAACAGAACAAAACACTTTCGCTGGCCCAATCTAGCCCTCAGGCCACTACTGTATCTCAAATTAATTTCACTCCAAAACAATAGTATAAAGGAAGACACCCCCCCGCCCTCTGTCATTGATCAAGTTAATGAACTGTGAAGTTCAATATGCTTTATCCTCCTACCTTGCAGATGCACCTACATACTGACCTGGAGAGCCAGGTTCCAGCATAGGATTCTGGATTTCTCTGCCCTGGGGGAATGCTGGCTCCTGGCCTCTCGTACCCCCAGCCCCAGCACCCGCTCTCTGGCTCTCGCTCTGTTCTGCTCCACAAGGAACCTCCAGCACAGTTTGGTGACATCCTCTCCTGCATGCCCATGGTCTATGTTCATCCTCTGCAAACCATCACCCTTCAGCATCGCTTGGGCTAGGGGGTGGGAGGTACACACCAGTGATATGACCCTCCTCCGGGGATGAACCTCAGGAAGATTCTGCTCCAGCTTTGGAAGGAGGCTTGGGGTCATTTGTCAGGAATTCTGATGTCCCCAGTACTTGAAGGACCAGACAGCTGGGACTCTGTGTGGGCACATCCTCGCTGTCCTATGGACTCCTTGCCTTGTGGGGAGGGGGAGGGGCTCAGCTCACAGAGCGGGGCTCCCTACAGCATGCAGCCCAGGGTGGAGGCCCTCTCCCGCAGGTCTAAGGGCAGAATGTCTCCCAGGTCTCAGGTCTCATGTCTCTGGGGGTTTCTAGACATTAGTGAATGAAGTGTCTGGAAGAGCCCCAGCATATCATAGTGGAGGACAGAGATGTGTGGATTGAGCTGCATCTGCAGCAAACTTTCTTCGATTCTTTGGACAAATTGCTCCTCCGCGGGCCTGGTTTTTCTCATCAGTGAAATGGAGGGGTTGAAGTAGATCATCTGTATATGCTTTTCACCCACTGAATCTTTTCCACACGTTTGCTTTCACATGCATCGACGCGTCATAAACTTTGATTTTGTGCAAAAGTTAGGAGAGAGAGTCATTTTAAATCTGCTATTTTAGTTCTCATTCGAGAACAGTTTCCTCATCTTTTTGGCCACTAAAGGGAAAAAAAGTCGGGATGGGGAAACCGCCAGAAATGAACTATTTGGCTCACACTGTTAATTACTTTTACTAAGTGGTTGTATAATGGGGAATTTGAATAAAAATCCTTTCCCTTTTTAGTCTAACACTTAACTATGTGAATAACAAAAATCCTTAGCCAGCAATCAGAGTTCATTTAAATGATAATTCTAATTTTATTTACCGCTTGGTCTCCCTGCTGAAATATTCGTAAGTTAAACCCACAGCAGCCTGGGTTCCTTCTGCGGCAGCTGGTGGAGCTCACTCTGGAGCTAACGGTTGTTTCCTGTGATTTATGTCTCCCGTGCATCGTCTCTGTTGTGAGAGAGGAGAAAATGAATTTCTTTAGAAGTCGTATTAATCTACCTCTGCACACATCAAGGTGCAGAAAATAAAACTCGATGAGAATTTCGACGCAGCACCGATAAGGGTTGGGAATGGAAAGTGAAGATGGCAGAAGGAATTTTCCACTTAACAAACGAACTGATTTGCGTAGACCTTTTAAAAAACAAAAACAGCCAAAGCTTTTGGACACAGGCAGGCTCGCAACAAAAATGGAAATTTCTTGCAAATGGTTGCTTTTCCCTTTCCCGGGAAGCCATCCTGTTGGAAAGTGACTTACCTAAGACAGGCCTGCACCAGGCAGTCTCAGCTGTGGCATAATAGATGTTTGGGCTGCATGTTCTTTGTGTGCATTGTGGGATGTTCAGCAGGGTCGCTGGCCTCTACCCAGCAGTTGGTTGAATAGTGACTCTCCCCACCCCATTCCTATGTTGCAGTCCTAACCCCTAGTAGCTCAGAATGTGACCTTATTTAGAAATAGGTTCATTACAGATGTGATTAGCTAAGATGAGGTCATTAGGGATACGTGCTAATCCAGTATGATTGGTGTCTTTATAAAAAAAGGGAAATTTGGACACGGACAGGCTCACGGGGAGAATGCCATGCGAACCTGAAGGCTGAGATCAGGGTAAAGCATCTACGAAAGAAGGAAGGCCAAGGGTTACTAGCCAACTGCAGGAAGCTCAGAGGCGGGCATGGAAGAGATTCTCCCTCACAGACCTCAGAAAGAGCTGACCTTGATTCTGGACTTCTAGCCTCCAGACTGAGATTATCAACTTGTGTTGTTTAAAGCACCCAGCTTGTGGTACTTTATTATATAGCAGCCCTAGCAAACTAAGACAATGCCTTGTGACATTGCCAAATGCCCCTTGAAGGCAAAATCGTCCCTGCTTGAGAGCCCCTGGGGTACGTACTGTCCATAGGACTTTCACCTGACCACAGCAGGCAAGTCGAGAATTGTGACAGAGACCGTGTGGCTGCAAACTCTGAAATCTTTACCATTTGACTCTTTACGGTAAAAGTTGGCCGACCATCAATTGAAAACTATCCTAGGGCATCCCCCCGAAAGTTTGCTGTGGGGACTAGAGATACACTAAGCTCCTTTTGGTGCTGCAGAATTGGTCCATGAGCTGCAGAGGATGGAACTTAAGATGTAAGGCAGAGACGCTGGCATGCAGCGGCCAGCAGCTTGCACTGGACATGGCTGGCCAGCAGCGCACCTTGGATCGGAGTCCATCCGGGTCTCCAGATGCACAGTCCTCGGCCTCAGCCCTGATTCTGTTTCCTACCTCTCATGCTGCTCTTCAGCTCCCTTGCCTGGAATGACATCTTGTATTGGCCTGGTTGCTTTCCTGGACCAATTCGTGATTGTAGGCAAGGTTCTCAGTTTCCCCAAGCGCATCCTCTGTGTGACACGGACCTTTAGGTTGTCCCCCCAAGGACTTTTTTCTCTGCAGTTCCGTGGTCCCAGGTGTGTTAAGGACTTGCTGCTGCAGTCATCCGTAGAGTACGGAAATGCAGGTGGTGGGGACCGCTCCAAGAATGCCTCCTGCAAGAAACGCCTGGAAAGGCTGTGCCAGCTGTGAGCCGTGAGAGCGGTTTTACAGACACCTTTGGCTTTGGGTAGTTATAGAATCCACCTTTGAGATGGGTGCTGCTGGAAGACTCACATGTCACTCAAAAGCCCTTCGGCATCATTTCCCGTCTCTGGCCCTCAGCCCCCTGGTTACAGCAGCAGCAATTCAAAGCTATGCATCATTCCCCGCAAGGCTTGATTTTAGGACCTAGAGGTTTAACTCTGTACTGCTTCCTTTGCACTCTGAGGCGATACCGAAAAGTTTGGGAAAACAGAAACAGAAAAGCTGGTATAGACAATTGTTGAGGGTTGAATGTGTTCCCCACTGAAAGATAGGTGGAAGTCCTATGAGTCAAAACTCTGGTGCCTGGAAATACAGTCTTTGAGGATGTGCTCAAGGTTAGGATAAAGTCATCGGCGTCCCCTCATCCAGTATGAGTGGTGTCCTTATGAGAAGAGGAAAAGAGACACAGGGAGAAGGCCATGTGAAGATGGAGGCAGAAATTGGGGTGATGCATCTAGAAGCCAAGGAATGCTGAAGATCCCTGGCTGCCATCCGCAGCTCGGCGAGAGGCATGGAACCGATTCTCCCTTTGACTGCTCAACAAGGAACCAATGCAGCTGACACTTTGATTTCAGACTTTTACCTTCCAGAACTGTGAGAGAATAAACTTTCGTTGTTTTAAGCCCCTCGGTTGTGGTATTTGTTATGGCAGACCTCCAAGGGGGGAGTGGGGGGGCACTGAATAACGATTATGGAAAACATGTATGTTTGCGTCTTACGCTGTTCAGTGTGATTGAGCAATCAAGTGGCTTTGAGGACAGGACACGTCGCTGGTACGTTCTATCTCTCGTGCACTCAGTCTTCCTAGCAGTCATCACAGTTTGTAATTATTTACGTGTGTGCTGCTCCCACTAGATGGGAGCTCCATCCACGGCAAACAACAGATATTCAATAAGTATTTGTTGAAAGACCTTGGACAAGTCATTTATCATTTACCTTAGTTTTCCGAACTGGAAAATAGAAACCTGAATGGCACCTACTTCTTTGAGCATTGTGAGAATTAATTGAGATGCTCTGTGTGTAGCACGAGGCATATAGATAGCACAGTGCAGAGTGAAAGCAGGTGTGAGGGTTTTCTGCTGACTCCTTCCCTCTTTCTGTAAAAGCCTTCGTGGTGTGTAAAGCTTTGGACAACTCCCCGATCTGAATCCTGGCTCAGCACATAATCACATAGCCAGCTGTGGTAACTTATTTTGAACCCCAGATAACAATTTAACAATTAAGTGCTACAGTTGAAGTTTGAACCCCGGCCCCCAGAAGGTATCATCAGTAAACAGCCCTGAAGATAAAGAAAGAATCTTTCTTGACATTGTCATTAAGACCATGCTTGTCACCCTGGGAAAAGTTAACAGACAGAAACATTCTGATGTGTTAACAGTTTGAGAACTTTCCCCTGAGAAAACCTTTCAGCTATGTAGGGTTCATTCACCTTAATTAAAAATTATCCAGTGTATACATCTCTTTCCGTCACCCTGTAGGCACACATAGTGTTTTGGTTTTTTAAGAAAATTAAATTAAAAAACCTCATCCCTCTTCAAATAAATCCATTGTTTGCTTTATTAAGCGGAAAAGCCTGCTGGCTATTAGTTGTCAATTAAATGTAAGTGTTAATTAAAATGGCATTGTCCAAGCACTCCTAAAAATCAGGCTGGCACTTGGGGCCCCATTGTTGAAGGTGGCCCTGACTTGCAACACATTATCCACAACATGACCACTTGGTACCTCCCAGGGTCACGAGAAAGAAGACTTAAGATTGAGTTTGCTGTCTAAAGATTACGCGGCTCTTGTTTTTTTTTTTTCTCCTAAGATGAGTTACATTCTTAGGATGATTTAAACCAGGGGTACTGCCCACAGGTCTGATCCTGTCCTCCACCTGTTTTTGTATGATCCATGAGCTAAGAATGATTTACATTTTTAAAATGAGTGAAAGTGATCAAAAGAATGATACTGTTTCACGGCACAGGAAAATTATATGAAATTGAAATTTCAGTGTCCTTGAATAAAGTGTTATTGAGACACAGCCACCACCATTCATTTACTTATTGTCTATGGCCCACCCCTGATTTAAATGATCACCGTGACATCTGAGCTTAACTTGAGGACACCCGTGGCGCACACACACACTCACTCACTCTGCCTCCTAACCCCTCTCCCATAGAGCTGCCCAGACACCAAATATTCCAGGGCGTGTTTCCCCCTTGGAGAGGTGAGCAGTGTTATCAGTCACGTAAACTCACCTGTGGTCTTGTGAGACGTGACCTTTACGTATTAAAGTCGATCTTCGAGGTGTGCTGGAGAGTGAGAGCCACATCTACTCTTCAGAGATGTGTTAGCTCCCGAGTCCTTTCTCACATGTCGTGTCCTGAAGGAGGACAAAACCAGCTTTGCCCCACACGGTCCAGGAAACGGGGGATGCAAGAGGCTCTGACTGGGGGAAAATAGAAGTGAACCTCCCTGTCCCCGCCAGGTCTTATGAGAAGGTCCAGGTCCGGAGTACGTCACCTTCTGACACAACTGTCCTGAGACCCAGGGCAGCCTCTGACTGAGTTCTGTGGAGAGTGTTAATGGTGTGTTCCTGGCACATGCCCAGGGGGGTAGCAGAATTACAGCTGCTGCCACGGTGCCTGAATCTTGGGCCAACTCCCAGTAACCTGATAGGGCAGGCGATGTTTGTTTTTGCTGAACCCCCACACACTGGAGCTTGCTCCTATTAAGCCCCCTGCTTCCTCCCGCCAAGCCCCCTACTTCCTCCCGCTCAGCCCTCTACTTCCTCTTGTGTTTCCCCAGCTGACCTGAGGTTTTCTTGCCACCTTTACAGACACTGGAGGTCTGGGCTCTCTCTGGGACACCAAACCAAACTGCCCTCTCCCTTCCATGGCCTCCTGCTGCTCCTAAGCCGTCTGGGATCTCTGCGTCTTAGTTCATCTGTGCATAAAGCATTCATTCATAGTTATTAATTTGGCAAAACCATGGGACGGGTAGGTTATGGATACATTTTAGTCTAAAGCCCATGTCGAAAGTGGTATACCTTAGAAATTAACTCAATCTGCTCTGGAATCAGCTACCTAGAAAACATTCTAGCTCTGTCGCTTGCCTGCTATTGCCTTAGGCAAGTTTACTAACCTCCTAGAACCTCAGTCGTCTATTCTTATAAACGGGAAGATGAACACGTCTCACAGAATGGCTTTGAAGAGCAAGTGATTTGTGTAACTGCCTAGCACAGTGCCCAGCTCAGAGCAGGTGGTCTGTAAGTGGCAGCTGATCGTAGTGCTACTGAGCTTTCCTATCAATCGGGAGTGTGAAGCATCTGAGCAACTTAGACCTAGGAAGTTCATCAGAGCCATCTCTGCCCGTCCCCAGAAACGTGTGTGTGTGTCAAGTCCTCCCACCGAGCCCGGTGTGACGGGGGCGGCAGCCTTACCTTAGACTGCTGACCCACTGACGGCACCACTGGGGGCCGACGTGGGCCCAGATGTTGTTTCCAGAACCACTCCTCTTTTTCCTTCATCTTCATGAAATCAAGCAATCCTCCCACACATTTCTCCATTTAGCGACTGTTTATTAATCACCCACTGTGGGCCGGATTGTACTAGGACTTAACAGATGTGGTCTGTTCTACTAGCGACTGTTTATTAATCACCCACTGTGGGCCGGATGATACTAGGACCTGTGAGCAAAACAGATGTGGTCTGTTCTACCGTCCGGTCGGAAGGAGGCAGGTCATCAAACATCACACACAGATTCACATTTTCAAAGACCCATCTGGCCACAGTAGGGAGAAGGGGTGGAAGGCAGTGATGGGGGTGGGGATACCCCGCGGGGCTAACACAGCCTCTCAGGAACGAGATGATGGTGGATCAGACGGGAGTCAAGTGGCAGGATGGAGAAAGACGTGGGCGTAACCAGGAATGAGCAGAAGGTAAAATGAAGAAGGTGGGGGAGATGGGGGAGGTCAGGAGTGCCCCCCTGGTTTCTGGCTTGTGGCCTGTGGCCCTGGTGGAGAAAAGGCCAGAACAAGGCCGACTTGCGGGTGGAAGATACGAGTGCAGTTCAGACACCCCAGTGGGTGCTAGTCAGATGTTAGCTCTGTGGCGCATTCACCCTGACCTTGTAAAATGAAAACATGCATCCTAAAGTCTCCTGGGCCCACGTGTGCACACACATGTAGGGGTTACACTTTCCGTCAAATACCGTGCACATCATGAAAAAAATTAATCGTCGCCTGCTCTGTGGCAGCACACGATAAGGAGATTGACCATCATAGAGTAAGGTAATTGGATCTTTCCAAGAAAAGAGAGATTCCCTGGCAACTCTGAGGCATTTTTCAGTCTCCGAGATGATCTCTGGGTTCTTTCATGCAAAGATTCCCAGTCCTCGGAGTGCACTATTATCCCCCGAGCAAACGGTCCCACTCAACGCCTTTGAGTTGGCCATCCTGTTAGAACAGGATCCATTCATCTCAGAACCAGTGGGGTGTATGCACTACGTTATTTTGCTCTCACGGTGATTAGGTAATTCTTAGCAAATTGGACTATGATTTTTTTTAGGTGTACTTTTTGTCACTTTTATTGAGGTGAAATTTATGTACAAGAAATTAATCAACTTTCAGTGTATAATTCAATGAGTTTTGACAATGTGTAGGCTATATCACAGTTTACAACTGATGGGCTTTTGGGTTCTTTACAATTTGGGGCAATTATAAATAAAGCTGCTATAGACATTCACATACAAGTCTTTACGTGGAATTTCATTTTTCTTTAATAAATACGTAGGATGGGAACACTGGCTCACAGGGTAAGAAACTATCAAACTTTTCCAAAGTGGCTGTAACATTTTTCTTTTTCCCTCAGCAATGTACTAGGGTTTCAATTTTTCCATATCTTCTCCAATACTTTTTAATTATGGCCATTCCAAAGGGTATGAAGTGGTATTGCATAGTGGTTTTAATTTGTATTTTCCTAACTATTATTGATGTTGAGCATCTTTTTACATTCTTATTTGCCATCTTTTATATACTTTGGTGAAGTACCTATTCAAACCTTTTGACCATTTTTTATCGTTCATTTTTTACTACATGTAACTAAATTTTAAGAAGTCTTCATGAATTGTAAATATAAATCTTTTATCAAATGCATTTTGCAAACATTTTCTCCCAGTCTGTGGCTTGTCTTTTCATTTTTTTAAAAAACCAGGTCTTTAGTTTTTATTTATTTATTAAAAATTGAAAAAACTTAAATTGTGGTAAAATACATATGATGTAAAATTTACTATCTTAACCATTTTTAAGTGTACGTTCAATAGGGCTAAGTACATTCTACTGTTTTGCAATCAATCTCCAGAATCGTACCAGTGTCTTTTGAAGTTCAAAAGTTTTAAATTTGATAATATAGAATTTATCATTTTTAATATTGTATGTTATTAAGCAATCTTGGTCTATTTAAGTGACTCTGATGAATCCAAGGATTTTAAGATTTTTTTCCTATGCTTACTTCTAGAAGTTTCATAATTTAGCTCTTGTATTTAGGTCTATGATCCATGTTGCACATGATGTAGAAGGGTCTATGTTCATTGTTTCGCATTTGGTTATCCAATTGTTCTGGTATCATTTGTTGAAAAGACTGTCCTTTCTATATTGAATTATCTTGACACCTTGGTAGAAACAAATTGACCACATATGTGTGGGTCTATTTATGGACACTTTTCTGTTCCATTCATGTGTGTATGAATGATCTTGATGACTTCAGTTTATAGTAAGTTTTCAAATTAAGTATTGTATACTTTTTCAAAATTGTTTTTTTGCTATTCTGTACTCTTTGCATTTTCATTACATTTTAGAATTAGTTTTTTAATTTCTTCAAGAAAGCTTGCTAGGAATTTGATGGGAATAATTGATGTGTTAATATCGAATCTCGTAATCAATGAGTATGGTATATCTCTCCATTAATTTAGGTCTGTTTTAATTTCTCTGGTGTTTTCCAGTTTTTAGTGTATAGGGGTTGCACTTAAGTTATGACAATTTGAGGGCTACTGTAAATGGTATTTTTAATTTTCAATTTGTAATTTTCTTTGCCAATGCATAAAAAAACAAATTTATTTTTGTATATTTATTTCATATCCTGTGACCATCCGTGCTAAACTCATTTAGTCTAAAAACTTTTTTGTAGGTTCTTTTTTTTTCCAAGAGAAAGAAAGATCTGCTTAGTAATATATATTTATGTATTTATTGTTTTGTTTTTTACAATAGTTATTTGTAACATAAAATATAGCTACATACATCCATGAAAATATAATAACAATATATATTCATTTAGAAATTTAAACAACACAGAAGTATACAAAGTAAAAAAGAGAATAAACTATTGTTAACTGTTAACTCTCCTTATTTTTTACAACTAATCAAACATATACGGATGTATATATACATTCAGACTCTTCTATAACTTATTATTTAAATTGTAATGCATTTAATATATTTAACAACATAATATGTATATGTATGTTTCATATGTATTCCCTATAATATATATTTAACTATATGTGATATAGTTGACAATAATATAGTTCTAATTCTATATGTCTATATAAACTATGAAGCACTACAAGAATTTAGTGGGGTTCCTGGAACCTCCAGAGCTTTCTCACATTGGTTAACCTTGTTACTCCCTTGGCTGCTTCCAATAGGGTTCTTAGTAAAACTCTTGAAAGCGGGGTGGGTTTTTTCTTACTAATGAGGAAACAGAGTGAGGTGAAGTGGTTTTCCCAGGTCTGTGACGTTTCTACCCCGATACCTCCAAGTGAAGCGAGGAAAGAAGGGGGAGCTGCGGGAGGCTAAATCTCACTTTACAGCAAGTGGGGAACCTGGAAAGAAGTGAGGAGGACTTGAGACTCTCTTTTGTAGTTTTTTTCAGAATTTCCTATATAGACAATCATTTAGTCTTCAAATAAAGCCAGTGTCTTACTTTCCAACTGTGATGTGTATTTATTTCTTTTTCTTGAGTTATTGCACTGGCTAGAACTTTCAAGCAATGTTGAATGGGAGTGGAGACCATCGTTATCTTGTTCCAGATCTTCTAGGGAGAGTATTCAGTCTTTTCCACTAAGTATAGTATTTTCGGTATGATTTTTAGGAAATGTGTTTCTTAGGTTGAGGAAGCTCCCTTTTATTCTTCGTTTGCTGAGTTTTTATCAGGAGTTAAAGTTTTGAAAAACTTTTTCCTTTCATCTATTGAGATAGTCATACAGTTTTCCTTTTTTAGTCTGTTAATGTGGTGAATTTATATCGATTAATTTTTGAATTGAATGTCCGGCATCAACCTTACTTGGTAATGATAAATTATCCTCTGAAAATGTTGCTGAATTTGGTTTGCTGAAATTTTGTAAAATATTTTTGCATCTATATTCCTGAGAAATATTGGTTTGTAGTTTTCAGATAAAGGCCTTATGTTTTTATCTGATTTTGGCATCAGAGCAATGCCGGCCTCATGGACTGAGCTGAGAAGTATCACACTCTCTCTCTCTCTCTGTCTCTTTCTGTCTATGTCTCTGTCTGTCTGTCCATCTGTCTGTCTGTCTCTCTCTTTCTCTCTATGTTGGCATTATTTCATCTTTAAATATTTCATAGTGACCACCTGGGCCAGGGAATTTCTTTGTTGGAAGGTTTTAAGCTAATATAATTTTTAAAATAGATATGGGACTGTTCAGATTATTTCTTTTTGAATGAGCTTTGATAGTTTTATTCTTGATGTTGATAATTTGTGTCCCAATTACTATTGGCTAGAGGTTTTTGGATTTTCTTAACCTTTACAAGAAAGTAGCTTTGGTTTCATTGATTTTCTGAGTTATTTTTCTCCTTTCTATTTCTTTGATTTCTAATCATATCTTTATTATTTCCTTTATTATTCTTATTTTGGGTTAGACTTATCATGTTCTTAGTTTCTTAACGTGGAAGGTAAGCTGAAAACCTTTAATCTTAGATCTTTCTTCTTTCCTAATAACATTGTCATGAATGTATATTCTCTAATATCATTTTATACTATAAATTTTCCTTTAGTTATGTCTTCCAAATATGGGTATGTTGTGTTTTCATTTTTTACTCAATTCAAAGTATTTTCTAATTTCCATTATTATTTCTTCTTTGACCAATGGGCTATTTAGAACTGTGTTATTTGATTTTTAAGTATTTAGGGATTTTTTCCAGATATCCTTCTGTCGTTCTGTTATTGGTTTTTAGTTTAATTGTTTTGTGGTTAGAGAATATACTTTGCATAATTTTAATTCTTATTCATTTGTCAAAAGTTGTTTTACATTCCAGAATATGTTATATCTTGGTAAATAGTTCATGTGCACTTAAAATAATTTGTATTCTGCTCTTGTTGGGTGGAGTGATCTATAAATGCCACTTGGGTCAACCTGGTTGATAGTGTTGCTTATGTGTTCTATGTCTGTATATACGTTCTTCTATATACTGTTTATCTGTATGCCTTTTTATCAATTATTGAGAAGAATGTTGAAATCTCTAACTATGATTGTAGATTCGTCCATTTCTTATTTTAGTTCTTTCATTTATTGCTTCATCTACTTTGATGTTCTGTTTTTAGGCCCGTACCATTTGGGTTTTTTCTTTTTTTGTTCTCTTGATGAGTTGACCCTTTTATCATTATGAAATGTCCCTCTTTATCCCTGATAATATTCCTGGTTCTGAAATTTACTTTGTGATTAATATAATGATTTCAGCTTTCTTTTGATTAGTGGTTACATGCTATATCCTCTTCTATTCTTTTATTTTTCATTTTTCTGTATTTATATTTAAAATGGGATTTTTAATAGTTAGAATATGGTTGTCTTGCTATTTTATCCAATCTAACAATCTCTGACTTTTAATTGAGATTTGAGAATACTTTTATTTAATTAAATATTGACATGTATTCTCTTCGGTAGCACATATACTAATTAAGTATTGACATGGTTATATTTACCATTTTGCTGTTCATTTCTATTCATAACTGATCTTCATTCATTTTACCTTTTTCCCCAATTTCTTTTGGATTAAATTAGTATTTTTATGGTTTCATTTTATTTTTATTTTAACTTGTTAGCTATTTATTACTGTCCTTTAAAAGTAGTTACTCTAGGGTTTATAATATTAATCTTTCATCACAGTGTCCTTTCAAGTAATATTAAAACATAGGAAACGTTCAATAGTATAATTTCTTTTCTTCTACAACTAAGCTATTTTTATCATTCATTTTGTTTTACGTGTTGTATATCCCCAAACACATTATTGTTATTTATGCTCTAAATAGTCAATTATCTTTTTAAAAGATTTATAAAAGTGAGAGAAATGCCTTCTACATTTACCTCTATATTTATTGTTATTGCTCTTTATGTAGATCCAAATTTCAATCTAGTCTTCTACTCTTTCTGGTTGAAGAACTTCCTCAATATTTCTCATTATTCTGGTATACTGGTGATAAATTCTCTCAGTATTTGTTTCTCTGAGAAAAAAAAACTTTTCTCATCATTATTTAAAAAGTATATTTTGAGGTCTACAGCCATGCCACCCTGAACAAGCCCAATCTCGTCTGATCTTGGAAGCAAAGAAGGGTCGGGCCTGGTTAGTACTTGGATGAGAGACCACCTAGGAAGACCAGGTGCTGTAGCGTAAAAAATAAAAATAAAAATAAATAAGGGATTGTAAGCTGACAAGGTCCTTGCAATCTGTGAGGTCAACCAAAGGTTTCCTCGCCTAAAATATACATGTGTTTTTCCCTCTGGATTTCTTGGCTTAGAGATTTTTTCCTTTTTACTTTAAAGATATCACTACATTGTTTTCTAGCTTGCATACTTTATGTGTCTTTTTTCCTCTGGCTTTAAGAAATTTTTTCTTATCACTGGTTTTCTATAATTTTCATTATTACTCGAGTGGTATGTTTTTCTTCGTGTGATTTTTGCTAGAGGTTTGTCATGCTACTTGGATCTGTGGGATTGTAATTTTCATCAAAATTGGAAAAATTTTGCCATTATTTCTTTAAATGTCAACTCATTCCCTCACTTTTCTGGGACTTCAGTTGCATATATGTTATGTCACTAGATATTGTCTCACGATTTACTGAAACACTGTTCATTCTTTGTCAGTTTCTCTTTTTTGTTTTGGAAATTTTCTATTGCTGTGTCTTCAAGTTCATGAATCTTTTCTTCTACAGCGTGTAATTTGTTGTTAATCTATCTAGTATATTTTTCATCTCTAGAAGTTTAATCTTTATAACATATTTTTCTCTCAAATTTTTCTACGCCTTTTTGGGCGGATGGAGTATATTTATAGTAACTATTTCCATGACCTCGTTTGTTAATTCTGTCATCCCTGTTACTGTTTAATCTGTTTCGATTGAGTTTTCTTCTGGTTGTGGGTTCTTTTCATTCCTCATAATTTTTAATTAGATGCCTATAGTGTGGATATTACATTGTTGGTTGCTGGATTTTATTGAAATTCTTTAATTTTTGTTGGATGTTGCCTTGGGACACATTCAAGTTACTGGAAATCAGTTTGATTTTTTTGAGATTGGCTTCTAACTCAAGTTAGGATTGGGCCAGAACAACCTTTAATTTAGGGATAATTTGCTTCTATCACTGAGGCAGTACCTATCCAAGAATTCTATTCAGTGCTTCATGTTTTCACACTGGCTGATGGAAACAATTATTCACAGCTCTTTGTAGACATAGTGTTTTTTTATGTCTATTCTCTAGTTTTTCTTTCCTGCCCTTGAGTAGCTTCCTCCCACAAGCATACAGATCAATACTCAGCCAAAGACTTGAGGGAACTCTCTCTATATTTTTCGAGCTCTTTGCCTGTACAGTTCCCTCCTCTTTAGTATCTTGTCATGCAAATCCCAGCCAGCTTGACCTCCCTGAATTCCAAACTCTGCTTCTTCAACTCAGTGGGACTACCAGGCTCTGTTCGGTTTCCCTCACTGGACTCCTATCTGTA
Source organism: Pteropus alecto (assembly GCF_000325575.1). Taxonomy (NCBI): domain Eukaryota; kingdom Metazoa; phylum Chordata; class Mammalia; order Chiroptera; family Pteropodidae; genus Pteropus; species Pteropus alecto. The sequence continues at coordinate 3,538,765 of NW_006436888.1, read as the reverse complement.
AACTGTGCAGGAAGTAAGTTAAAGAAGTTGTAGGGCTCTCCTTGTTTATTTCTTTTCTTTGAAGGGTAATTCTCCTGTGCTGCTTGTTGTCTAATTTCTGAAAATCATGTATATCTTTTCCAATTTTAATCATCAGGTAGGAGGGTAAATTTTGCCTTGGGTACTTCATCATAGCCAGAAGTAGAAGTCCTGCCTAGTACATTATTTGCATATATCTATTTAGCTAAAAGTAAAGGACATCAATAATTACATATATTACTTTAGCATTTTAAAAAATGTCAAACATTTTGTTAATGTCAACATTTTGTTAATGTCAAACGATTTCTTTTTCTATTCCAGCAGTTCTTAACTTTTGGGGATTTATGAATTCATTAGAGAATGCATGGACCCCTTCCTCTGAAAATGCACGTTGCCATACCTATACATTAGCATGCAAATTAATGAAACAATTTCTGAATATTCCCTGTGGACCTTGGAAGAATATCTAGGCTCTAGGTGAAAAACTGCTCTAGTTCACATTAGCTTTGTTTGTTACTTTGGTGATCAAAAAATTTATAATTTCTTCCCTGTCTTACCTTGCAGGGTGATTGTGAAAATTACACTGGCAATGTCAAAATATTTCAAAAGGGTTATGAAAATATACTGTATTTTTTTTGTGATGATTATATTTACTATTGTTATCATCATTATCATTTTATACTAATGGCTCTTAGGTATTTTTTTTTAATGTAGTGGTTAATTCTTGCCATAGTTGTTCTTTCTTAACTTTACAGTAAACGCATACACACTCATCTATAAATGCACACACACACATTCAGGTACACACAGAGCTTATTTTTTAAAAAGGATTTACAATAGTATAACTATCTATTTACATTGAAAACATGGTTCTTGTCCTCTGTTTTCTCCCCTCAACTTTGTATGTCCCGGTCAAGTAGTCACCTAACACATTTACACAGTTTTTATTTTTGCATTGATTTACAAGTAAGTGTTACATAACGTATTTCATGAAATTCATTTTTCTGCGCTATTAAAATCAATACAGATGCAATTTGTGGAATGTTTTTCAGGTATCTCTCTGAACTGGTTACATTTTGTTATTCCATATTGGCAATGCATGGTCTTTGACAATGCAAGAACTTGCCTGGGTTTCAGCCTGGCCCTGCGCTGGGTTTTCTTCCCTTTTCCCTGTCTTTCAGCAGCATAGAAGCCATGGCTACCTCTGCTCCCTAACGCGGCTCACGTACTCCCTCTGTTCCCACTCTCATGTTGTGTCCTCTCCCTCTGACACCATCCTCTCCTTTGCCATTTGTTCCCGTGCCCCATCCTCAGCCACCACCCATCCAGAATTCTGTTCCTCCTCCTCTTCTGTTCCTCTCATCCTTCAGATTTAGCTGGAGGCACACCTGCTTTTTGAGGGCTTCATGACCACCTGGACCCATGGCCATCTTTGCTCCTCAGAATCTCTGGACCATGAATTCCTCTGTTGACTTATTCCAGTTCTAATGCCGAAAGTCTGAAATTTGCTTGTGGAAGAGACTGACAACTCTTCAAGGGTAGGGGCTGTGCTATCTTGCTTGGAGACCCCTCTGGCAATGCGCTTGCTTTATAGAAGACACTGAATACTCACTGAATTCAATTTACGTGAATGAATTCTTTCCCTGACTGCCTGATATGATGCATACAGAAATGGTCCCCACCTCTTTTCCTGAGACTTTTGAATAAGTGCCCAGGAAAAGTCCAGAGACAATTGGGATATCCTTAAACACTGTTGGTGAGAACGGACGTTTTGTAGGGCAATTTTGCAGGCTCTATTAAGATTATAAATAGTTGTCCGCACTTAGGTACCTGTCCTGAGGAAATGCATTCAGGTGTGTCAAAAATTCAAGGACCTGAGTTTTTCCCTGACATTATTTGTGATGGCAAAAAAACAAACAAACAAACAAACAAACAAACAAAAAAAACACCTGGGAAAAAAGTGACAACTAAGTGTCCATCAATATGTAAATGTTTGGCTACAGTTTACCCACATGATGGGCTACTATTCTGACAAAGTAACAAAATCTTCAAAACATACTGTTATATTTTAAAAACGTTTAGAAAGAATATGATAACTATAGCATTTATCATTTAAAAACAAATCCTATATATTTGAATCTGTATATTTCTATGTATTCATATTTATGGAATCTTTGTATTTCCTTCTGATGGAATCTATTGTCACAGGGGAAAGAGATTCTAGACAAGTCAGTGAGTGAGGTGACAATTAGGCACAGTCAGAATTTGTTTCTACCATCCCTTAGGAAGGTGCCACTTTGGAGCTGGACAGTCGTCTTTACTAAGTCAAATGCAGCTCAATATTTTCGGACATTTTGAAGTAGATTATGGTTTCTCCAAGAACCAGATGCAGATGGCAGCTTGCATTGTTCAAGCAAAAAGAAATATGTATTTTTAAGACACTCACACTATGACAGGTGCTCCGAAGCTGAGACGAGGCAGTGTTTCCCAGCAGGGGTCCCTAAACATTTAAAGCAGGACAGTTGGTGTAGGTTGGTACCAGCCCCTTCCTGGCACAATGAAATCTTCTTCCAAATATTTCTAAATGCCCTCTAGGGGGCAGTACTTCCCCTGGCTGAGAACCCCTCGAGAAGAATCCACATCTCCCAGTTCATTTTCACTCTTGTCTAGGCATGTGCTAACTGAATGCAATGGCCATTGAGTGGAATTGCCTACTCTGTTTATTTAAATAAGATGTGGTTTTTACTTTTTCTTTCTGAGCCTGCATAGTTGAAGTCACATAAGCTATGTGCTCAGGAATGTTACCCTACTATTTCAGTTAGCAATTGCTTTAGAGCAAACCATCTAAAATATAGTGGCATAAGAAAACCCATTTTATTATGCTCATGGATTCTGTAGGTCAAGAGTTCAGGCAGGACCCAAAGCGAGCCTCTGCTCCACATTGCCTGGGGCTGCGGTGGACGCAATAGCTGGGGGCTGGCATCATCTGGAGGCTTTTTTGTTTACTTATTGTCTCCTGGACTTTGTGGATAACTCAAAGGCTGGGTGAGGGTGAGGGTGAGGGTGACAGCCCTGGAAAGGGGCTGGAGTGCCCTCACATGGCCTTGTAGGAAAACCTCTTCTTCTCTGTTCCCCTAGGTTGAGTGGCTGGGGACCCTGCAAATTAAACTGACAAAAGACACATTAACCAGAGAAAAACAAATAGATTTATTAACAGCTGCAGTGCGTGCACATGTGTGTGCACGTGCTTGCAAACACAGACACACACACACACACACACACACACACATGGGAGAAACTCAGTGCCAAGTAACTTAAAGGGGCGGTTAGAACCTGAGGCTTATACAGCATCTCAACAAATGGCAATACATTTGCAGAGAAGCAACAGGATGAAGGAAAAGGGAGTTCAGACCTCTGGGGCTGCAGACGTGGGGATGTGACTGTGGGGGGAACTAATGGGATTTAAGGGCTGTTTTAGAAAGTTTTGTTATGCAGGTTCTTCTCAGTACCATTTCTGGGCAAGGACTTTGAGTTGCCTCTGGCGTTTAAAAGTCTAAGCCTGTTTTTAATGCAAATGGGGTGGGGGAAGGCAGAGAGGTTTTTGTTTTGTTTTGTTTTGTTTGCACGCACTGTTTCTCAGTTGTTTTAGAAGTGTATTTTGGAGGAATATATTCTGACACCCTATAGCTTCTCCTCTGTGTAGCTTGGGGTTCATCACAACATGACAGTCTCAGACTTCTCCTATGGTAGCTCCTGGGCTTCAAGGGTGGGTATCCCAGCTAACTAGCAGAAGCTTCATGGTCTCTTACGACCTGGCCTTGAAAGTCAGTCGTGTTACTCTGTAGACTCTGCTGGCAAAGCAAGTCGATCGCTCTGGTTCACAGCATTTGTACCTGCTGTGAAAAAAAAATGCTATTGTTCAGACAGTGATGGCAGTAAACAACAGCCCCCAGTTACAGAAGAGCGTGTATGTGTGTGTATGCGTGTGTGTGTGCACGCGTGTGCGCATGTGTGTATGTGTGTGCGCATGCGGTTGTGGAGGAAACTTTCTCTGGTGAAGATCCGATTTATTCTTTATTTTGTGAATTGAACCCCGGTTACGGAATGCGTCGTGCCTCTCATATCCAGCCAATTGGCTAAATCAGGCCTTCAGATGTGTTTATCTTGGCCAGCCGTTTGTATTACTATCCAGCAAAGTTCGGTTAAGCTAGTTGAAGCTGTTACCCCATGGGGCGATGTGAAATCCAGCATTACCCCGGGAACACCGGGGGTCCTTGGTTCTTCCCCGCTGACTCAGTCAAGAATTATAGGTCAGCGAGATTTAGAAAAAGTAAGATTTATGGAAAGTACATTTTAGAAGGAGACGGGCCATGCCAAGGAAGGCTGTAGCCCCGTGGAATTTGGGAAGTGAAAAGACAAAAGATAGAGTTCACGCCAAGGGAAGCCAGGTTACCAGCGAAGAGATCTGTAACAGCACAGGGGTGAGGAGGTCTGTTTATATTTGGGCCATGATGGGAGGTTATAAGGGCCGCACTTAGGATCAGCATGTGAGGTCACCTTGACTGACAGTTGGCTGCCATATAACCCTTTGCCTACTATGCATGTGCTTACCTAGAATCCAGTGTGTTATAGATTCATGAACTTCTGGGCATATGTATGATATTATAATGATGGTATAATGAGGCTAAGGTTAAGGGCAGGTTAGGGTAGTACTTTCTATGCACACATTTGTGGCTGGTTTAAGCTAGCAGCTTTTATGGCCTTTGTGCCTTAGGATGTAGGGGTAATTTATAAGCACAAAATGGGTGTTTTAGGGAGGTCCTTAAAGGGGGTTTCTATGGTTACAGAACTGGGCCCTCACCCCTGTTGCTTATGACTACCTAACTACCCAACAAAGCCATCGGTACACCCAGGCAGAGAAGTTAAATCAGTTCTTCGGCCGAGTCAGGAGCTTACCTTCCTTGTACCATTTTGGACTTCAAAGTGCTGTCTTTAGGGAATACCGACATGCTGTGATAGTGGCAGCAGTCACAGCAATAATAAAAATGACGACAACGAGCATTTATTGAATGTGCTAAGCCATTTGGAGAGGTTTACATGTATTATCTTATTTAATTCTCACCACAATCTTACAAATTGAAATTTTCATTATCCCCATTTTGCAGAAGAGGCCACTGGGGCTCCACGGTGTCGATCAGCTCAGGGTCAGCACAGAGCTGGGCTTCCAACCTCGCTTTGTCTTACCTGAAGCTCTTGCATCACCTTCTGATCACAGCCTCTTCTCAAATGTCAGCAAATGGTGTCCTGTGATGCAGACCAGTCCCTTAAGGTGAGGGCGAGGGGTGTGGCTAGCTGGAAGGCATCTGCCCACTGAAACCCCCTTCCAAACACAATAGGGTTTTTTATTCTATGTTCAAGTTAAGTAGGTGATTAAATATGCTTTGTTTTGCCAATGGTTAAGACAGTCGAATTAACCTCTGCAGTTTGTTCTTTTGATGCTGAGTCTCCTTTTGCAATAGAAGGCAAATAGCAGTGACAATTGCAACATTATGTAAATAACCACAAGGAAACGGGTTGCTGTGGGCAACCAGGGAGTTTAAGGAACTGGTTCAATTCTCCTCGTGTTTCTGCTTCTGGCTTCCCTTCAAATGCCCTCCAGTATCACCTGCCCGAATGTGTACTCTTTCTCTCTCCTTTACCTGATTTGCTCCCTCATGACTGCTCTTGGGTTGAAGCCAGTTGACCTCCCCTCTCGCGGCTGCCTTCGAGACTGTGCCTTTAAGTTCTTGCAGGCATCTGCATTCTGGACGCCGCTGAGCTTCCCCGGGGCTCCCAGCTGCCTCATTACCCAAGGCTTGTCTTTGATTTACTCCGATTTATAGTCTCATGTATATACCTTCTGCTTCTGCCCACTCTGGGGAATGAATGGGGCTGCAGTGGGAGAGACGAGGAGCTGGGTTTATAAAGCATTGTGTGCTGGGTGGCCACGCCACACACATGGCATTCAAAGGTTGATGGAGGGGGGGATGTCATGTCCATTAGCCCTGCATGTAGGAGTTAACTAGGGGTTCAGGGTGTGGGGCCTGGGTCAGGCTTGAGGAGGAGAGAGGGGGCCCTCCGATCCCACTGGGCAGCTTCCTCATGACACCTCCCCAAGAAAGGTGACATGAAATTCGGCACGTGAAGTTTGATGAGTAGAAGTGAAGACGAGGGAAGTCAGGGCCTTTGCGCCTGATTACGGCTTTAATCTCAGGATGGTCCTCGCGTGTCAGATGCTGGAAACACCTGTAGAAGGACAAGGTAGGAGGAGGGTCAAATTTTAGAAGGCCAAGGATCAGTTCCTTTCTCTTCTCTCTCCCTCCCTCCCTTCCTTCCTTCCCCCCTTTTCAGAATGAATATTATTGGATTATTTGAAGATGGCTATATAGTAATAGAGAAATAGTCACAAGAAAACCACATCTTCAGCCAACACAATGGTCACCATCCAGGCCCCGGCCACCACCATTTATTTTACCAGTTGCTAACAACCAGCTCCCAGTAGCTCCAGGGTACAGCACTGTTCCCTACTGGTTTCCTTAGATCCTGCCCACACCTCAAGAAATAACCTTTTTTAGAGGTTCTTTACATCCCCCGCTTGAGGTGGCCCTCCGAGTCCCACCAGGAACCTGAGTGAGACGTGGTAGAACCGGGATTGGAACCCCGAAGCCCAACTCCAAAGATGTGCTCACGTGTCGGGAGGTCCCGAGGCCACCCCAGGTGCTGTGGTTCACCAGGAGGACTCAGCATGTGGTCATTGTCACTGCAGCAAAAGGATGCAAAGCAAAATCAGCACAGGGAAAGGTCCGTGGGCTAAGGTCTGGGGGAACCAGAAGCAGACTTCCGGGAGCCCTCACCAGTGGAGTCCCACAGCTGAAATGCTGCCAACCGGGGAAGCTCATTAGAACCTCAGTGCCTGTATTTTGTTTTTTTTTTTTGTTTTATTTTTTGTTTTTTGTTTTTGTTTTTGATTAGGGGCAATTCATGTAGGCACCCTTCTATCTAGCATGTACCCAGATTCCTGATTCCCAGAAAGCAAGCAAGTGTTCAGCCTAAACCCTATTGTTTGCACAAACAGTTTAAGCATAGAGACTCACTCTTATGTTTAGAAAGTGTTGGAACTCTCCCCAAACCCAAGTTCCCAGATGCCAGCCAGGGGCTAGCCTTGCAAGAGGGCCTTTCAAAGAAAGTAAAGCTGTCACGCCTGCTCCGTTAACTCTTTCCTGCACAGCTCATAACCACTACCATTTATTAAGTGTTTATTATGTGCCAGGTGCTGGATTTGTAGAATAACTTCAGGCATATAAGCTAAATACTGTTTTTATCCCCTTTTGCAGATGAAAAATTTGAGATAGACTACCTTGCTCAAGGTAATACAACAAGTATGTGGCGAAGGCAGGATTAAAATTTATATAGTTCTGACTCCAAAGTCTATTGAAAGCTGGTGGGGGAGGAGAGGAGAAAATGTGAATTTTAGTTATTCCCAGGTGGAGGTATTCTGGAATATTTCTAGTTTTCTTTTGGGGACTTTGTATTGTCTAGTTTCCCCCAAATAGATGTATATCGTTTAATTAGAAAATTTAAAAAGAATTTATGCATCATTTTTGGTGACTTTTCCTTTAATATATAAATAAACCCAATTATGGAGGCAGATTAACTGTCAGGATACAGATGAATGCTGCTAAATTACTTGAAGCCAGTTTGTTCTCTTAAGCTGGTTAAACATGTTCGTTGGGACACCGTTTACACATCGTGTTTGCTCAGCAAAACCTTTTTTTCCTGGACAGGGCAAAAGCAGCTGCCAGCCGGCCCAGCTGAATGGGCCCAGAGGGTAGTAATCATCACGAGTCAAAAATCCACCTCCCGGCAATCCTCAAAGCTCCCAAACCAGGAGGGTCCTGTAGATATTTTTAAATAACTTAAGATCCCAGGAGAGCAGTGGGTGATCCCACCTCCAGCCCTCTGAGCACCTGTCCCTGTGCCTTTTGGTTTGTAAACCCCTGCCCGGTGGCCGAAGCGTCCGCCCAGCCTGCCCGTCCTGGCTGGCTTCTCCCAAGTCCGTTCTTTAGGGTTGTGATCTCCCATCTGGTGTTTTGGGTCCTCCGAGTGAATTCTGAACATCCCTGTGTCTTAGCTTCCTACGGCCTCTGTATCAGCCCGTGAGGGCTGCCATCACCAAGGATCATGGACTTAGTGGCTAACACCACGTAAATGTATTGTCACCCAGTTCTGGAGGCTAGAAGTCCAAGATCAAGGTGCCGTCAGGTTGGTTTCTTCTGAGGCCTCTCTCCTTGGTGTCACATGGTCATCCCTCCGTGCGTGTCTGTGTCCCAATCTCCTGTTCTTATAAGGACACCAGTCACTGAATTAGGGTCCACCCCAATAACCTCATTTTACCTCTTTAAAGACCTTATCTCCTAATACAGTGACCTTCTGAGGTCCTGGGGTTTAGAACTTCAGTGTATGAATTTGGAGGGCAAGAGACACAGTTTAGAGCAGCCGCTGTAACAAATTACCACAAATTTATCAATCTAAGTAACAGATTTATTATCTTACAGTTCTGTAGGTCAGAAGTGCAACCTGGGTCTCACTGAGCTAAAATTAAGGAATCTGCAGTAATTTCTACAGGCTCTGGATAGCATCTGTTTTGTTTGTTTTTTTCCCTTTCCCAGTTTCTAAGGGCCCCTTCTCCATCTTCAAAGCCTTCTCACATCACATTACTCCAACCTAGTGACAGTCACTCTGCCTCTTGTTCTGACTCCTTGATCGACTTTTTAAAAATTTTTTTAAATAATTTTTTATTTTTTAATTACAGATGACATACAATATTAGATGAGTTTCAGGTGTACAACACAGTGATTAGACACATATGTAACTTACAGAGTGATCACCCCGATAAATCTTGTCCCTCATCCACTTTGAAGGACCCTTGTGATTACATTGAGTCCACCTGGACAATCCAGGATCCCCTCCCTCTTTTCAGGTCAACTGATTACCAACCTAATTCCACCTGCGACTTGAGTTGCCCTTTGTCATGTAACTTAACATGGTCAGGTTTCAGGCGTTAGGACGCAGGCATCTTTGGGGGCTGTTATTCACCGAACACTCCCATAACCTGTATCTTAAAACAGGTCGTCTTTCTGTGATCACACTTATAGGGAAAATTTCTCAGCATGGCAGGCAGACAAATGTAGACAAAATTTCTCAGCGTAGCAGGCAGACAAAAGGATAAAACTAACCTCATTAATGTAGAATTCGCAGGAGTGCCTGCGTAGGGTTGTGTCAGGAGAGAGTGAGGCCTCGATCACTGTGACATTATGATGTCATTACGCCAAAGGAATGTGGGGCCTCCCTCACCTACATGCCAGGGTATAACTCACTGGAGTTGGTGAAGCGGCAGGAGCTGGTGCTGGATGCAGCTCACCTCTGCACCCTATGGTCATGCTCCTCCCCCGGGGGATTGCTCACGGCTCCTGGGGCTGGACGGGTCTGTCCTTGACTCTTGGCTGTTCTCCCAAATGAACTGCGTAGACAGCTTCTTTCCTCCTGAGGGGAAATGATTCGCCTTAGCTAAGCAGTTACCCACTTTGCTTCCGAAAACCTTCTTGAGAAGCGTTTTGACACATAAGTAGATATGTTGGTGGGAGGGGAAAAAAAAAAAAAGGTTTCTTGCCATCTGGTTTAGAAAAAGGGGAGAGAGAACCTCTGCCCACATTTGCTGTCACTGTAGAGCAGAACCACAGAGCTGGAAAGAGAGGAGGGAGGCGGTTGCATTTTCCAGGGTAGAAACTCGGGATCACGAATGACTCACCTAGGACGTCGGCTACTTTGTGGCCAACCTTGAACTTGAACCCCAGGTGTCCCAAATGCAAATCTTGTGTTATTTCCAAAATGTACAACCTTTATAACGGTTTTTAAAATTTTCATAGTAACCTCGTGACTATTCTATTTAGAGAATGTTTTCAGGAATTTGCACCTTTTGCCATTTTTCAAAGCAGGCAACTGATTTTTTTCCCGCCCTCTGGAAGAAACGAACCATTTGTTTTGTGTTTGTTGAGTGGTTTCATTTTATTTCTAATGCATTTTTACTATTTATCTAAATCAAGTTTCCTTTTGCTCTCATTCCTAAAACTATTTATTTTATTCCCCCTTTTCTGGGGGTGCAGTTGTATGTATTTTTAAAGTCCCCTTCAGTCCTTTGTGATCTGAGGTGAAATATCGGTAGATAAATGAATTAAATCTCTCTCTCTCTTTTTTTTTTTTTTTTCAGTGCGGAGGGTGGTCTTGTTTGAACGTGTCGTCTTGTAACTCTGTCTTATGTGGTACCTTATGTTCTATTTTGCTTTTTAGTACTCGCTATGTGCCAGGTTCTGTACTAAGTAGGTGACACAGACATTCGCCGTCCAGGAGGGTCAGTCTGGCTCAAAGAGAAGGACATAATTCCCACGGTCACATGTAGGAGCTCATAGTTACAGACCAAGAGAAGCAGTCTGAGTGTGTATAACAGAAAAGAACCGACCCGATCTGGGGGTGGAGGCTGGGAAGGGTTTGGGGAGGGCTTCCACTTGGCCAAGGGTTGAGGGCGAGCAGTAGTGGGCAGAGAAAGCGCATTCCATACAGAGGGAATAGCATGTACAAAGGCCCTGGGGTGGAAAGGGGACTTGGTGTATTTGTGGAGCTGTTCTGTTTCTTCCAGCTGTCTGGGTCCTGACCCAGATGTCACTGAGGGAGCCTTGCCTTCCCTGGGGACCCTGTGTTTCTGGGTCCCGTCCACACCCTTCCAGGACATCATCCCCTGAACTTATTTGTTTCTGAAGAGTCGCTTCACCCAGAAACCCCGGTCTAACAGTGACTAAATGGAACCCAGTCAAGGATACCAGCATCTACTTGGTTTTCCCAGTTTGATCTATGACCACTAGCAATTCTCTGCCTCCTTCAATTAAGACAGTCATATAGGGTTCCATGACTTGGAATGATCTCCAAGGATTGCCATGAAGGTCAGTTGAGTTAAGATATTTGAACGTCTTAGAAGACTCTCAGGTGCCAGAAATGCTTGTTACCCTCGGCTTCTTGGAGTGCCAGATCGGCGACATCTCCCAAAAGGAGCGGTTTTCTGTGGACACACTCAGTGTCCCCTCCTCCTCCTCCTGCCTTCTTGCTCTGCCATTGCGTGCTCGCCACACGATCTTGGAAGTGCGGGTGGCCGGGCTGGCTTGTCTCCATTGGAGATTTCTCTCCCCAGGTTCATTTGGAGCCCAGGTGAGAGGGCTGGCATTTCCCGAGTCTGAGCCTCTCTTGGGTCAGTGACACCACCCCGCCGTCTTAATTCTGCCCCTGGATCCGGGGTGGATGAGAGCCGTGAGAACCAGCCTGAGCCAGCCATGTGCTTCGCAGCTGTGCAGTCATTTCTTATTAGCCTGGAATCTTTTTTTTTTTGCCAGCTTTGTTTTCTTGCATCAAGATCTCTCTTGATGGCAGGAAGACCTAATGAAAGTAACTCCTTTCCCGGCTCTATGGAAACTCGCATTTCCGGGTAGGAGAGTGGCTGAGATGAACACATTCGAAGGACCGGGGAGACCCGAAGGGAGAAGGATGTGTGGCAGGTGGTTCCGTGTGTCTGTGTTGCCACCCGCATACGGGCTTCCACTTGAGGCCGCTTCAGTGGATTTCTCAAGACATTCGACAGTGTGAAATGTGAGCCTGCTTATGATGGGCGGGTGGAGGCCCCCTGAGACCGGATGGAAGGCCTTTCTGAACTGGATCATGGCGCATAAACTCTCGAGCTATACATTGTAGGCTGTGTGCCCCAGAGAAAATCTTGCCTGTTGGTGACTTTCTGAGTGGGAGGAAAACAAACAAGAATCCCACAACTCTGTAATGCGGCCTGCTCACCTGAATCCAAGAAACCTACCTGGCCTGATTTCACACTCCAGCTTTACGTTCGCGAGCAAGGAACTTCTCTTTCTGTGCCTTAGTTTCCTTAGGTATAAAGCAAGGGTGTTGAGCAAAATTTCTGAGCCCCTTGCTCTGCTAATTTTTCTGAGTCTATCTCTGTTTGACCAGACTCTACTTTGTCCTTCACATGACAGCCAGGACATTCACCCTGAAACACGTGGTTGCCCAAGGCTCGCCCTTGCTCAAAACACATCTGCTGTCCCCTATTGTCCTCAAGTCCAGGTTCCTCAGCCGAGCATCTATGGCCCTTTAAGACCTGGCCCCTGTGGCTTTCTCTCCTGTCACTTCCTGCTGTCACCTGCCTTCGAGCCATATTGGACCACGTGAAGCTCTGGAAGCTCGCCACGGCCCCCAGGTCTTGGCAAAGGCTGTTTTACCCCACCTGGAACATCTCCAGTGCCACCGATCCTTCAGCCAGCTCCATTCACTCGCCTTTCAGACCCCAGCTCGAAAGTCACATATTCCTGAGAATCCTTCTCTCCAGCCCCACACC
>NW_006436888.1:3520428-3526249 GCF_000325575.1 Pteropus alecto | reverse complement strand
CCCGCTCCTCCCCCCTCCCCCCGCAGCCTGGCAGAGGCTCATCTTCAAGGTGGTCCAGGATCTGCTGCTGTCACAGTCCTTACTATAGAATAGCGATTCCTTGTTTACTTCTCAGCCTGCCCCACTAAGTCATAAGCACCATGACATCTGGGGCTCTGTCCGGCTCTCACAGTGTCCCGAGTTTCTAACAGGGCCCAGCATGTAGCAGATAAGCAATCGATATTTGTCACCTCACCCATTTTTGGGAGGCCGTTCTGCTGCCCAGCACAGGGCCTTATGCCAGCACCTAGCTCCCTCCCAGGAGGCGGGCAGTGAGCCACATTTCGAATGCTCTGGTGGACTGATTCAGGCTATTTCTAAATGATGGTTATTGCACTGTCCAAAGTACCCAACTATCTCTCAGGGGGTAGAATTGGACTCCGAGGGTGCCCTGTCCTCTTACCTTTTATCTCTAGAACGAGCTGGGAACATGTGGACTTTCTGGGGTTTTTTTTTCCCCCTTTTTGAAGCACAGCGTTAACACTCTGCCAAGCATGCATGTCCCGTTTTAGATCCGTTCTGGCAAGCGGACTTCCTGTTCCCATTCGGTCAATCATCTTCCATCTTTGGCAGGAGGGAAAACACACAGCTTTGCATGTGCCAACCCCAACATATTTCTAATTCCATCAGGCATGGCTGGATATGTGTTGCCTATGCCATAGGATTTTAAGATGCTTTAAAAAAAATCATGCGTGTGAGTGTTTCACAGCCAGAACGAAGAATGTCCAGGCCGAGCTATGAGTGCAATATGGCCAACGGTCTGTGAACTGTCGTGGCCTTTGGCCTTTAGTTAAGGACCAAAGTCCTGTCTGATAGGAAAGAGTCTGCACTGCTGGGAGGCATGCCCTGCAGAAAACTCCAGGGGCCTGTGAACCAAAGGGTCCTTAGCGATGATTTAAAAGTGAAATGGACTGAAGGACAACCTCAAGTCCAGAGTGAGGCCACGAGAGTTGACAGGTGTTCCGAGTCCAGTCTGCAGAGCGCAGAACTCAAGTGAGGACCAAAAGGATTTTCAAAGGCGTGGGCTGGTGGCTTTTTGTATTGGCGATGATCCGTTTATCCATTTCAAACCCTTACGATGCTTTGAAAACTAGCCCTCCTTCTGCAGTTCCTTTCGACCACAGCCAAGCAAAGCTCCACTTCTTGAGGACTTTGATGCGTATCTGACGGTGCGCGTGCGCGTGCGCCAAGCAAAGCTCCACTTCTTGAGGACTTTGATGCATATCTGACGGGTGCGCGTGCGTGTGCGTGTAAACCTTTTCTTTCTACCTGTTTCTTAGCGTGTTCTGCAGTTTCAGTAGGTGCCTCCTAGGACTCAGACTCGAACTCCTTCCTCGTCATTTATTCTCTGCGAGAACCCACAAACGCCCTTTCTGCCATGTCGAGCGATTTTGACCCTTCTAAACCTTTTTCCACGCTCTGATATTTTTCTTCCCTTTCTTTTTGGAACGTAACTTTGACTGTCTACCTGCACAGCCCAGCTGCGAAGTGGATGATAATGACTCTAATTGGCAGCCGTATCGGAAAGGTGACGGGCAAGGCTGGACTGGCCACTCCATTCAGCTTAACATCTTCACCTTCAGGCCTCTGTCCTCTGAAAGCCATTCCTTCTCAAAGAGACCGAAGCAGAAACAGTAGCGTCACTAAAATTTTCTCTAAGTTTCTCTTTATTTTTCTGATAGCTGTGAAAATCTGTTCTAAGAGGATAGAGGATTTTCGCCCCCTTTTTCGCTTTAGCCTATGTTAATTTTGCTCTTTCCTTGCTATCCAATTTCATTCTCTTCAGTTCGGTTCTCAGCTGGATTCTGGTGTTTCACGCCACATATTGAACTAGCAGAGCAATAATATGCTATGATTAATAAGTGGCTTGACGGGCAGGAAAAAAGCAAATCTTATTCATTGCGTCAGCGGTGCTCTGCAAATGCGCTAGCTTTTGAAAAATGGATTTAGTCAGCAGGGTGGTTTTTGTCTAGCTCCTTGGCCCTTAGCTCCCTGCTTCAACCAGATGTTCCATTTCTCTTCACCTGCAAACTCCAGGCCTGTGGCACTTGGGGTGGGCGGGGGGGTGGTGGTGGTGGTGAGGGTTCCAGGAATACACTGAATACCTTTCCAGACCTTAGAAACTCTTGTTTTTGGAGGCCGCCTTGCACATTACATAAGATATTTTAATATGCATCCACATTCCCCTTTAAATGCAATTTTGTACAGCCACGTAAGAATTTAGATTTGAGTTGCACCTGACTGGTTGACATAATGAATATTGCTGTGCACCAGGCCCTCTTCTGAGCCTGTGTCAGTAGGACTTAAATGCAACTTATGCCAGTGCTAAGAGCTAAATGCTGTAAACATCTGAATAATTTTTCGTTTTGTTGACCTCTACGGTTATGTTTATCCATGTCTCTTAAGGGATTTCATTTGAATGATTTAAAATAATAATATTTTTTCTAAGTCTCAAGAATGTTTTTTCCCCTGGAAATCATAGGGCTCTACAGCTGCTTTCTCTAATATGATAGCCACGAGCCACATGTGGTCACTGGACACTTGAACCATGGCTTTTCCAATCAGTGCTCTAAATGCAAAATGCACCTTGGATTTAAAAGATTTGGTACATAAAAAAGAATGTATATACTTTATTAATGTCTTTTTCTAATGACTACATATCAAAATGACAACAATATTATTTTGGATATGTTGGTTAAATAAGAGATTATTAAAATTAATTTCAGCTGCTTTTCTTTTACTTTTCTAACGAGGCTACTGGGAAGCGTAAACTGCACGCATGACTCACTTGACATTGGCCTAGGCAGGGCGCTAAAGGGCGCAGGGGTTAAAATGGCCTGGGCTGGTTCTTGCCTTCCCTGGAGGTGGCCAACGCTGCTAGGGGAGGCAAAGGGTTCATCGGATATCCATGCACACAGCAGGCATTCACTGAGGGCCTACTCTGTGCCAGATGTCAGGCAACACACCGGAAATGAATTGGAGAGGACAGGATAAATAGCGTCTGTGCCCAGGCCCTCTGCATCAGGAGGCTGGCCCAAGGGCAAACGTGTCTGCTGTCTACCCTGAGTCTGCCCACTAAGCTGGGGGTCTAGGTGGGGTTGCCACACCTGGAGGAAGGGGTTCCTTCCTTTCATTCAAACACAGGTGCAGTTTCTCTCCAAGCCATGTCCCTTGGAGGCTGCTTTCATCCATCCAAGTGCCTCTGTGGGCATCAGCCGCCCTGTCTCCACACTCACAGAGAGGTGGACCAGGAATCCTGGGCACCTGCGTGGCTTCTGGAGCCCCATGCCTGTTGCCCTAACTCTTTGCCTGGATCCTGACCCCTGATGAGAATCCCTGAGTCTGACACTCCTAGGAGTTCTGCTGCTGCTCTGCCTTGTCTGGCCATGGACTTGTGACCCCAGGCTGGTCCGACATCACTGTGTGGGTCTGCCCCAATCAGGCCCATGAGGTCTCTCCTTTGTCCTCTTCCCACGAGTGAAATGGTCTTATTCTTTACCATTTTCCTAATGCCCATCGCTAGAATGTAAGCTCGTGATCTGCATGCTCACTAGTGCACCTGCGGCCGAGGGCGCTGCTAGAACATACGGGATGCTCCGTGACCAGATGGTTGGAAGTGAGTGCCAGCCCACCCCCTCCGGATGTGGGAGGAGCTGCTCTCTTTGGCCACTGTGTCTGTCATCTGTCTCAATTCCGAGATTTGATGGCCCGGTTTTTAGGAGCAAAGACTATTCTGGGACTGTGGCAGATCCGCTCTCCTCCCAAGCTATGGGGACACTGATGACTGTACTGATGACTTGGGTCTGGTGGCTCCCATGTGTCCGCCATCCCCTTAGCCTTGGTTGACTCCCTCCGGCTTTCCTGAGCCACCACACTCTTTGCTGTACCTCAGCCCCTAGCCCCATGCTTGGCACGGAGAAAGCTCTTAACAACTGCACCCTGAGTCCCGTTGTCACCCGAATGGAGAGTCCTGAGGGCAAAGGCCACACAAAGTGCTGTGCTGACAAAGGCAAAGCCTGCCTGTCACTCACTGTGTCCCTGGGTTTTAGTGGCCATAGGCTTCACCCAAGCTTCTGAGAGGGACACATTATTCCCCCTCCTCCAGGTGTTTCTTACGGAAAGAGTTTCTTTTTCAGCCATGCTCTACAACCTTTAACTCAACCTTCCTTTCTGCTTCTCATTCAAGGAGAAATGTCCCCATACCTGATGGTCCTTCCACATCCTCAGATGGCGGGTTGATCATCTTCCGGGTGGTTCTCGGTCAGCGTGCGTAGAGGGCTCTGAGCCATGTCCGCATGGGGGAAGTCTGGCAGCCATTCCTTTCTCGTGGTCCAGTTCCTGCACCATTTGTTAAGCGCCGTGTGCTCACTTACTGGCCCTGTGCTGGGGACTGGGGACTGGTGGGGGGGGTCCATCGAAAAGAGAGAGGTGATTCCCCAAGTCCTGGGATGCTCAGGAGCCTGTATAAGTCATAGACAGGGGACAAGGGGGCCACACAGTAGACTTTCATGAAGGGCCACCTGCCATGTGGTGGCTCCACAGTGCCATGAGCCCCGAGGAGGGCAAGCCCAGTGAGCCACCAGGGCTTCAGCAGCATGTCTGCCCAGGAGTAAGCCCACGACGGGTGCCTGAGAAAGCACGCCTTTGCGGCCCAGAGCATGGCCAACGACAGTGCCCCGTCTCTGAAGATTTTTCACTGGGCTTGTTAAAGGCAAAATCCGTATCTCGATGGTTCTGAGCTTTCGGATCCCTTATTTATTTTCAGTTCTGTTTCATTTTTTAAAATAGAACATGTAGCCAGTGAAGGGACTTGTGATTGATAGGGAAAGGCATTTAACTCAACTTGAGCAAAGCCACCATCTTACTTTGATCTACCGAGTGTGAGTTGTTCTCATTCTCGTTTAGGGTGTCAGCCAGGGCGGGGACAGGAGAGGTGGCTGTCAGCAGTGCAGAGTCGAAGCTGAGCTCTGCATAGGAAAATGATGAGTTCTTGGTCTCACCTCCCCCTCTACCCATACCTGTCAATGCCTCCTCAAATTCTCCTCAAATCCAGCTCAGGAAAGACAATAACTTCTGGGCTTTCCGGGCGCTTATGGAAATCAGATCTGTCATTGGGCTTTCCGGGCGCTTATGGAAATCAGATCTGTCACTCTCCTGCTCCATCCCCCTGTGCATGCCCATCCTACGCGGGGTGGAATGCACACTCCTCGCCCCGGCCCTGGTGTCCTGTATCGTCAGCACAGTGCCTTCCTAGCCTCGACCACTGTGACTGTGCACCACGCTCTCTTCTGCCTCAGGGCCTTTGCACCAGCTGGGCCTCCTGCCCAGAATTCTCTTCTCTTTGTCGCTCATTTCCTTCTTATTTCATGTTAGGTCTCTGTTTAAAGGTCACTTCTTTACAGATGTTTCCCCTGACCGCCATATCTAAAAGGACGACCTCTTCCTCCAATACAGTCTCTGTCATTTCATTTAAGGGGCTTATCACAACCCGTCAAGATCTCACTTATTTTCACCTGTACATTGTTCATTTTACCCACTAGGCCAAGGATTGGTAAACTATGTTCTGCAGGCCCAGTGTGGCCCACCACTCGTTTTTATAAATAAAGTTTTATTGGGACACGGTCACTCTCGTTTGTTCGCTGTCGTCTGTGGCTGCCTTTCTACTACAATGGCAGAGTCAGGTAGTTGCTACAGAGGACAGCAAAGCTGGCGGTATTTATTCTTTGGCCCTTCTGTTCCCACAGGAACAGTTCGCTGACCACTACTCAAGACCCATGTGGGT
>NW_006436888.1:3512172-3520272 GCF_000325575.1 Pteropus alecto | reverse complement strand
TTTCCAGACATTATTTTAGTTCAGCAACTTCCTGCCGGCTTCATGAGCCGTGTGCCGTGACACCGACTCATACCCTCGGATGTGAGACCAGGACTCCGTGAACGTAGCCGGGGGAATAGAGCTGCCTCCCATTCACGTTATCCCAGTGCGTATCCTGCATGTTTAAGTTAGATTATTGACCCTCATCTTTATATAACTCCCTCCCTTCTAGCATGGGTGAAACCTTTGGATACGATGAGCTGTCACTCCCGTGGTTATGTTATGTTATATGACCAAGTGGGCTTGATGTCATCACAGGAGCCTTTAAAGGCAGAGTTTTCTTGGCCGGTAGCAGATGGAGAAGTCAGAGGGCTTGGAAGCATAAGAAGGACCTGACTCGCTGTTGCTGGTTTGAAGATGAAAGAGGCCACATGAGGAAGGATGTGTGTGGCCTCCAAGGGCAGCGAGCAACCCCCCAGCAGACAGCCAGCAAGGGAACAGGGGCCTCAGTCCTGTAGAGTCCAGAAACTGAATTCTGCCACAGCCCGAATGGGCCTGGAGGCAGGTTCTTCCTCAGGCCCTCTGGCTAAGCACGCGGCCCAGCCAACACCCTGATTTTGGCTAGAGGAGACCATGAATAGAGACCCCATCCAAGCCCATGTGACTTCCGACCTACAGAAATCGAGAGAGGATAAATGAGTCTTGTTTTAAGCTGCTAAGTTCATGGTTATTTGTTACACAGCAGTAGGTGACAAATACACCATGGAACCCCGAATAACATTGAATGGGGAACAAAAGTCTGCTGCCTAACACAAAGATCTGAAAGCTTTCTCTTCCGGAAGCTCGTTTTGCCTTCTGTTAGCAATGTGACCATGAACAAGTGACCTCTCTGAGCCTCAGCTTTCTCATCTGTGAGCAGGGAGAATAGTAACAGCCGCTGCCTCACTCCAGTTCTCACGAGCATAAAAGGCGGATGCTCGGAGTGTCCAGGGAGGCTGGGCCCAGCAGGGCCTCGACGGAAGTGCCTCAGCTTTCTCTGTGAAGTCTCACTCTGTTTGTATGTGTAGATTTGTCTCTGGGGAGAGGCTCCTTCCTTCCCGCCCTTCCTCCCACCCCTCAGTGTCAGGGACCCACGTGCAATTTCAGGGCTGGCCAAGTGGTATGACTGCGGTGGAGTTGCTCGGTCCTCAGCTGTTTCTCTGGCATAAACGGACTTGGATCATTGTCTCCTGGGGGGTGGGGAGGGGCGGGCTGGCAGAGAATGAGGATGTTCGGTGGCAAATGCCCTGTCAACTCTGTGACATGCAGCTAAGGAACACGGGGGAGGAAGAGCCAACGTCACAGTGAATTCTTAGCCAAGCTTTTCAAGTTCTGTCTTTACACAGACGGTGTGACATGTGACGGAGTTTAACTCAGAGATGCAGGTGCACAGGTAGCCAGGGCTCTGAGGTTAGACAAAGGAGGGTGACCACAGATGTTGTTTATTAAATGCTTACCCTGGGCTTGGCACGTCTCTGAGGTCTTTCCATGTTTAAATTGATTGTCCCTGTTTTACAGAGAAAGGAATTGAAACTCAGAGAGGTTAAGTCACGTTTCCCAAATTGCACAGCTAATAATGCAAAGGGCCGAGGTGAGGACCAGGTGGTCTGGCAGCAGAGCCGAGCCCCTGACCCTGGGGCTGGGGCCGCCATCCGAGCCGTGTTGCCGACCAGCTCTGTGACCGTCCTGACTGTCTCCTGCTCCATGACAGTTTTGGTGAAAACCCAACGAAATCATCTATGGAAAGGGCTCTGCACGGTTCCACCGTGCAGACAACAGCACAGCAAAGAAGATGGTGGGGCAGCGACTGGCCAGCAGCCCGTGGCCCTCCAGATTGGAGTGGGGTTTGTCTCCGAATCCGGCCTCAGTGTAGGAAGAAGGGCGGGCCTCGGCGGTGGGTTCGGCTGAGGCCGTGAACCTCGCAGTGAGCGTGCAGGGGAGGTCACTCTTCTCTCCCAGCCCAGAGAAGCCCTAGAGGCCTCAGTGTGGGAAGAAGGGCCCCGAGAACGGTCTCTTAGCAAGGCCGAGCTCTGGGCCATGGCGGCGCAGGCCGCGGGACCCATTCCATCCCTCCGAGCCAAGGCAGCCTGGTCACACCCAGGCCACGTGACGTCTCATCGGGGTGACTCACACTGTCCTGTTTCAGCTGCAAGGGGTTGAGGGGTGCCCAGCCCAATCTAGAGCAGGGCTTTGGGCCTCCCCGTGGCTCCCTTTTAACTCCGGGGCAGCAGGCCAAGGCCCGTGCGATTTCCGGAACTGGGAATGAGGTGGTTTGGGGGTTTGACACCGTTCTCTCCTCTTCAGCCTGGAGCACTCTCGAACCTCTGTTCCAAGCGTCCAGATCACGTCCCCACATCTCCTACTCCCAGTCCCAGCGGCACACGGGGCCTCCTGCCCTGAGGATTGCTCCGTATCGAAGGCCTTTCCTCGTCCCTGCCCCTGCATGCTCTGGTCCGCCGTTAATGGTGATAACTGTTCGATGGATTTCTCTTTTCAGATACCAGGTTGTCATTTAAGTAGAAACTTGTAAAACCCTGAGCCCTAGAAATGATGACACGGTGTCAGTTTAGACACGGTGTCAGCATATTTTTCAATCTCATGTCTATCGAGTGCTCAGTACAAACTAGAAAACACGGAGCATCCCTAGCTCGTCCCCGCAACGATTCCGGGAGGTCGGTGCTGCCATCAGTCCCACGGATAGAGGATGAAACTGAAAACCAGGGGCGATAAGTCAGTTTATCAGGGAGTCAGCAGGTGCCGTCCAGGACTCCAGGTCCGTCGGGCGCACGCCCCATGTCCTCAGCCGTGCTTCCTGTCCCGCCTCTGTTGATGTCTGCCTCGGTCAGCTCGGCCGCCACACTGGGTGGCTTAAACAAGACATTTATTCCTTGGAGTTCTGGAGAGTAGAAGTCTAAGGTCAAGTTTCAAAGTGATTCAGTGTCTCGTGGGAAGCTTGTAGATGGCCGCTTCTCGCTGTGTCCTCCCGTGGGGGAGAGGGAACAGCTTGCCCTCTCTCTCTTCCTTTCTGTAAAGCCGCCGATCCCATCGGGTGGCCCCCACCCTCATGACCTCATCTCACCCAATCCCCTCTGAAACTGCCCCTCCAAACACCCTCACACTGGGGATTGGGGCTGCAGCGTATGGATTTGGGGGACATAGTTCAGCTCCTACCAGCGTTTTTGTGAGGAGGCTCAGTCAGGGGGTGCGGAGGTGAAGAATGATGGGCCTCTCCTTCAGACCAGCCTAACTCGGGTGTGAACCCCAGCTCTGCCCCTGGAAAGGAGTGACCTTGGCCAAGTCACTCAGCCAATCTGATGTTTTATTTCCTCCCCCGGCTTGAAAAGACTGGCGATGACCATGGCCAGCCCCTCGGGGCTATGAGGCGATCTCTTTGCAGGGAGGTTGCTGCCACTGCCTGGCCATAGCGAGCGCTCAAAAGTTAGCTGTTTAGCCACCCAATGGGAGGGTCCAGCCCAGTCTCTCTGGCCAGATGGGCGGTGATAATCATTTGTCATTGGTGTGTACTGTTTCCCAGTGTACGAAAAGTTTTCCCAGACGTGAGCTCAGCGTGGAATTGCATTGCTCACTCCTCTGTTGACTGTAGAATCTTTCCCCAGAGCCAGCGACATGAGACCAGGACACGCGTGGGGTCGCCGTGTGGTGGGGTCATCCCGGGAAACCCCAGTTTGTAAGGAAAATGGACAGACAGCTCTGTTCTCTACAGTTTTCCAAAGAATATTAAAAATGGAAGCTTTAGATTCAAAACCAACACATGTTTCCCACTTACCAAGAACCAGGTCCTGTGCTAGATGCTTTTTGACACATAAGACGTGTGGGTGAAGGCTCCACAGTCCAACCCACAGTCAAGGCGAACAGGTACGCCATTCTTCCCCCGCCCCTTCCACCACCAGAGGTTGGTAGTGTCTTAAAGGCGGGGTGGTTTGAAGGCCAGATGCCAGACTATAAACTTCTCTGTGGCTCCTTCTTTGTCTTGCTCAGTGATTCTCAGACTTCTGGGGTGCGGGAAATTGAACGCACAAAACTGAATGAAAACAAAATCCCAAAGCCAATTTATCAGGGTAATTTTTGCCTGAGATGCTGACTACAGATGCCGATCCTTTCTTAGAAGCAGAACATCCGTGAGGATGCTTGACCAGGAGCAAATGTCAGACAGAGGGTGGCTGGCTGAACCTACCCGTTTTACAGATGGGAAGACTGAGTGCCGGAGGAAACAAATGGATCAGGGTGGTTTGCAACAATAATTAGGGCCAGAATTGGGACTGTTTCAGTGGAATTGGGTTATTAGTCTGCTGATTAAACATCTGACCTGCAATCTGACTCAATAAAAAGAGTAACTCATTCACAGTCACAGAACTAGGAAGTGGAGGAGAACTCAAAACTGCTGGGGTTTTAGAAAGATGAGACAGATTGGCCTCCTGGCTGCTCTCCCCAGTTGCTGGAGAAACAGTTAGCTTTAGCTTCGCCAGGATAACCAGAGAGGTGCCCATGGCTGGTAGCCTTGCGAAGCCTGTCAATGTCAAAACCCTTTGCTAAAACCAGGGTTCTCAGTCTCTTCTAGAGACCAGCACCCAGTAAGATGAGTCACCGATGAAAAATGTTCTGTTTTAACCTCTTTTAAAAATTTCTCCTTCCTGCAGGCCCAGTTTTGGGGTTTTCATGAGGAGAAGGCAGTGTAGCCCGTGGGTTTGCAGGGGAGCAGGCAGGTGAAGGCGAAGAGTGCTTCCTTCCCGTCCCCAGACTTTTATCGAGAGTGTCGAGCTCAGCTCAGATGTAACCATGGCCGTCTGTACCACTGATGCCCAGAGCTTGGGCCTCCTGCCCTCATCAGAGTCTGCAGAGGCTGGAGGCAGATCAGAGATTTAAGCTGACTGTGTTTAAATTTCCCCTGCTTAGACAGTTAATGACTGGACAGCAAAGGGTCAACAGGGCTTTGTAGCACGCTGGTGTGTACATGTCATAATATTGTCTTTCACTCTACCGCACTTGGCCCGAGCGTTAAAGCTCCTTCTGAGTCTTGAAGCTGGTACTTTTGGGGACGAATCTCTTTCTATCTTCCATTTGCTCATCTGGGATCACCACATACTCAGGCTTCTTTTTATTGGCCAGCGACAGACAAGGGCTAGAGCAATTTACTGACTGGATGGATTTACTTTAGGTAGCGAGAGTCCAATCCAGGATGGGACATGCTGCGCGATGTACCTAAAATTATCTCAGTAGCTGACACTCAAGGAAAACTGTCCTCTTGGGAAGACATAAGGGACTCTCAGGCCACATAACATCACATATAATTGTCTTGTGTCACAAGACCTCATTCTGTATGAAGCTGGTGACTGGCCTCTTGCTAATAATAACAAGAACAATAGTAATTAACAATCAGTGCATTTGCCATGTGCTGAGCACTGTCCTCCGGGCTCTCTGTGTATAACCCAATCTCATCTTCACAACAGTCCTGTTAGTGGTTAAAAAGCAGGACACTCATTTCAAAGATGAGGAAATCGAGGCACGGAGGGGCTAAGTAACTCATTCACAGTCACAGAACTAGGAAGTGGAGGAGAACACAGGTCACAAGGACAGTCTCTTCACCCTTGTATGTGCAGTGTTCTTGCGAGGGTTTGTGGGTCATCCTAGTTGATGGTTAGGTCTAACGTCAGTAGATGCTAGAGTCCATCTTTCGTCATTGAGACCAGGGGTAACTTAATCTGTGCACCTCTGGAGCAACACTTTGGCAGATCATAGACACCTAATGGAGGTGGGAGGATAAACTTGCTAGAGGGCACCAGCAGTGTTCTTGGGACAAGGGCTATGTGCCGTGCTTGCCTCTGGTACCCATGCATCCTTCTACTGATAATGGTATGTGATCTTGCTTTCTCCTACTCTCAGCCTACGTGCCCTTGGAGGGGCACAACCCCTGACTCAGGAAGCATTTGACCTAGGCTTTAGATAATCAGAGCATCGCCTTCTGCCAGAATGGGCATGGGATCCCATGAGAGCAGAAGAGAATCAAATGGGCCTCCTGGCAAAAAGACATTTGCACTCTTCTGCTAGTCCATAATCTGTGAAGATGCCTGGTCTGGAGGTGTGGCAGCCATCTCGCCACCATGAGGCAAGAGCTGGCTGAGGATGATGTCCTACCCAGAGGAAGTAGAGCCAAGAGCTAGAGAGTGAGAAAGCCTCATGTCAAGCTCCGCCTATCACGAACATTTGAATTTGCTCATCCATGTTACTTAATCAAAGAATCTTAATTGATGTGGTCTGCCGTATAGAATATGACTTTATTAGCCAACTTGTGGAAGGTGTTTAAAAGGGATTAACTCAGGAAACGTGCTAACCTCCCCTAAGAAAGCTTTTTCTTGGTCAGCTAGTTGGCCAGCATGGCAAATAAAGCCCCGTGTTCTAGTTTAGCCTGTACCAAACTGGGTTGTCACAAGCGATGGTTCCACAAGAATTACCTCAAAAGATAAGTTGGGGATTCCATTTTATAGGATGAAAATCAGGCACAGAGAGATTACGTCAGGAAATGAATCGGGATTCAAATGCAGGTGATCTGGATCAAGAATCCAAGCTTTTAATCACCTAATAAATACTTTTATAAAAATTCAGTAGTATGTGTTGAAGACCTACTGTGGACCATCACGGAATATATCAGTAAATAAGACAAAGACCCCCTCCCTCATGGCATAAGCCCTCAAGTGCATGTGCGTGGAGAGAACACATAGAAAAGAAACAATAAAAATCGAAGGCAATGTTAGAAAGTGATAAGTTCTGTGAAAAAGTACAATAAGCTAAGGGAGATCAGGGTAGGGGGGATTCCGGTTTTTAAGAGAGTGGAAGGAGGGGGCCTCTTTGAGAAGATGAGGTAGGAAAGCAAGGGAGTTAGCCAGCCCCAGTGCTACCCGAGCTGAGAACATTCCAGATGGAGGAAAGAGCCAGAGCAAAGGCTGAGATGTAGGCACGTGCCTGCCATGTTTGAGGAACAGCAGGGAGGCCCGGAGCTGGGAACAGAGTGTGTAGTGCATAGTAGGAGATGAGGTCAGAGAAGTAATCGGGGGAGAGGGCAGATCTCGGAAGAGAGTGGCCTCTGTGAGGCTTTGAGCAGGGGAGAGACAGGATCGGCGCAGGACACTGTGGGGGAACAGGTGGTTGACGGAGAAGGGGGGAGGTTGGTGCAGAGCAGAGAGTCGTGGAGAGACCGGAGTGCTAACTGGTGAGAGGCAGCGGGCCTGGACCAGGGCAGCAGCAGCAGAGCTGATGAGGGAGGTGGTCAGATTCTGAATGTGTTTTGAAGGAGGAGATGAAAGAATTTGTAATGTCAGGTGTGGGGCAGAAAGAGAGTAAAAAGTCAAAGATAACTGCAAGTTTGAGGGCAAAACTTGAGTGAGTCAATTAAGCACACATTCTTTGAACTTCCTTCCTGTGGCCAAATAACAATCTTTTCTGCCTGGGGACACTTTGTTTTATTTTATTCAGAAGTGCCACAAGTGCCACCTTGGGAAAATATGCTGCTTGTTGACAAAGAATTCCTACCTGCACCAACCATTTATTCCCAACACAGTCCTGAGGTTCTACTCCCAAGTGGCAACTAGAGAAACTGAGGCTCAAGGAGATTGTTGCTCACCAACCCAACTCACACGGCTGATATTCTCTATTCTATTCTGTTGCAGAAGGAGAATATTCTGCTGCTTTTATGTCATAGTAGAAGCAATAGTCTCCTCTTTATAAAATAGCTAATTGCACCTACCAGATTCAGTTTCACAATCTACATGGTCTATAACAAGGGTCCCCGACCCCTGGGCCGTGAACCGGTGCCGGTCCATGGCCTGTTAGGAACTGGACCCCACAGGAGGTGAGCGGCAGGCCAGTGAGCAAAGGTTCATCTGTATTTGTAGCCGCTCCCCAGCGCTAGCATCACCAGCTCAGCTCCACCTCATCAGGCATTAGATTCTCGTAGGAGCACTGGTCCCTGGTGCCAAAAAGATTGGAGACCACTGGTCTATAACTTTTAAGCTGTGAGCACATCAAAATCCTTGAAATGCGTTGTCTTTCTGAAGCCTTCTCTATACA
>NW_006436888.1:3502532-3512142 GCF_000325575.1 Pteropus alecto | reverse complement strand
CTACATTTTTTGGTCCTTTCCCCTGTACAAAAATATACATGCGTTATGTTCTGCACCATTGGAATGCCTGCCTGTGCTGCTGCTGCTTGAAACCTTCCTGGTTGTGCACGCTGCCGAGCCATAGACTTATTTCCTCTACTTAGAATCTAAGTGCCACATCACAAATGAAGTTGAAAGCGCTCTCCCAGACTTCACCAAGCGTAGACTGGCACTGAGAAGACAAGACCGAACACAGAGAAGACACTACTTGATGCAGGGGCAGGCTGAGTGGGGCTAGAAAAAGCCAGCCACTGCACAGAAAGGGTGGAGTGATTAGTGATCTTTGAGAAGGTGACTTTCCATTTTGCTAGTCTTACAAGCAAGACTATGTTTGATAGCGAAGCTGGCATGGGTGGTAGGCAGAGGTTTTTAAATCCAGGAAGATGCAAAACTGACTTGGGCATGTACGCCATGGACCAAAGCAGCTGTTTTCTAAAGTCCCGAGGACGGTTTCTGTGGCATTCCTCAGGCAGAGAGGGCTCCTTCCTGTGGGGACGGTGACAGAGTTGTGGTTTTCATTGTCTTTTTCCTGCAGAGGTGGATGCCCCACTCTTCTGCGTTCTAACTCCTCTTTGAATGCATAAAATGAAACACAAAGATGTGATTGAAAAAAAAAAAACAACTTGCCTTTATGAAGTGTCAACGTCATGGATTTTACCTATTTCGAGAACTGCAGATGCAGAGGTTTCGGTGAGCATCGTCACCAGCGGCTGTCAGCCTCGTTAACACGTACACACCTTAAGCCTTGCCATCAGCTCCACGGTCCCTTCCAGCACGCCTGTGACTCCATTTTCATCAGTGGAAATTAATGCGTCGTCGGAGAGATGAGAATCACTCTGCGCACGTGGATATTCAAATGAATTTTCAAGTGAGAATCCCAACTATGCAGAATGAGAGAGGCAAGGAGGGATGAGTGAGGGGGGTTTGGGCATCTCCTAATGAAATAAATCAGCAGGTGCAGGGGAGCTAACCATTTCATGCCTGGATTACTGTCATAGCCTGTGAGCAGCGCTGCTGTCTCCCTCCGTGTCCCCCCTCCCTTTCCTGGCCATCCTGTTTCTCTAAGATTCAGCTTCCAAAACCACCATTTCTGGAGTGCTCTCCAGGACTTAAGAACCTTCCATGAAGAGGTGGAAGGATGAATAGATGGAACACAGAGGGTCTGTAGGGAAGTCAAACGACTCTGTATGACACCATAATGGTAGATACATGTCGTTACTCATTTGTCCAAACCCATAGAAGACGCAGCATTGAGAGTGAGCCCTAATGTAATCTATGGACGTTGGCTGCTAATAATGTGTCGTTGTAGGTTCATCACTTTTAACAAATGTGCCGTCTGGTGGGGGATGTTGAGATGTCGATGGTAGGAGAGGCTGTGCTTCTGTGGGGTATGGGGGTTATGGGAGACCTCCGTACTTTCTTCTCAATTTTGCTGTGAATCTAAAACTGCTCTAAAAAACTAAAGTCTTTTTAAAAAACCTCTAGCGATCCCATATACTATCTATGGATGATACACATACCCTTGATCCCAGTGGTCAAGGGCAGAATGTAATTGGACTCCACTTCGAACCATCCATGTGGCCACCCTCTCCTGGGGCCTCCCCTGTGCCAGCTCCAGCGTGGCCTAAACCTCTTCCTTCCTCCCTCAAGGACTACACTTATGTGGCTACCCCTTGGGAGGCTCTCCCCCAATACAAATCCTCCCCATCTATCCAGACCCAGGCCAAGGTCATGGTCCACCTCTTCTATGATGACTTCTTCAAACTTGCTATGACTGAATGTTTGGGTACCCCCCAAATTCATGGCATTAGGAGATGGGTCTTTGGGAGGTGATTAGGTTTAGATGAGATCGTGTGGGTGCAGCCCCCATGATGGGCTTAGTCTTCTTATAAGAGGAGACGTGAGAAAGCTTGCTTCCTCTCTCTTTCTCTGCCATGTGAGGACACATCAAGAAATGGCCATCTGTAAACCAGGAAGGGAGTTCTCAGCAAGAACCTAAACTGCTGGCACCTTGATCTTGGTCTTCCCAGCCTCCAGAACAGCGAGAAAAAGAAAAACCGTTTGTTGTTTAAGCCACCCAGTGTGTGGTGATTAGTTTCAGCAGCCCAAGCTGACCTAAGACATCACTCCACCCTTTCTGTGCAGTGGCTGGCTTTTTCTAGCCCCGCTCAGCCCGCCACTGCATCAAGTAGTGTCTTATCTGTGTTCAGTCTTGTCTCTTTCGTGCCAGTTCAGGCTCGTTGAAGTCTGGGAGAGTGCTTTCACTTTTATTTGTGATATAGCAATTAGCACAATCCTAGGCACAGAATAAATACATATCAAACCCCTGTGTTGACTTTAACTCACAGGGAGAGAAGAAAAATGTTTTTTTGTTGTCTAAGATCTCCAGCAAAGAAGCCTGTGCCATATGCACTGGTGGCCCCTCTCAGTCCCTGAAGCCCCATCGACACCCCAGTGGGTGCTGACACGTTGGAAACTTGCAGGAGATGATTGGTGGAGATGGTGTCTCTGGGTACCACTGTTTTCTTGGGTACTCACTCCTTCATTCATCCTCCATCAACAAGAGTTTATAGGGCATCCACCCTGTCCTTGTTATGGAGATGCAGTTTTGACAAAGTTCTGTTCTCGTGAGCTTGTGGTCAGTCTAACGTGTGTGTGTTAGGGAGAGTGGAGAGGGAAACACAGCAGACAAGCACATGAACCAACGAGATTTCAGTGAAGACATGTGCTCCAAAGGAGCCTTAATATGGGGTCGCAGTGGCGAGTGGGCAGGACTCTGAACAGGGTGATGGGGTATGGCTGTGATGAGACAGGGTCACCCATAGGCACATATGATGGGAGCAGCATCTTCCAGAAAGATGCTAAAACTCTAAGGCACTGTTTCTCAAGCTCAGAGTGATTGGCGTTTGGAGCCAGGCAGGTTCTTGGTTGTGAGGGGCCGTCCTGTGCACTGTAGGGTGTGCAGCGTCCCTGCCCTCCACCCACTGGAAGGCCATAGCAGCCCTTCTGCCCCAAGTCATGACAGTCAAAAATGTCTTCCTACATTGGCAAAATGTCTGGGAGTAGGGAGTGTAGTGGGTTGAATGGCGACCCCTAAAAAGATATGTCCGTGACCTATCCACTGGAACCTATGAGTATGACTTTTTTGGCCAAAGGGTCTTTGCAGATGTAATTAAGGATCTTGAGATGATTTCATCTTGGATTATCTGGTGAGGCCTAAAACCAATGACAAGTAGAGACAGGAAGACACAGGTGTGGAGGAGAATGCCCCATGAAGACAGAGGCAGAAACTGCAGAGATTCAGCCACAAGGAACGCTGACAGCCACCAGGAGTCGGAACAGACAAGGAACAGATTTTCCCCTAAAGCCTAGGAGAAAGCGGGACCTGATGACACCTTGATCTCAGACTTTTGACCTCTAGAACTGGGAGAGAATAGGTTTCTGCTGTTCTAAGTTCCAAATTTGTGGTGATTTGTTACAGCAGCCACAGAAAACCAATACAGGGGACAAAATCACCTCTGTTAAGAACCATTGTTTCAGGTGAGAAAGATCAGGGCCCTGTGTGAAAAACCTCAGAGACCCACGTGGCCAGGTTCTTGGTGAGAAAGGCCACCGGGGTAAGAAATTTAGAGTTTTTGGTAAGTGATGGGGGCGTCAGGCCCTGAAGCCTTCAGGAAGCCAGTGACATTATCCAGTTTATTTATTTAGCAGATGTGGCAATTTTTTCTTACGAGCTTGTGGCTTGTGCGTGTGATGGAGTGAAGCCGGGCCCCCTTGGGAGGTGGCTGCAGTGGAAACGGGCAGGACTTTTGACCAAGTCAGCCACGAGAGCTTCTCTCTCATCCAGGGAGTTCGTGGGGGAGCCAGCCATGGTGATCACAGCTCCTCCCCCTGTTACTCCAACAGCAAGGCCTTCTGTTTGCTACTGCACATACTCATAAAGGTGAACAACACCCCCAGAGGTGTTTAATTCATTAAGCCTGAAGGGAGGAGGTGACATCCACCTCATGCCCATAGGCTCCTACAGCTTCATGAGCAGAGCTGGAATCGGAACCCTAACTTCCGCTGTTCAGTCCTCATTCTCTGTCTTTACTTGTACGGAGCAAGGCCTTCAGCAAAGCTCCTATTTGAACGTTACAGTCACCTGTAAGGTACACAGCATAAAAATGCTACCTTTATTTTATGGATGCAAAAATAAAAGTAAAAAATAAAAAAATAAGGAGGATCAGAGAGGTGTCATGATTTCCCCAAGGTCATACAGCTTTCTGATCAGTCGATCTTGGCTCTTCCAAGAGACCCCTGGTCCGATGTCCCTTCCAGACCCGCCCCCCCACCCCATGCTGCCCCCGCTGGGTCTTAGAGAGCGCGAATGCAGCTACTTAAATTTTAAAGTCTTTCTACCACCTCTGCCTCCGGCGACCTCTTTCCAACTTGCAAGTTTTCGATTTATGATTATGTGCTGTTCCTTGCCCTTCAGGCATGTTCGATTTCATTGTCCAGATGCGAAACTATTTTACAGCAAAGGCTGCAAGGAAAAGAAGAAGAAGAAGGAAGGTGGTTAATATAGGACAGGCTGGATCTAAAAACAATTTTAGAGGTAATGCGGGGTCCACGGAGCCCTTCTATGTTTCCCAAAAGCTGAGAAGAGCATTTCCCTTAACTGTTTTCTGTCCCGGTGTGTGGCTCATGTCATATAAAAGTAAAAGCTCGTATAACGCAGGAGCTGTGATAAAACCAGAGGGCCAGGAGAGTCGATGCTAATAGTGACAGAGTATTTCTCACTCAGGGGAAATTAGTGGTGGATGTTATGCTTTCGTCCATATCTGTATTCGGTCGAAAAGTGCTCCAGGGTCTTCTGAGCTGTCCCCTTCATCCCTGGTAAGAGAGAAACTACATTCTAAATAAATAATCTGAAATGCTATCACTCGACTCTCCAGGACTGCCTTTAGAAGGACGTACACGATTATTAAAGGCTATTCTTTGTCCATTTATCCAGCCTACAGATTTGATCATGAAATCGGTATCAAGCCCGTGCTGTGTGCCAGACTGTGTGTAGGGGCTGGGGACACACTGGCGGGGAGGAGACCCATGTTCTCTGCTCGTGGAGTGGTTCAGTCTGAAGGGAGCTTTTGAAGAAGTGCGTGGTGCTGTGACGTATGCAGAAGAAGCCGAGTCAGCTCATGTTGCTGTGGGGACTGGCTGGTCCCCCAACACCAAGTAGAATTGGGGGACAGGAAGAGAAGGAGCCGTAGTCAGACTGTCAAGATGGCGCCCAACTCAAAGTCTGAATGCCCCAGGAGGCTGCGTGGGAAGGTGGGGCTGGAATAAAAAGGTGAGAGTGAGAGCAGCTCAGTGGACGTTGCTTCTCATGGGTCTGAGGCAGTGCGAGCCCAGCTCTGTGCTTTAGCTCATGGCGCGATCAGTGGAGGGGGCCCGAGGCCGGCCATCAGCTTCTCAGTGGTCAGCCAAAGTGGGGAGGTGGCGTCAGTAAGTCCTTTGGGCTTCTGGCTTTAGGGTGGGAGGCATGAGAGGAGGAAACGACACTGCATTAGTTTGCTCAGGCCGCCCTAACAATACCACAGACTCGGGGGCTTACACAACAGACATTTAGTTTCTCATAACTCCGGAGGGTTGACGTCCAAGGTCAAGGTGCTGGCAGTTTGGTTTTTTCTGCGGCCTTTGTCTTTGGCTTGTAGATAGCCACCTTCTTGCCGCCTCGTCACATGGTTGTCCCTGTGTGTGTGTGAACACGCTTGGTGTCTCTCTGTGTGTCCTAATCTCTTCTTATAAGGACACCAGTCCAATAGCCTGATTTTAACTTAATCACCTCTTTAAAGGCCCCATTTCCGAGTAGGGTCACATGCTGAGGTACTAGGGGTTAGGACATCAATCTATGAATTTTGGTGGGGGGGCACAGTTCAGCCCACAACAGACATCGTCTTTCTCTTTGCTCTTACCTTTGGAGAGCCGAGAGTGGCGGTCACATGGAAGAGAAGCAGAGCATTAACTGCAACATCAAGCAGTCTCGATTTTGATCTTCACATCGGTCGAGATGCCCCCGTTAGATCATGGACTTAGTGCGCAAAGACCTCTTGGCACTAGAAATACAGCTCACGAGAGCTTCAAATTGCTTAGAACCTGGTGTCTTCCAGGGGACTTCAGCATAAGCCTAACAAGTAATCACGCCGATGTTGATTGATGTACCTGCTGCTCTTGCTAAACTGTGGGCTCCCAAAGGACGGGGACTTTGCTTTGTTATCTTCCTAGGCTACTGCCCAGAACCAAGCCCTGCACGCAGTTAGGGACCTGTCCTTGTGAAATTTCTTGCACTTGTGTTCAGAGTTGAATGGGTCTTTGTACCTGGAAAGGAAGTCTTGAAAAGGGATGTTTAATTAGAGGCCAGGTGACAGAGAAGCTGGACACACCTTTGCCTTCAGACCCCTGAACTGCACTCTACTGTCCCCCGTCACTGTGGTCTCTATGACCCTGTCTAGCAGACACACTGCCCCAATCCTAAGAATCTAGCCAATTTGCCAGCTCTTTATCTCACCTACCATGTCTGAGGATATTTCTTCAAACATCAGGACTAATTAAATGGGATGTGAAAGGTGGAACGGCCATGTGCCCATCTCTTCTCTCCAGATCCCCTACTTTCCAAGGAGAGAATTGGCAAGAGGGGGTGGCTCCTGGCTGGCTGCCCATCTGTGGAGCTGCGCCGTGTCTTTGAAGAGCTAAAATGAGTCTGGGGCTGCAGCCTCACGGGGGAGGCATCCTTGTTGGAGCTCATTCAGCACTCACGGGAAAAGAAAGACCATCAGTTGGAAATGGAGAGGGAGAGGAGAATGAAAGAGAAAATATGTGTGTTTCTATTTATTTGTGAGTTTACTGAAAAGCTGGCCTTTGTGCAAAGGAAAACATTTCACGTTTCCGCTGCCTGATGGATGAAACTCATCAGATCAGAAAAATAAATTAAGAGAGAAGCAGCCCTTGTCACATTTTATGTATGCAGATAATCGAAAGAAAGTGAATAGAGTGAGCATACTGTACACATAATAGCTTATAAGACAGACTTTTTTTTAAATGAATAAGATTCAAAAATCATATCAATTACATTTTCTGACAGTCAGTAAGTCTGTCTCTTATTTTTATGATCTTTCTGCTGGCCATAATTGAATTAATACTTGCTGATTAAAAGCTTTCTTTTTTTTTCCTTTAGACAAAGGTTTAAAGAGATGTCACCTGTCCCCCGGTTCCTGTCTTCCTTCGTATAGCTACGAGTTCAGTATTGTGGTCTCTTCTTCCAAATGTGGGGCCAGTGGCTGGGCCCCTCCATCCAGCCTTCACCTGGGGACTTGCTGTAATTTGATCCAGTTTATAGCTACTCCCGCATGCAGTGCGGGATGGAGCCCTTTAAAACAAGAGCCTTTTGATGTATTTTTCACCATTAATAGGTCAATTTTTAAATTACTATTAAAAAAATTTCTGAGGCCACTTATTTCCTGCAGCCTTACTTATTTGGTTTATGCATGCTAATCCTGCAAAAATAAATATTGGTGTAGAGTGCCTCGTTGGAGCAGGTCTTTGGGGGAGATCTGTGAACCCGTGTGTAACACGTCTGACCCTTCTGCCATCGAGATGACAATTAGGTTTACCCCGAGTGAAAGGACGTCGTTTGGAGTTATTATTTTAGTAGCTGGAAAGCTGTGAATCACTCTTTTCACACCCTCTGTGTTGGTGGACTCCTCAGTGAAAGCATCATTTTGGGGGAGTCTCTGTATTAATGCTGTGTGTGCTGATTGTCCTGTCGACTCTATGATGCAGTAGAAGATGAAGTACCTATAAAATTTGGAACAGAAAATCTTTAAGTATCAGCCACCCGAATTGCCAGAGGGTAGGGAGAGGGGCAGGAGAAACAATGACACAGAGATGAACTGTCACTGGTTGTTGACAATGCCAGAATGTCAGTGTGAGGAGTAAGAAAGGCCGAAATAGGAAACGCTGTCATCTGGTCTCTTAGCCAGAGTTGTGCACCAATTCATTCATGGTTTATTAGTCAATCAGATACTTTAGAGTTGAAATGGATCTTAGAATTGGTATAGTTTTGCCTCCCAAATGCCTGGCTCTAACTCAGCGTGGAAGGAAAAGCCTTCTCCAGCTCCTCAGGGGTTTGCGTTCTACCTGAAGTTCTCCAACATGAGCGGGGAGCGCGGTGCGGGGTGCAGGGTGAGGGGGGTGGGGGTCCACACTTTTCGGGGCAGGCTTTTTGATTGTTAGACGGTGCTAATGGTTTGAAGCTTGCTTCTTTGCGGTTTTAGTTCAGAATCTTTCGGTTGAAAGCGGCAGGGCGAAAAGCTCCTCCAATTAAGCTATGAGGGGAATGTTTTGCTTACATCACTTTTACGATTCCAGGGAGGACGGGTTCAGTGTGGCTTGATTCAGGGCACTCAGGGTTGGCCAGGCTCCGTCTCAGGATTTCCTCCTAGTCGGCTCCATTCTCAGGCTCTACTTAGTGGTTTCTGATAAATTCTGGCTCATTCTTTTTTTTTTTTTTTCCCATGATACCAGACCCATGGCTTCTTCCTAATTTGGGGGACGTTCATTCCCTCATTGGCCCAAATTGGATAATATATCCATTCCTGAATGACTTAGTTAGGGTCCCATCTACCCACAGAGCCAGAGACTAGAACTTGAGGGCAGGTAGTCAGTCTGGGAGATGAGCTGAGGAAGGGAGGGAAGGTGATAAATGTTGGAGCTAGTTACTGCTGTGGACAAGCCTGGCTCCGTCCCCCTGGGACCCTTCGAGAAACCATGTAGGATGTGTCTCAGAATTGTCCCTTCGAAGGACAGGACAGTAGGTTGATACTCTGTCTCCTGTCTCCACCGGTTTAGGATTATCCTTAGGGACCACTTCTCCATCTCCCTCTTCACTAGCAGGGGGCGGAGGCGGGCTTCAGAAAAAGACTCGAGGCAGAATGGCTAGCACTTCAAGAACGGAGCTACCAGTGTCCCGGCTCAACCAAAATCACAGGTGGGATGAGGGGCACAGAGACCGTCTGCCACCACCAAGTGGGGACTGTGGCCTGGAGCGTGGATTGAGCTGATCAAGTTACACCTTGTTCACAGCCTACGTCCTTGAAGTTGGACATGGAGGCCGCTCAAATTGCATGTAATGAAAATGGGAAAAAGCATCTCCCGAGAACAAAATCAGGGTACTGTTACTACAAAGAGAAAGGATACATGTTGGGGGAGAAAACTGAAAAATGTCCGCTGTGCCTCTGTTGAGCCGGAAATCTGCCTCCTCATAACGTCCACCCACCAGTTGCAATGCTACCTCCGAGTAGAAAATACAGTCACAATACTTTCCCCTATACACGACAGTCTTTAAAACATTAGGAGATGCTTAGCATGTCTGCCCTTGTTCTACTTTTCTCTCATCCAGGATAGACACTCGGTTTCTTTAACTATTCTTTATATGACATGGGTTCTATATGACCTTTGTGATCCTAGTCACCCGCTCACCTGACACCCCCTTTCTTATGCTTCATTACCTGTTGTTCCCTCCCGGGTACAG
>NW_006436888.1:3480433-3502511 GCF_000325575.1 Pteropus alecto | reverse complement strand
GAAATTAGAATGAACACACACCAGGATGACCTTGGGGTCAGGATACTGTGGCCATCTTGTGATGTGACACTGAATACTTTATTCCGATTATTTGAAAATAGGGGACCTATGTATAATTCTCTATTAGCCAGAAAATGACTTGCTCCTGCTTCATCTAGCTCCTGATCACTATTGAAGCTATGTTGCTATGCTGACCCCCTTTGTGAAATGTTCCTCAGTGGACAGACATTGGCCTGCCCAGTGTCTCTCTCTTTCTTCTGGTAGCAGAATCCCGAATGACCTCTGTGGAACCAACCCTACTTCCTTAGCTAGTGAGGTTTGGATGGGCCAGTGGTGAAATATGGAATCTGTTTTTGGCCAGAGGCCTCACGCCCCATCATTCCAAGGGTTCTGTTGAATGGTGAACTTGTGGCTCTGGCCTGGCTAATTGTCATAATCCCATCACTGGCCACCACGATGGGTTCATGAAGGGGCACATGGACCCGAGGTGGTTGTAGGCCTGGAGATGCTGGCAGACATTTGCTGCCATGTGGAGCCTGAGGACAAAGCCACAAGGAGAAGCATGAGATGGCAGGAAGCCGGCGTAATCACATCCTTTTGCCTTCTGAGTCCTGCTGTGGTTGAAAATCAAGGGTGGACTTCTTATCATGCGAGACGGTGCATTTCTTTTTTCTGCTCCTTTTACCAAATGGATCCTAATTAACACATTTGTGACAGTAAGATATTTAATAGATTGCATGAAACAGTGGAAAAGGTAAGTGGACTCACGTCGGAGGTGCTAGGATTTAGCCTGATGCTACTGCTCTCCAGCTGGGGATGGGACCTGAGTCCATTTCCTCATCTCTGTGCCCGGGGTTCTGCTTTTCAAGAAGATCAAACCTGGATACTAGAAAGTGATAAAAGAAAGTAACATGATGGACTATGGGTTTCACTGCTTATTTTTATTGATCAACATGATTTAAAACAAAAACAAAAAAAATCATCCGACAGGTCAAAATGGTCAGATCACCAGCTCCATGGCGAAGTGGCCTAAAAGGGTCGACCCTGGATGTCGGAACAGCCGCGGACACCCCCGGAACATTTTCTCTCTGCCAAGCATCCTTCAAGCCATTTTTGGAAGGATTATCTCATTTTTTCTCAACAACTCATGGTGCAAGTGCTGCTGTTATTTTCAGATCAAATATGAGAACACGGAAACTCGAAAAGGTCAAGCGATCTGCCCGAGGTCATGCAGCCAGGGCACGTGGAGTCGGGGTTTGCACCAGACAGACCAACTCCAGCTCAGGTGCCCGCTGCCATTATTTTAGATCACCGTTCCATCCTAATAAAAGTTCCATCGGTCGTGATAGAAATCTGTGCTTTTCCTAGTTGGCGTGCCCACACACTGTAACGCTGGTGACTAAAGGTGCAAATTCATGGCTTTCTTTTCAAAATAAGATATTAACGGCATGTTCTTTCCCAAAAGATCCACCTTGGGCTTCTGGCTTCCAGGCCTTTGTCTTCCTGGCATCTTGGAGCACGATGGCCTTCATTTCTCACCCACTGTCCCCAGTTTGATTGTTATTAATTGCACAAAGGATTTGACAGCAATATAAGGGAAAAATTGAAAGATAGAAAAATTAGCCACGGTTCTATCCCTCCTTTATGTCTCAGATTAAATGCCGCCTTTCCAAGAAATTGTCCTTGGAGTGTCCTGCTTCCCACATGCACACGTGCATATGAGAGTTCACACATGCACACACACGTGTGCATGTACACACACACCCACACTATGTTATTAAATAGGATTGTGTCTTATTTCTTTCACTAACCTGCAAAGGCACGGCCTGTGCCTTGCTCATCAATGCCTTCCTCACAGCACCCTGAAATGGGACCTCATCTATATTACCTGCACAGTCATTATTGGTTGAATGATAAGCAGAGTATAGTAAAATTTTATGTTCCTCTCTAAGGTGCAGTGAGTAATTACACAGGTTTAAAGTCAGCCAACTTAGCGGGTATCTGGCTCTAAGTCTTGGCAAGACTCCAGATAGTTCTTAAAAGTTGACATTGTTCCTGGACTTGCAGTCTGACTGCATGAGGCTCTCCAGGGAATAAAAATTAGCCTGCTCTTTCCAATGTTTATGAAAACAGCTAAATTTAGATGATTAAAGATTTCGGGAATCCCGGCGCCCTTGAGGTTGAAGACTGTGATATTATTTACAAGCATCTCAGACAGCAAATACTTTTCTTCTGAAACATCGAAAGTTCTGGTTGGAAGTCATTTTAATTTCTCATTAATTGGTAATGAAGCAAAGTCTCATTTTAGTAGGCAGCTGGGGCATTTTGCTTTCCTCCGTTCATCCATCCCACCCTAACTTTTAAGGAGGAAGAGGGCTGCTTTTGGTCAAATGGGAATCACCTCTAAAAGAGAAGGCAGATCTGCAGCTTCGGTCGGACGTGTGGATTAGTTCGTCATCCCGAATCAAAATGGAACCTGTGCAGAAGATTCTCAAAGGGTGTATCTGCTGTAATTTCGCTGACATTCGGGGAGGGGATTGAAGTCGCAGGGAGAAGGAACTTGCTCTGAGGAACACCTTCCCATCAGAAAGCTGCTGACAGAAATTTGGCTCAGGCCAGGTAGGGCTTCTCTCTGGATGTCTTCGCAGGACTAGAAGAGGGACAGGAGACTCTGAGAGGCTGAGGATGAGGTTCTTTGTGTGACCAGTTAAGGCCTCAGAGAGCAAAGCAGATGGTAATACTGCTGGTGTGTCTGTTTCCGGGGTGGCCATTTGGTTTGCCCTCTGGGAGATCCAGTATGTGGCATTACTGGGAACCCAAGCACAACTGGGCACGGCGGGTCCTCCTCTGGTCACCCCCGTCCCTGTGACCTTGGGCAAGTTATTCAGCATCACTGAGTCTCTCAGATGCCTCACCTGTAACTCAGAACAGTGATAGTGGCCACCTCAAAGACTGTCCAGGAAACTGAACGAGATGATGCATGTAAAGTTCAAAAGTGCTTCACTCAGGGCCAGGCACATTAATATTATCCAGCTCTTGCAAAGCATCTGAAAGGTACTTTTTGCTGAAATAGAGTGCATCAGCAGCAACGTGAAAGCTGCTGACAGAAATTTGGCTCAGGCCAGGTGGGGCTTCTCTCTGGATGTCTTTGCAGGACTAGGAGAGGGACAGGAGACTCTGAGAGGCCGAGGATGAGGTTCTTTGTGTGACCAGTTAAGGCTTCAGAGAGCAAAGCAGATGGTAATACTGCTGGTGTGTCTGTTTCCGGGGTGGCCATTTGGTTTGCCCTCTGGGAGATCCAGTATGTGGCATTACTGGGAACCCAAGCACAACTGGGCACGGCGGGTCCTCCTCTGGTCACCCCCGTCCCTGTGACCTTGGGCAAGTTATTCAGCAACACTGAGTCTCTCAGATGCCTCACCTATAACTCAGAACAGTGATAGTGGCCACCTCACAGACTGTCCAGGAAACCGAACGAGATGATGCATGTAAAGTTCAAAAAGTGCTTGACTCAGGGCCAGGCACGTTAGTATTATCCAGCTCTTGCAAAGCATCTGAAAGGTGCTTTTTGCTGAAATAGAGTGCATCAGCAGCAAAGTCCTCCTTAGTCACAGAGGGGACAGAATGCTGCAGAAGGCACTTCATGAATGCCCGAGAGTTTCTCACAGCGCTAAGGGTCTAGGTGCACAGAACTTTCTCAGGAAGGACAAAAGACAGCTACGGAAGGGGAAGGCCTAGGGGTGGAGACATGGCGCCCGCCCCAGCTGCTGTCTCCTGACTCACTGTCTACAGGGGGAGTTTGTTTGTAAACAGAACGCTCCAAACTGCCACTCTTTACCAATCTCCTGCCCAAATGGGAAGGGCCTTTAATGAGCCACAGCATTGGTGATTGCTGCCGTGAGCTCCGGAGGGGAGTCTGATGCTGGAGGAAGAAGGGGCGGCTCATCAGACTAATAGGAGTCTGGGCCAGGAGTCACAGAGGCCACCCCTCGCCTAGGGAGAGGGGTGCCAGCCTGGCCGCTGCTCCCTCTGGGGATGGGAAGTTTCTTTTGAAGCTCAGGATTTCTCCTTCCTGTCTTCTGAGGCTGGAACTAACTTGTCCCTAGTGTGCCCAGGAGTGATGAAGGCAAGGGAAACCTTGGGAGGTGTCATGGAAACACTTTTGTCACAGAGAGGTCCCAGCTAAAGCTCTAGGAATTTCATCCAAGTCCAGCCCAGCCAAGAATTGATGGTCAGGCAGGCTCAGACCCAAGGCGTCCCCTTCAGCCTTCAAAGCAGTCAAGAGCAGCACTTCTGAAGTCCAGAATGTGTTCCCAGTAAGAGGCAAGGTGCTCCCTCTGGGGACACGAGCCAGCCAGCCCTGCTGCCCTGGGCAGCTTCGCTGTCCCAGCCCTTCGAAGCACGTGATCAACCACCTACTATCACCACCCGAGATGTCTGCCTGGGACCCTCTGCCTTGAGAGGCTAAGCACACAGGTCTTATTGCTATCATGTCCCAGCTAGGTGTCCTCGGGTAAGTTGCTCAATCTCTGTGCCCTGGTTCCCTCACCTGCAAAACGGGGCTACCGATAATACTCAGTTCATAGGACCGTTGCGGGGGTCACATCTATCCGGATGTGTAAATCCTTGACAGCAGCGTCGGGCGTATAGTAAGCCTTCGACCAGCGTGAGCCATCTTCATGTTTGCTTCTCCAGGCAGCCCACTCCCAGCTTGATCAGGCCTAAGTGTCAAGGAATTCTTTCTTCAAGGGGCTCAGGTGTGTATCTGGGCTGTATGGTGTAATTGATGTGTAATTTGGCCCAAGCGAGTTACTCCTTTTAAGCTATGATCCCCCATCTGTAAAATGGGGACAACAGTAGTATGAGAATCACAAGGTTGTCGGAGAGATTAAGTTAGATACTCCGTGTAAAATGCTTTGTCCAGCATTAAAGAAATATTGCAGTGCCTTTGTGTGTATGTGTGTGTGTGGGTGTGTGCGCGTGTGCGCGTGTGTGCGCGCGTATGTACATATAACCTTTATGTTCAGATGCCTGCAGCTGTATGGAATAGAAAATCTGCCTGAATAGGACTTAAACGATGCAAAAATATATGAGAGCATCTAACAGGAAGTGCTGGGGTAGGGCACGCTTCAGGACTGGTTGATTCAGAGGTTCGTAATGTCGTTAAGGACCCGGGTTCTTTCTGTTTCTTTGTGCTGCCATCCTCAGGTTGGTAGCCAAGTGGTTTGTGCAGAGCTAGCAGTCACACAGGCATGACCACATCCGGGGAAGACCTCCGTGCTCTGTCCACGGCTCACCCTCAGGAGCAAGAAAAATGCCCGAGAAGTACTCTGCCCCCAGCAGAATTCCTCTCATGCCCCACTGACCACCTTTATGTCTCGGGCCTGTACTAGAACCAGTTGCTGGAAGAGGAAACGGGACTCCCCTAGACCAATCGGCCTCCCCCCGGGCCCCTTGAGGTGCGGCGGGAGGAGCACGTCCCAGCAGTGTCGGGATTCTGTCAGGAAGGAAGAAGCAGGGACTGGGAAGGCAACGGAGTTCATCCCAGACCCTCAACTCGTTTCTCTAGCTTCCCCCTCACACCTTCCCCACCTGTGACAAGTCTAATCAGTGTTCAGATTTAAAGGGATGCCGTCATGCTCTTTCTCCCAGAGAGATCTTTATTCCCACCAGTGGAGCAAACGGGCCAAGCTCCTTGTTTCTTGCGTGTCGGAAGCCAGCCAACAAAGTAATTGAGGATACCTGAAAGCGGGAGCATGGACTGAGGAAAAGAAAGACAGAATTGCAGGAGAGAGCACAGATTCAAGCTGTGTCCCCCAGTTTATATAGAACACACTACTTATAGCATTACAATAAGAAAGACAGTAGTCAAGAACCAAGGTTAGCCAGATTACTTATCTAGTAGAACAGTGAGATTCTCACAACTCAGAACTTTCTGCTAAACTGTAGCAAGGAATGTGCAGTGATTGCTATGTGAACAGTTACCTCTCAGTTTTTCCCAGCACTTTACAATCTCAACTTCTTACATTGTTGCCAAGTACACAAATATCCTTGTTCCTTGTTATACGATTTCACATGTCCATAAGTGACTCGCCACACCTGCGATAACTAGCAAAGGCTGCCATGTCCCCAAGTAGGCACGGGCCTCCCCGTGTCAGGGGCGGATCTTATTCTACACTTCACGTGACTGGTTTAGGAGGATTTAGAAGTGTGCACACTGTGTCCGGTTTGATGGGCTCGAAGACACATGGCCGACCCTTGTCAGTGCAGTCAGGGTGTCCGGCACGTGGCTGCCATGAGCACGGGCCAGGCAGGCAGGGCCTGGGCTGCCCAGGGGAGTGGCAGCCCCTCTCCTGCCATTCTTTTTAGTGGCCACTAATCAAGAGCAGGTTCTGGAAGCCCGGAGAGAGCAATCTGATGTGACAAACCAAGCTACTGACTATTGTATGGACTGCACGTCTGCATCCCCCTAAAATCACATGTTGAAATCCTGCCCCTCGAGGCGATGGTTTGGGGGGCTTGAGTTCGTGAGGGCAGGCCTTCGTAGAAGGGATTGGTGCCCTGACAAGAAGAAGCTCAAGAGCTTGCTCCGTCTCTGCTCCCCGCCCTGTGAGTGGCCGTCTGCAAGCCTGCAGGCAGGTCCCCTCCAGACACTGCGGCTGCCAGCACCTTGATCTTGGACTCCCCATCCTCCAGAACTGTGACAAATAAATGATTGTTGTTCAAATCGCCCGGACTATAGTAACGTGTTTAAGTAGCCTGAGCAGATCAAGGCAACTATGCTAACAGCTAGTGTGTCACCGTTCTGGTGAAACCCGCTGGATTTTAAATGTGTTTGTTTTGTTCTCTGTAACTGAAATCGATGTCTTCAGCCTCCACGCCCATGTCCTCCTTGTCAGCTTGTGTACACATCTTGCTGGTTCTTCCAAGTCTAGTTCAGATCCCACCTCTTGGCTGAATACTCCGCCGGCTGCAAAGCTGGAGGTATCTTTCTCTCCTTGGATGTTTCGGCCCCGTTGCTGTGTCTCATGTCGCCCTTGCTGTAGTCGGCACGCTCTGACCGGATGTTTCAGTTGTTCATACGCTTCTGTTTTCTTCCTCTGCACAATTAGCTTTCGGAGAAGAGGTCATTGTCCATGACTGGTTTATTTTTGCCTCCTACACAGTGCCCAGCCCGGGCGTGGGGGTTGGGCGGCATAGGGCAGGAAGAGTTCCAGATCCCAACCCGGCATCGGCCGTGCTCGGAGCCTCGACTGTCCTTGACCAGGAGATGGGAGGACTGGATAAAATTGTCTTTAAAATTCTTTATGGTCAAGTACGCTTTTGATAAAATGTGAGGGGAAGAGGGAGAAAGGGGATTTTTAGGCAGGCGATTGTGTGTGTGTAGTGTGTGCATGTGTGTGCGTACGTATGTGTGAGTGTGTGTGCGTGTGCGTGCATATATGTGCATGTGTGTGTGAGTGTGTGCACACACATGTGCATGCACATGTGTGTGCATGCGTGCGAGCGTGTATGTGCACACACGTATGTGTGAGTATGTGTGCATGCACGCGTGTGTGCGTGCGAGTGTGTATGTGTGTGCACGTGTGTGCATGCACGTGTGCATGTGCATGAGTGTGCCAATGCGCTTGTGTGTGCACGTGTGTGCACGTGTATGAGTGCATGTGATGTGTGTGTGCCCATGTGTG
This sequence comes from Pteropus alecto, assembly GCF_000325575.1. Lineage (NCBI taxonomy): Eukaryota > Metazoa > Chordata > Mammalia > Chiroptera > Pteropodidae > Pteropus > Pteropus alecto. The sequence continues at coordinate 3,494,823 of NW_006436888.1, read as the reverse complement.
TGAGTGTGTATGTGTGTGCCCACATGCGTGCATGTGTGCATGTGTGTTGTGTGCATGTGTATGCGTGCATGTACACTGTGCGCTTGTGTGTGTGCACGCGTGTGCATGCACGTGTGCATGTGCATGAGTGTGCCAATGCGCTTGTGTGTGCACGTGTGTGCACGTGTATGAGTGCATGTGATGTGTGTGTGCCCATGTGTGTGAGTGTGTATGTGTGTGCCCACATGCGTGCATGTGTGCATGTGTGTTGTGTGCATGTGTATGCATGCATGTACACTGTGCGCTTGTGTGAGTGTGCACACATGTGTGTGCGCACACATGTGTGTGTGCGTAAAGGTGCTTAGCTTCCTTCTTGACACAACACAGGTGTCCACGTAAGTCTACAATGAAGCTGGCTCTAAGAGATAACAGAGAGGAAGATGGGAAACCTGACTATGATTTCTCATTAGAGACAATTTACTGGAAGGTAAATTACAGGATAGGCAGGGGCTTTGTGATCAAAAAGAGCTGAATTTGAATCCTGGCTCTGTCAATCAGAGAGCATCATTTTCGGGCAACCTGTTTGATGCTTCTTAGCCTCAGTTTCCTTATCTGAAAAACTGGGATGATGTGAGGATTAAGTCTGATAATACAACCAAAGTCCATGTTATAAGGATGAAATTAGATAATATATCTAAGGTACCCAGCATAAGGCCTGACATATTGACAGTGAAATAATAATTATTATTAGTGAGGAGCTTGTTAGACGTATAGATGAAAACACTTAAATGTGAAGCCCTTGCCTAATCTATGACTTCCGTTCCCTTCCGACAATACAAATACTTCTAGGATCCTGGTGGAGAGGGAACCCCCTCTTTTTCGCTCTCCTGTATTTTCTTCCCTCTCCTTCTTTATCGTTAAAAGAAAAATGATCCAATTCTTCCCTTTAAATAGTAACACATTTTCGATGTTTATATAGCAGGTCTCTGAGCCCACTCCTCTGCCTGCGGTTCTTACACCCAGTGTCTATCCTCCCCAGACGTTTTGAGCTTTCCTTGAAGGTTTACTCAGTGTCCTTCATCATAATGACTTTTAAGGACAAGCAGGCCACGCCCAGGTGAGGGGACACTGGCTGGGAAGATGCCTTCATTCTCCGGGAAGAAAGGCATCCTGTCTGATCCTTGGCAGACAGTGGAGGAGAGAGGATGCTCACAGACTGATGCCTCCAGAGTCTTCCCTGCCACACGTGAGTGGCATGTGAATGAGGCTCCACTCGGCAAATCTGGGCAGATGCCCAAGCCCGGCTAGCATGGTCCCTCCGGCCCTGGCGGAATGATGCCAAGAATCTGGGCGCTGCCAACTAGCTCTCCACCTCGGGCGCCATTCTGGGCACTTAACTTTCCTCCTGAGCTGTTTCCAGATCACTCTTCTATACTCCCTCCCACCGCCCCCCCCCCAAAAAAAATCCCAGAAAAGCAATTGGAAAACCTGGAAATTGCAGGAAAGCATTTGGATCTCCTCCAATATGTTGTCGAAGCGATTACCATTCAAAAACTGAAAATAGGGGCTTAGAGAAAATGACAGGCATGCCACCAGTGATCACGGGAGCCTTTACATGGATGGCTCAGGGAAACCTGGCTGCTGGCTCTCGTGGGGCCGGGGGCCTGGTCTCTTGCCTAGGGAGGGGTGGGTGGGCTTGAGGTTTCTTACCTGCTGGCACAAGCCTCTCCCAGAGTTAGAGCATGGGGCTTCTTATGGAGGTAAAATGTGTCTTGCTGATGTCACAAGACATAAGAAAGGGTTTATTTATGAAAAACCCCCCAAACTGCGTAATATCTTCGATGTCCTTGGTGATGCCTCTGGGAGGGGGAGTGACGATGCTGGAAGAGCTTCTATGTGTGACGCACCCCTTGGGCCTCCCTGCACATTTCAATGTGTTCGCTGCTCCCGAAACGATGGAACATTGCTGGATGCCGTTCAGTTTGAGGCTGTGAGTGAAAATGTTAAGAGTTAGTGCTTATGGGGAATGGAGGGGTTTAGCTTGTTTGTTTGTTTGTTTTGCCTCGTTATTTGTTCCCTTATTGTTGTAAAGGGTAAAATTTTGATGGGAATTCCATATAAGCTTATTGAGCTACTCTAGAACCGAGATTTTTTTTTCTTCTTTTCTCTCTTCTTTATCCTTTTCTTCCCTTCCTTCCTTCCTTCCTTCCTTCCTTCCTTCCTTCCTTCCTTCCTTCCTTCCTTCCTTCCTTTTCTTTATCTCTCTCTCTCTCTTTCTTGCTTGCCTTAAAACCAGATGGAGGTGAATTTACAGGTTCACTCGAAGACCCTAATGTGTCCCCATCACAAAGTATAATTCAGGAAAATGCTGCCTTCAGCTGAGACGCCCTGCTGTGTCTGCTCGAAAAGCCTTTAAAACCCCTGTTCTCAATAGCACCCCACGCAGTCAGTTAGCAGCATTTAAAATCCCAATAAAGCACACTGTCTCAAGCTGTCTTAGCTGGCGCCACCAGGTCGTTCCTACCTGTAAACGGAAATGGACGGAGAATATGCACTTCTTAGCAATGACTTTGGAAATACGTCAAGGTTATGGCGCACACTGGGCAAGCATTTTCTTTTTTAAGAGCCACAATGCATTTTGCAAGCTGTACAGCACACACACTTTTATCTGCTGTGCGGGGTGGCCGCCACTCCCCAGAGAAGGAGAAGGTGACAGATTTGTGCATTTTTCCCATCCCTGCCAAGACTCACAAGTGAAGGAAGCACGTCAGCTTGAAGGCTCTTCAGCTCCCAGCATTTGCTGTCAGCTCTTTAGAGAGAAGAGGTCTCTCCAAATGACATTTGTCTCACTGCGTTTTCATGAACTCCAGCCTGAGAGACCCATGGACCAGCTGGAACGGGAGGATCTCCCGGACTCACTTAAGATGGTCAACCCTCTTCTCCACCCTGTGGTCCCTCGACTCCACAACTACTGGACATTTTCTCATGGTGCTGAATTGCAGGAGTCGCCTCTGTAGTAGAGCTGGTAGGAGAAGCCACTCTGAGCTGCGTTTTTATGCCCTCGGTTAGACGGGCTCACGTTTCTGCTCAAGTGTTGACTAGTTTTCTGGCTGGACTGCCACCACGACGTCCTGCCCCCAAAAAGAAGGACATGTCTAATTGAGGTCACTATGAATCACAGTTTACAGTGATTATCTTGGGGATACAGCAGGAAGAGGGGACCTCACCTAAGGAGGCCAGCCTAGTTTCCAAGGCCACTTGCAGCTTAGCCCCATGACAATAGATGAGCACCAGGGCCAGGGGACATTACTTAAAACAGTGGTTCCTAATTGTGACATACATAAGTGAAAATTGCGATGTTGGTTGAGGTATAGTGTCTAAAAGTTTTGAAAATTTTTACCTAACTTTTGGTTTTATTTTAGTTTACGTGTACGCAGTTTTAAAAAGTCAGAAAGGGTAAAAGGGATCAAATATTTGGTGATGAAAGGAAATCCAGCTATGGGTGGTGAACACGTAATGCAATATATACACAACACCCTTGAAATGCACACTTGGAACTTACTGGATTTTGTTGATCAATGTCGCCTCAATAATTTTTAATAAAAGTCATAATTCTCTCAGGTTTGACATGAAAAACACCAGGTTCCTACCTATTCCCCCGTCCCAGTGTGTTCCTGCTCCCCTAGAAGACCACTTTCAATTCCGAGTTATTTTTTTCAGTTACGTGCCCCCATACTTCTAATAAATATACTTATATTATGGTTTTGTCCTTTTAGGGTTTTACGTATTAATTTTTGATTTTTCTACTGTGGAAGGCGAGGATTCAGACCTTGCATCCTCCCTGTCCGTCCGCATAACACATGCCCACACCTATCCTCACTGCTTTAATTCCTCCCAAGCGATTATATCAGAATTTTCATGAAACGACTATTTAGGGTTTCTGTTAATAGGCGATATACGTTTTCTTAACAACTGAGTCACGATTATACTTCTTATCGTGCACAGATTTTGTTTTCCCTGAAGTTTATAATCGCCTTTTATTTTTTTCTTTTGTTTTCTCTGCACCGATCAGCAGTTCATCCCCAAACTCTCATCTGTAACTGTAAATCTCCTCCAAGTTTGTTCGGGCACATCCGGTCATCTCTCGTTCTCATCTTCTCCTTGGGTGTGGGGCTCCTTTATTCTCCTGAGCAACCCGGGCTTGGGACTCTACATCTGCGCCTTAGCCATAGTCCTGGGGTTATCCTTCATCATCGGTCTAAAAATTCCCTTGGCCGTTTGCTCTGTGTCAGATCCCCCGTTTCCTGGAGGCCACATCTTCCTCTTGCCTTTGTTAAATTCCTCACTTTAGTGGACCACGTCTTCCAGAACTTCTCAGAGAAAAAGATACCTGGGATGTAAGTTTTTGTTGAGATACATGGATATGTGGACATAATAGATAGGTCTTGTTTTGCTCCCCTCTTGGTTACTTTTATATTTTTAATTCTTTTTCTTTTTAAACCAATTCCAGACCATATCTCTTATAAAGTCATCGCTGTAAGGTTATTAGCCCAGCCTTCCTTTCACAAGCCGTGGCCCTTCTACTACCAATGTTCCCTTGCTTTTCAGCGTTCTCTTGACTTCAGTTACTTTTACAGTAAAAAACAAAACAAAACAAAACTCTATAAACATAATTAACTCTGCTTCGTATATAGCTTTAAAACATTATGACAAATAGTTTACCTTGTCTACCTATCCTTTCTTATGTGGCTTCCCCTCCATTTGGAATTACTAGTTGTCTTCGTTGTTTAATTGTCTGACTTTATCTCATCTGAAAACTTGTCAAAGTAGCAGATCTCTTAATTCTCTTTTATTTCTAGATTCCTTTCTCCTGAGGCCCTCTTTCTTCCTGCTTCCCTGCTCCGGTCTCTCTGTGTCACCTGGGTCTCTGCACCACCTGGATGATTGTGACTTTCCTTTAATGCCATCTAGCTGTGGTTGCTGTTTCCTGAATCCCACGTATTCTTTCTAATTTCACTCCTCATCTACTGGAGCAATCCATAAGTCCCTTAAAGAAAGAGGATGTTGAAAAAAATGTCTAAACCCTTGCGGGTCTAAAAATATCTTAATTTTGTCCTCAGAGTAGACTGGTAATTTGTCTGGGTGTGGAATCGTATTTTTTTTTTTCTCAAAACTTGGAAATTATTGCTTCATAATCTTCTAGAATGCTGAGAGTAATTTAATACCAGTCTGATTTTCATTCTATTTTTGGTAATCTTTAACTTTTTTTCCCCTCTGGAAGATTTTAGGATATTTTTATTATTCTCAATCTTCTTAAATTTCAAAATGATTTGTCTAAACGAGGATGTTTTAAGAAGTATAGTGTGTACTACTCAAGAATGCAGATTGTGGATCATGCATGCCTGAGTTTACATTCCAGTTATCTCATTTGCTAACTTGGGCATCTCAACCAGTCAGTGCTCTTATTTTCTCAGTTATAAAATAGGGATAAAATCATAACTACCTCTTAGATTTCTTGAAAGAATTAAATAAGTCACTACATGTAAAAGTTTTGAAAGTGATGCCTGACACATAGTAGGTTCTCAATGACTTCAGCTATTACTACTGTTATTGCCACCTGTTATGATGTTCTCTTTAAGCTTAAGGTTCATCACAGCCAATTCTGTGATGCAAGCTTGCATTATCCTTGATGATCTTCTCCCTCTGCTTTGCCCATCGCCCTTCTCTTTCTCCCCAACTTTTGCAAATTCTCTGTGCTACTTTCATTCTCCCCAATCTTTTCCTTGACTTTTTGTTTGACTTGCTGAAGATAGCCTTCCCGTTTAACACCTAGCCTCTACTGAATTGTTATTTTGTCAGCAATAGTTTTAATTTCCAAGAGCCTTTCCTTATGCTCCAATGGTCCCGTTGCCCTAGGACCCTTTTCTTGTTTAATGGGTGATAAATAACCTGGAATCTCTGTTTTGTTCGTATAGTTTCTTCTACTCTTAAATTCTTTGTTTTCACTAGGGCCATTGTGGTACAAATAGTTTTAATTTCCAAGAGCCTTTCCTTATGCTCTGATGGTCCCGTTGACCTAGGACCCTTTTCTCGTTTAATGGGTAATAAATAACCTGGAATCTCTGTTTTGTTCATATAGTTTCTTGTACTCTTAAATTGTTTTCCCTAGGGCCATTGTGGTGCGTGTGTGTGTGCGTGTGTGTGTGTGCGTGCATTTCATGTTTCGGACTGTCCCTTCGATGTCAGGAACTCCTTGGTGGTCTGTTTATTCTTTAGAATGAGGTAATGAAAAGGCGGGCGGGGAACTATGTAATGTCAGGGCAGGCTCCGTCTGCTCCATGGTCAATGGGCGGGGTCACCACTACGCCAGAGTCTTCCAAACACCAGAATCTCTGCAGCCGTGCTCCAGGATGCCAATATCCACGTCAGATGCCCTTATTCTCTTCAGAGGGTTCATTTTATTCCTTTGACAAAGAGCCCTCCACTTTGATTTGTGTGATTGGATTTTGTTTCAGCTTTTATGTTTTGGCCTGCCCAGATGAGGCTTAGCTGCAGAGTGTCTGTAGCTGGGGTAGAGGTGAGAGCCAACGCTTCCACGCATAGCCTTCCAGTTCATCTTTCCATTGCAGGTGCATCCTCATTCTGTCACACGTGACGTTGCCCAGTCCCAAGACTTTCCAGAGTTCCATAAAGCAAAGGGGCTCATGCTTTTTCTCAGTCCCTCCCCGCTCTCCTGGCCACCACTACCTGGGCCTATCTGAAGCTGCCTTTCCTTGAGTATCCTATTTTAGTCTCCACTACATCATCTGGTTTATATCGTACAGGAATTTGTTGAAATCTCTAAGCTGCTCATAGCCTCGTTTTATGCTTTTGAATCTGTTTTCATTTTATTTCCCTACTATCATCTTAATGAGCAGGGCAAGGAGATAAATAAATATTAGCCCATCTTCTTGATGGAATACCATGATTTTTTAAAAGCCTAATTGGAGGTCTGGAAGACAACATGGAGTAGAAATATACGATTTTAAAAGATGCACATTTTTGTGTGATTTACATGTGAAGTGACTCACGGGCTCGGTAGAGGAAAGCTCATCTCTAATGATTAAAATATTAAATTCCGAAAACTCCTGGACTGGATATTTCTCTGTGACTTCAGAAAATGATGATGCCAGCAGCAAAAATGGTCATGACAGCAGCAACGTAATATTTTATATTTCTCCAGCACTTTATTGTTTCTCGAAGTACTTTCGCAAATGTCATCTCACTTTGCAGACGCCATATTTCCTAGGAGTATTATAATCCTAATTTTTCAGCTAAGGAAAATCACGGAAACTAAGGATTTGCCAAAGGAATATTATTCAGCCATAAGGAAAGAGGAAATACTGCCATTTGCCGCAACGTGGTTGGATCTTGAGATGATCATGCTGAGTGAAATAAGCCAGACAGAAAAAGTTGAGAACCATTTGATTTCACTTATATGTGGCATATGAAACTGAAAGCAACAAACAAGACAAGCAAATAAACAAAAAACTCATAGACACGGACAACAGTTTAGTGGTCACCAGAGAAAAAGAGAGGGAGAGGTAGATAAGGGTAAAGAGAATCAAATATATGACGACAGAAGATTTGACTTTGGGAGGTAAACACAAAATGCAATGTACAGACGATGTATTATAGAATCGTACACTTGAAACCTGTATAATTTATTAACCAATGTCACCCCAACAAATTTAGTTTAAAGAACAGGTGGCACAGCGAGCCTCATTGTCGACGGCTCTTGTGCAATTTTCTACCCCACAACTCGGCCCTTCTTTTCATTAAGCATTTGCATAACTACAATGAGCGGCTTAGCTTAACATCAGTGCCAAATAACTCGTGTAACTTTATATAACCTGAAATCTTTGCTTCTCGAGTAGCATCTCAGGGGCAATTTAATACTCCTCTATGGTAGAAGGTTTCCAAAAACAGAAAGAGCTGTCTCTGTGTGAACCAAACCTATGCTCTTTCACTTGGCCCCCAACAAAGAATCATATGCCCTCTGAACTTCCAACTCCCATGGTGCCTACGAAATCTATACTTTCAAATCTGGGCTTTTGTGTTCTCCTCTGAATTATCACCTGAGAAACAGTTCCTACATCTTGCATGTCCATTTGTATGTTAATATAACTGGGCCTGTGAAAAGATGCTATCAAGCACCAGGCCAGCATGAGCCTATTATTGATTTCAGTGTCTGGAGACAGATAATTCCACATTTTCATCACCGCTCCTCAGGCAACAGGCTTTTGACCTCACTTGTTGATAACTAAGGAGATATCATCAAACGGAGACATGCTCACGCTCTTTCTAATAATTCCTGGCACTTGCTCCATTTTTATTTTTAACACAATGAATAAAAATTATAATCTGATTGCACAGCATGACTAATGTGTACTCAATGTGGGAGATTAAAAATAAAGATACAGAGAAGAAGAAAATAAGTCGCAGGTCATAATATCCAGTAAGAATAAACCCTGTTAACATTTATATATTATATTTACATGTAATTTTACGTATATATAATTTTTACATTTATATAATGTATGTAGAGTGATAGAAACTGAGTTATATATGTACATATACCTAAACTACAAAATTGTGTGGACAGGGTGCTTCACTCAGTTTGATTACATACTGAAGTCACACCATTCACAGCATTTTGAAATATCTCCCCATGACATACAATATCTTCACATTCTTTCTAGTGGCATCATAGCAATTCATCTTCACTTACTAATTCTATCTCTTATTATAGAGAAAAAAAAATAGAAAGGAGTGAATGTGGGTGATCCAGGTAAAATAATTTTGATGATCTCCATAGTATTCTTGAAATAACACTACACTGATAGTTTTGAACCATGCATTAATTTTTCAGGACAAAATCCATATGATTTACTGACTCAGAAAGGTCATTTCTTAGCTGTTTTTTAATTAGAATCCATTTCCTAAAAGTAAGCAATGGTGTGTCGCTCTTGAAGCAATGGAAATGATTAGCTTGGTATTTTCTCGTCTGCTTATCAAGAACTGGCTATAATTCCCCAGATTGATCTTGTTATCAATTTAAACTTTAATTGAACTGCCACTTACTGAGTCTCCAGCTCTCGTGCTAGGCACTCTGGATAGAGGAAACTCCCCAAAAGACTAAACATGACCCCTCTCATCATGGAACTTCTAGTCTCGTGAGCAGATCAACAGTGATTTCTGTGGACCAGTGCTCCCCAACTCACAGCACGCAAAGTGATCATATTTTTGTAGTAAATTGGGAAAAATAGATAAAACTACTAGAGGCTGAATGGCTCCACCTGGGGCTTCAGCCATCCTAAGGGCTGAAAGGCTCAATATCTCATCACGCTGGGAACACATTCCCACCACAATGGTATGGAGTCGACGAGCTGCCTAATAGTAAACTTTCTTTTGGAGGCCAAGAAAGAATTCTTAATATGGGATAGACCTTGCATGCTCAGGTGTGGAAAGGAAAGAAAAAAAAAAAGAGAAAGTACAATAAAATCTGAAGAAAGAGATTTTGATTCATTAGCTTTCTGTTTTTCTTTGTTTCTTTGTTTTAAGCTTTCGAATAAAATGTTTGCCTTACAGCTCTCGTTGAGCTGGAGGTGGATTTGTGAGCTCGTTCAGTGGTCTCCATTTCTTTTATCATTCTGTTCCCATGGAACATTTATGTCTCTGTAATATTTGGTAGATGGGTGACTCTTCAACTGCTATCGTTTCTTGCTATGTTTTTTCTTTATGAGTTTTTTAGAAGATTCCATCTAATGACAAATAAAAGTCTGCATTTTCCCCCAGTTCTATCAATGGAAATCATTCTTCACTAATTAGAGGACTTATATTTGTGGCTCAGTGGACTGTTGGTGGTTGTGTTATGACTTGTCCTTCAAGCATATGACTAGTAGAAATCATTTCCCTGGTGGGTGGAACCTTCCTTCATTACTCTGGGAGAAAATTCTGAAAGAATAGGCAGAATTAAGTTCTTCTTAAACATAAAGAGTACAGTTGAGTACAGCTTCTTAAACATAAAGAGTACTCTTTAAGAGTACCGTTACATGGAGGATGAAGTCTTGTCAGGTTATTGGAGCAAAATCAAAACTGTAGACTACAACAGAAATCAAATCTTCGTGGCATTAGTTATCTATTACTGTATAAAAAGATTACATCCAAACTGAGTGGCTTAAAACATAGCAAATGTTTGTTATCTCACAATGTGTTTGGGGCAGGAATTCCGAGTGGCTTACCTGGGTGGTTCTGGCTCTGTCATAGGGTTGGCTGGCTTGACTGGAGTCATTGGATACTTGACTCCAGACCGAGGGGCCCGCTTCCAAGATGGTGCAGATGGTGCACTCGCATAGCTGGAAAGTTTGTGCCAGCCGCCAGCAGGAGGTTCATTTCCTCCTCACCACACAGACCTTTTCACAGAGCTACTTCAGTCCTCACAAGAGGACAGAGTGAGTGACCGAAGAGCAAGATGGAAGTCAAAGTGACTTTTAGTCATATCGGTCAAACTCTGACAATTCTACAATATCCGGCTAGTTACACAGCTCAGGCCTGTTTAGTCGTCAGGAGAAGACCATACAGTAGTGTGAATAGCAGGAGGTGAGAATCACTGGGTGCTGTTTCGGAGGCCGGCTCTCAGAGTTCGCCTTGTACCACTAATGATTCTCATGCAAAATGTACCCCGCCCTTCAAAGACCCCCCGCCTCCGCCTCCAAATATCATTCCCTTAGCATCTGCTCAAAATCTAGAATCTGGTCACCTGAGTCAAGTCCAGGCGTAATTCCTTCCACACCTTCTGTCCGTGCCATTCCTCTCAGCCTGAAGACCTGCAAATTAAAGTCATCTTCCTCCCACACGCTTCCTACACTGCCTGCAAATCTCCTTTGCTAGATTATCCAGCTCGTTAGATATAGTCACGACGTTTCTCATCACCACGGGCAACAGTGCCACGCCTCCACTGTGCCATTACACAACAGGCCACCGCCATTACATAGCGAGAATCCTTCACTTTACAGTACCGTTTTTCTCAATTTCCTTTATGCCCTCACCAACGCAGCCTCCTTGAGGGCTAACAGGATTCTGCGAACAGTCACTTTAAAGGCACTCCAGGATTTCACTAATATTCTTCTTCAAAGTTCTTTCAGCTTCTGTCCACTGCCTGGTCCATCAGCCACACCCACATTTTTAGTCATTGTTGTTGTTGCTATGGCAACACTTCATGTCCAGGTACAAAAATCTGTCTTAGTTTTCCGTTGATGCCTAATAAATTAGATTGTAATTTGGTGGCTTCAAACAAAAATGAAGCTTTATTATTTCATAGTTTCTATGAATTTGGAAATCAGGGGTGGCTTAGCTGAATGATCCCGGCTCGAGGTTGCCATGGGTTTGCAGTCAGGAAGGATGTCAGCCTGGATGTGGTCATCTGAGGGCTTGACTGTGGCTGGAGGATTTGGTTCCAAGATGGCGCACTCACATGGCTAGTAAGTTCAGCTACTATTGGCGGGAAGCCTCCCACAGTTCTTCACCACATGACCTTCTTGAGTATCCTCATGATATGGTGGCTGGTGGCCCTCAAAGTGAGTGATCCAAGAGAGACAATGCAATGCCATTTTGGACCTAGCCTCAGAAGTGAGACTCCATCATTTCTTCAGATCTTACCGGCTACAGGCATCAGCCTTAAACAGTGTGGGAGGATACTGCCCAAGGCAATGACTATCACTGAGGCAAGAATGATCGAGAGTTAACTCAGAATCTGCCTGCCACATTCACCTTTCTGTGTCTTTTTGTAGTAGTAGGTGTGAAATCCTAGCTTCCTGAGACCCGTGTATTAGCAATCGCGTCTTAAAAATACTTAAGAGTTGAAATGAACCATATATCCAGAAGCAATTATTCACAATACTTTTAGCTGTTTAAAATTTTTTTTTTTATCTCTAGATATCTAAATAACATGTTTATAATGCTTCCTTGAGTTTTTCATTTTCGGTTCTCTATCGATTACACCTAAGGAAGGTGAGTATTTAGTTCTTCCATAATCCCTCTCCCCGAAATCTGCATATCCACACATAATTTTGGTTAGCTCCATATTCAGTGTTTATGTTACGACCATGTAAATACAAATCACGGCAGTTGTGTAGAATATTAGGATTCCTGTTACTTTCTTGCTCTTATTTTTATATTGCATCTTAGAGTTAATGATCATATTTTTTCTTGTTTTCTTTTATTTTAACAATAATTCATCTCTAAACTCTTCCTTCTAAAATCTTCTCTTAATAATTTCAAACAACTACAGCTTCGAGTGCAACTTCATGAAAAACTCTGAGCCAGACCCACTCCGCTAAGCCACACCCAGATTCACCCCCCTCAGAAACTATGAGATCATGAATGTTCATTGTTTTATCCTGCTAAGCTAAGGATTAACTGGTTGTGCAGCAACAGATAACTAATACAGGAAGTGTTTTTTCATCTTCTTTTTTTCTCTCTCTCCTCGATGGCTCATGGGATCACCTCTATGTTTCTAATGTAATTTCATGTAAATTTCAAATAATGAAATTTCATGATAGCATGCCCTCTGTGGATATTCGTGAGAATTTTTAAAAAGTTTTCATCTTGCAAAATCTCTGTTCTCTTTGCTTTCCTTCCTCCCTCCTTTCTTCCTCCCTCCTCCCTGTGCCCGCCTCTTTTCTCTCTCTTGGAAGGTGTTCCTTATATATCTGGTGATCCTTTACTGTCTGCTCAGATTTCAGAGGAGATACTAAATAGGTCATCAGAACTTCTAAGCACAGAGGGGCAGCTTGCGGACTGTGGGCCTCTTCGTAAGGTAACCAGGCTGAGCTTTTTCATTGGAGGATCTGTAATGTCAGCATCTCCAGCTCATGTGTAGTGGGCTGGCTCATTCCCCAAGAGAATTGTCCATTTCATACCTTGGCTATTATGACCCTGTCTGCTACTGGCCTGGATTAAAACCCCGATTGAGCACTGTGGGATCTTGGGAAAGTAACTTAACCTCTCTGTGCCTCAGTGTCCTCAAAGGTAAAATGAAGGCTCTTACTAGACTCTACATTTACTTAGTAATAGCGTTGTTGTGAGGATGAAACAAGTTAGTATACGTAAAGCTTAAAACAGTTCCTACCACAAAATAAACACTTAATAGACGTTAGATGGCAGAATCATCGGTACCACCATCCTCATCCTCATCCTCATCCGAGCTGAGTTAGGGAACAAGGTTGGGGATCTCTATTTAATACGTTAGCCAATGTTTACCCCCCTTAGTTTCAGTATGGTACCCCTGCCTTCAACCATGCCTAGTGTTCCCGCATCCAGAGACTCACTATATTATCCTTTTCAAGGAATAAGTCTCCAGTGTTCAGCCTGGGTTGGGAGGGGCAGTCACCTGGCTCCGCAGACGTGAGCAGGGGTCTGGAATTTGAGTTAGGCTTCCTGCTTTCAGCCCTGACTTCCCTTGAGCTCCCAGCGCGTCGGATGCGGTCATCCAGGTTGTTTCTTGGCCTGCTCCTCTCCTGGCTTAGGGTTCTGGCGTCTCAGATCTGCTTGTTGTTCTGCTTCAAGCTGCTCAAATGTTGTTCTTCTAACGTTTTCTTCTTTATCTTGAGGATTTGTCTGTTTGTTAGTTTGCTTTAATAAATTTACTATCATTTTAATTGGATGCTGGGAAAGCGAGGAGATAAATTCATGGGTTCAACCGTCTGTCACTGAACGTCTGAAATGGGTTTATCAAAGAAAGATTTTCAAAAGCAGTAAAAAATTAAGTGAGCTTCAAGCTCATTTTAGATTCCTTGGCACCGTGGACAGGAGCAGATGCCTGAGTAAACCATAATGGTAGGTAATAAAAAATTATCTAAGTGAGTCCATAGGATGTTTCATGTCATGAGGGCAGAAGATGCCTTTATTTTGTCCATTACTACTTGATCTGGAACTTTAAAAAGAACACAGTAGTTATCATCTTCATTATCATCATCCTCACTGCAGCCGAGGCAGTGGCAGTAAGTTCCCCGAGTCCCCGCCACGGCTGGGCACTACTGTCAGCTCTTTATGTAGAGTAATTCATTTAATCCTCACAATGATCTTTTGAGGTAGGCAAAAGTATTATCTCCACTTTACAGATGAGGAAACTGAGGCTCAGAGAGACTTGCTAACTTGCCCAATGCCTGTAGCTAGCAGGTGGGAGTGTCACAATTTGCAATTCCAAAGCTGAACTTCTAATCACAATGCCATTGTGTTTGTTGACCGAATAATGGAATGTGGAATCTTTCAAACAAAACAAATTTACCTGGAAAAAAATATAGCTCCATGCTAACTGGTTTCCTCATTCCATCCATAAATCTATAAGCTACTCTATGCTAAAAAAAAAA
>NW_006436888.1:3461028-3480414 GCF_000325575.1 Pteropus alecto | reverse complement strand
TATGACATAGTAAAATGAAATGCATATAAAATATTAACAGACCGAAAGTAATTAAATAGAATAGGAGGTAATTAAAATCGAGAACAAGATTTCCTTTGCAAAAACTTTGCTGCTAGCCAAGAACTAATGACAATTTTTAGGACTTAAATAAAACAGTGCAGGATCTCCAAATCCCTTTATTTATTTAGTTCACACTTGTTATTTTTTCAGAGGGCCGCGAGTCCATAAAGTACACCTTCCATTTGAAGATGGGGAAATCCCATTAACTGTTGTTTCTCTTTTACTTTAAAATGATTGAAATTTTTTGAACATTGACATGCCCAGTCTCACACAACCCTAGCCCATATAAGAGCAGGGACCCATAGATAGACTTTAAAGTCCTTGTGGGTAAGATCTGCTCTCGTGGTCCTTGAAACATGGCCCAGGTACCATGTAAGAACTTAGTAAATATGTGTTGATTAGTTGGCTCGTTGCTAGACCGACTTCTGCTTGGGCTCTTACTGAGGCTGCTCCATTAAAGTAAAATGATTTGTGGGAAGAGAAAAGCCTATCTCGAAGCACATGATGTTGGAATTCAAGCCGTCAGGTGTACATGGAGAGCGCAGGCCTTTCCTCTGCCATGGCCTACCTGCCGGGGGCCAGAGTCCCCTCTTAAAGGGAGAAGACTCAGTGTGGGGACTGTTTCACTTCTAAGGACACCCATTTGGAGTCTTTGGAAGTAGCTCTGGCTGAAATAAAATGTTGACAGAGCATGTTGTGGATTCTTTTTCCATGATGTTGGTCTTTTTATGAGACAGTTCGATTGAAACATGATTGTATGTTCAATTGTGGCAGAAGGGTCATAGTTTTTCCTTAAAATTTTCTGTCTCGATGATGTCTTTGCCATTTTTAATCTGTCACTGACTGAACACTTAGGACCAGGAATTATGTCTCACATTTACATAAGTGGTTTTATGTATTTCTGACAGTCCTGAAATGTGTCCTTGGGTTTTAAAACTTTCTTCCATTTTGGGACATTGGGAGGCTCATGTTTCTCGCCAATCCCCTCCCCTCCCATCCCCCATTCCCTCACTGTGCTGTACTGAGGTCACACATGGCATAGGAAGGCAGTCTTTTTCACTGGAGAGCCAGGTTACCAATTCATTCCACCCCTCCTCAGGCCCCACCCTGGCACCAGCCCCAATGCCGTATCTCCCCTGAAACGCAAGAATCTTGCAGGATCTATTTACCACTCAGTTCATCTCTCCAGGTCCGTGCCCTTCACCTCTGCATGGACCGTTGGCAGGAAGCCTCCTGTCCATGGCTCACCCAGGGACTTTCTAAATAGCATTTGCATGCAGATTGTGTCCTTGAGCTCCACAAGGCCACATCTGGCCTTGCATAATAAAATGGCAACTGCCCCTTGACATCAGGTGTTGAAGTTATGCTGCCTCCCAAAGCAAGGGAAACGGCGCAGGTGGTCTCTTTTTGGGTTCTTTCTGAAAAGAAGCCTGTTGTCACGCATACCCTCAGACAGGGAGCGGTGCCACCTGCCCTCATCCTGGTGGCTTCCCCACATTATTCTTAGCTTAATGTCTTAGGAGAAAACTCATAACAGGAGACCGGGAAAACAGATGGTGCAACAAAGAGTAGATCATGTGACTGCCACCCAAGATCTTCATGGCTGTTGTAGGCTGTCTAGCACCTTCCAGCAGATACTCTCATGAAGGTCCCAAGAGCTGACATCATGTGGAATGTGGGTAAGGCCAGAAAGTGGGTACTTACCATCCTGAAGTAAAAATAACAGGACACACCTCACTTCATAATCTGAAATGAGGTCATTCTGTTGACGCTTTCACATGCCGATCCAGTGGGACATACCTGAGTTCGAACACCAGTTCTACCCTCGATTGCCTGTATGACCTTGGGCAAGTCACATCTCCGTCCTCAAGTTCCTCATCTATAAAAAGCGGGTCATCAGACCCTCCTCGGGTCTTTGTAAGAATTATCACATTACACAAAGTAAGCAGGGGTTCTGGAACACACCAAGTGCTCAACGAACAAGAACGGTTGTTTTTATTATGACAGGAATTTGGTGCTGTTATAAGTGTTGTCTTGAGTAAATAAGAGTTATTTTTTATTACTATAAAGTGTTTCATAAGTAAATTTGTACTATATTTGAATTGCAACAGAGTTCAACTTTTTAAGCACTCTCCAGCACTTAGTAATATTTATTTAGGCACAATTAACCCGCTAATTGCAAATATGAACTGTTGTTAAAAGCAAGTCCTCTGGTTTTATTCACTTACGTTTGATTTATGTCGAGTTTTATGTCCTTCGAAATATCCACTTTTTCAATTTCTTTAATTTAGACTTCTAAGAAACCTTTTACAGACTCAAAAAGAGGGGAGTACATTGCAAATTGTGTGTAAAGAACGGAAAAGCCGCAGCTCGCCGTCAGCCGTGTGAAACGCCAAGATGCGCCTGGACTTGAGGTCACCAACGCCAGGAATCTCAAACGTGGTCATCAAAATACAGCTGATGGGGAGGAAAGAAAACTGGGACCCCCACCCCGACCCAAGTCAGGACAGAGCAGAAACCTTCTTTGCAATCTTGAGTTTGGTTTTAAAATTTCGGGTAGATTTTACAGTCCATTCCATATATCATCATGCGTATTTTATCAGAGAAAGTGTGGCCAGCCTCCCCTCAGCCCTTCCACCCCCCTGAAGGAGAGAGAGCACAGCAGTTTCCATCCCAGCAGAGGAGACCAGTTGTCTCATTTGAAAAGCGAGGCTTAGTTGTGGCACTAAATACAAAGGTGGAGTTTGGGAACATGGGGGAAATGGATTTAGAGAAATAAGGGAGGGAAGAAGTGAGAGGAAGGTCTCGGCATGGAGATCCAGGCTGGAGCCAGGGCATGGAAGAAACGGGCCAGCCCCAATGTGAGCCCCCAAACCCGCCTTTGGACGCCTGTCAATGTGAACCACACTGAACCATCAATAAGGGATGGCCCCTCTGCTTCTTTTCAGAAAATTAATTGGTTCCAGGAGTGAAATTAGCCTCCCGCCAACGGAACGCAAGTTCCATCGGACTGTAATGACAAGAGTCAATCTTCTGTCACCATTCGGTTGACATGTCTTTGGCTCCGTTTCCTCCTCTTCAAGCTAAAGTCCAGTTTTTCATCGCAGTCTTTACCTGGACAGTGACATTCAAATGCACATGCACGCATTCTGCCCAGGCAAGCTTCTGGCTACCTGATTTCGTCATAATCCATTTCTCATGGGGCGACTTTATTGTAGTTTATTCCCTTGCAGCTTCTATTAGGTAGCAGTGGAGATGGCCTTGGTACCTTGGAAACCTGCACAGAAAGAGGAGGGAAGCATCCTTTGAATGCCAGTGGAGCAGTGCATGGCTAGACCCTGTCCAGGTGTGACCACGGAGGGATGGAGAGTTCTTTAGCTCCATCTGGCCCCAAAGAGGGAGACACTGAAAGTGACAGCACCTTTTATCTTTTTGCAAATTGATACTTGTGTGCTGTTGGCTTGCGTGAGAGTGTTCAGGGCCATGTTCCAATGGAGATAGCCTTTGTGTTAACTCTGAAGGACATGGCGGGATTGGCAGGCACCCAGCTTTCTTACTGTGTAGCGGATGGAGATGATTCCAGTTATGGGCCATGGGGCTGTGTTGCTTGAATACCAAACTGTTGGGATCTTAGTGCCTGCACTTCATAGATTTAGTGGAGTGATCGACTGCTGGATCCTTCCATCCACCTAGGAGTGTCTGCTCAGCCCAGCAGGGAGAACCAGAAGGCCATGGAGTCTTTCACAGTATATGATTGCGTGGTGGGGGCCAATTTACTAACCTATTGAGCCTCTGTTTCCCCAACAGAAGGATGGAGCTAATAGGACTTAAAGCATGAGCTATGTGAAGATGAAATGCAGTGATGCGTGCAAAGTGCTGAGCACAGTCCTAGGCATTCATTAAGCACTTAATAAAGAGCAGCTGCCGTTATCGGTGGTGGTGGTGGTGGCCATGCTGGTGTTACTGCCACTTTCTTCTGAGCAAGGCATGGAAAACACCAACCTGAGAAAATAGCATAGTTCCTGTGTAGCTTGGAAGCTTCAAGAAATTAAAGGCAATTAGTATAAGTCGCACAGAGAACCTCGGATGTGAGACTTGCACCAAGTAGAAACCAGTTCGAGCAAACTTAAGGAAAAGGAGGGACTTTATCACGAGGGGTCAGGAGGCAACTTGGTCTCAGGCTAGACTGAAACCAAGGGTAAGAAAAGCATCAGGCTTTGCCACTGCCCTGTGCTGCTCTTGGGGTCCCCATCATTTTACTCCTTCTCTTCTCTCTTTGCCTCTCTAGCTGCCTTTCCTACTTCCAGACTGGACCCTAGAACCTGGCCGTCCATTCAAACAGTTTCCGTGCTGTTTGTCCAGGCACCTAATCTCGCTCCATGTCTCAGTCCCCATTTCAAACAGCTGGACAGGGTGGGTTGGGCCCAGCTGGTTGGAAGTGGGAGGGAAGGGGCGTCGTGGTGGGCTGGGCAAACGCAGCGCTGTGAAACGGGCAGCGGCTGATTTCCAGCGAGCCTCCAACGCTGCTGGCATGGTGACCCGAGAGGGTCCCTCTGCATCAGGGTAGACTCTGAGTGTCATGTCAGGACTGGGCCTGCTCGCAGCTCGTGGGAATTAGGCAATGGCCCCGGTATGAATCATGATGCTGAGAGCTGAGTGTTATCACTCAATACTAACTAACTCTGTTCTAAGTACTTTCTTTTTGGATTAATTACTTTCATCGTCATTACTGTGAAGCAGATATAGCTTTATAGCCAGCCACGTGACAGATGAGAAAAGTGATGTCCAAAAACATGACGTCACCTCCTCAAGTTTACGTAGCTACTAATAGTTGGAGGCAGGATTTGAGCAGGATATCTGCCCCCGAGCTCATGCTTCTTAAAAGGCCCACCCACTTCAACGGGTCATGCTAGGCTGGGCCTCCCCCAGGCTTCTCTTTGGTCCTGGGCTTGAGTTTCTAAGACCCAGGCCACATTGAACTTCCAGTCTGCGGCCCGCACCACGTCCCTCCTTGGCACTCTCCCCCGCGCCCCCCGGCCTCATAGTCCATCCTGTCGGCTCAGGCAGGGCCTGGTTCCGTCACCACCTTGCCTAGACTTTCTTTGCCCCATTGCGCACATTGTCACCGCTTTCGTTGCATATTGTCACTTCTGCTGTGCTATCGCTCTGCATCTACATCCACATGCTTTTCTCAGCTCCAACCACATAACTCTGAGTCGCTTGCAGTCCTATCCATTTAAAGAAACTGGTGGTAAACTCATTATTAGCATGTCAAATCCTTGGTTCTAAGCGTTTGTTCTGTCGCTTACTTTTAAATCTGACCAGGTATGTAACTTAACGTCTTTTCCGTTGGTGCCAAGGTGACATATGGTTCTGTCCTCATTTTCCACAAGACAAATCCCAATTACAGGGTGAACAGGATCATCCCTTCTTGCTAGCGACTGCTCAATTGTCTGATTCTGGGAAGACATTCCAGTATTAATTTTTTTTTTTTTTTTAAGTGTATGGTCTTGAACCATATAGTCACCCAACTTTTTTTTTTAATGATGGTAAAATATAAATAACATAACATTTACCATTTAACCATTCTGAAGTGAACAATTCAGTAGAATTTAGTATATTCACAGTGTTGTAGAACCATCGCCACTACCTAGCGTCACAATATTTTCATCACCTGAAGGGAAATCCCATGCGCATAAGGCTGTCACTCCCACGCTTCCTCTCCCCACCACTCCTTGTCAGCCGCTAATCTGCTTGCTCTTTCTGTGTGGATGTGCCTGTTCTGGACATTTCACATGATGGAATCATGCAATGAGAAGCCTTTCGCGACTGGCTTCTTCGTCTTAGTATAGTGTTTTCAAGGTCCATCCACGTCATAGCGTGAATCAGCACTTCCTTCCTTTGAACAGCCGGACAATTGTCCATTGCGTGGACGTGTCGCGTTTCGTGTATCCATTCATCAGTTGATGGACATTTGGGTTGTTTCCACCTTCGGCTGTTGTGACTAGTGCTGCTGCGAACATTCGTGGACAGGTGTTTGCTAAAACATGTTCTTTTTCAATTCTTTTGATTATAGACCTAAGAGTAAAATTGTTGGTTCATTTGGAAATTCTATGTTTAGCTTATGGAGAAATTGCCAGACTGTTCCACAGTGGCTGTGACATTTTACATTCCCACCAGCAATGTATGAGAGCTTCAATTTTTCACGTCCTCACCTCCAGTATCAACTTTTGATTTGCAGAATGAGTTTTATGATAACAATGGGGAAAAGTACTTGAATTATTTAGGCTTCATTTATTTAATGAGACCACATTAAACCAAGAACTAGAAACCTGTGGGCATTTTAACACAAAATACAGTATAGAATTTGAGATGCACGAAAAGCAAAGGTTGTTTAACATGTAGGGATAAATTTGATCATTAGTTCATATCTATGGACCATATAAATGACAAGATCATAAAATACATGGAGCTTCTTGTGGCAAGGCTGTACCCCATAATATTATTCATTTGATATATTTTTCTATAAAAATGTACAATAGCCCATCTCTATGACATCTGGACTCGTCTGTATAAAAATGAGTGTTTAGGGTCATATTATTATTTCATGTTGTGTACTGCATCTGATCTATAAAAACAGAGACACAGTATAGTAAGCTGTTATTCCTCATCTGAAAATATTAAGAAATTTTATGAGTACCTTCTATTTTTGTTAATAACATAAAATGTTGAAACTTGTTATTTTTTTCCTTCTGCCAAACCGTGAATGTGCCATCCTTATCTGAGACCAAAATAAATACTCATTAATGTACAGTGAAATTCAAATGAGCACTTCATATAAATAAGCCTGCTATAGAAATTCGTGTTTCTTCAAATTCGTAGACCAACATAACACGAGATAAATTTCACATCATTTCACATTCAGAACCACCAGCCAAATAAAGTGGTTTTTATGACTCAATTTCTTAAGCTCAGGTAGGTAAGAAAGCATATATATAGCTCTTCATTCCATAATCCATCATACAATTTAAAAACAATATTATTTGGTTGAGGTTTTATAGGCCAAATGGAAAAGAATGAGCACAACACCTGATTCTAGGATGATGGGGGTGGGGGTTGGGGGGAAGGGGACAAAGTGGATGAAGTTGGTTTTTTCAGTTGCTTATTCATTCTTTTTTTTTCTTTTGGACAAATGTTTATTTATTCAAGCACTACTATGTGCCAGGTACTGTGCTTAGAGCTGGCATCATGGAACTTATAGTTTAGCGAGGTCATTATAGTTATTTATTGCTGCATAACAAAGCATCCCAACACCAAGTGGTGTAAATCAACACCTTGCTATGCTCATAGTTTTGAGGGCCGGAAATCTGAGTTTGGTATAGAAGGGCAGCTCAGCTCTGCTCCAGAGTGACTGAGGCCTTGTCCAGGGTGACTTCAATAGTAGAAGTGACTGGGGCCTTATGTCCAGGGCCTTGGTTATGACGATGGCTGGATTCCTTGACTTTCGTCTATGTCGTGTCTTCTGGGGTTGGAATGTTCACGGTGGCTTCTTCACTCGTGTATCTGGAACCTGGTCTGGATGGATGGTTGAAAGAGTTGAGGCTGGTTGGGCATCTCTCTCTCTCTCTCTCTCTCTCTCTCTCTCTCTCTCTCTTTCTGTGCAATCTAGGTATGTAGGTTTTTGTGTGTGTGTGTGTGTGTGTGTGTGTAATCTAGGTATGTAGGTTCCCTCAAAGCTTGGTGGTCTCAGGGGAGTCAGACTTTTTATATGGCAGCTAGCTTCCCCCAGAGTGAGTGTTCCAAGATCATGAACAGAAGCTGCAAAGCCTCTTATGACCTAGCCTTAGAAATCCCAGAATGCCACTTCTGCCCCTTACTATTGGTCAACTATGTCTCTAAGGCCAGGCAGGCTCAGAGAGGATTTACACTCTACTTATCAATGGGAGGGTAGCACAAAATTTAAGCTCATCTTTAATCTGCCATAGACGGAGTCAGACACTAAAGAAATAATCACATATATAACTATAGCAATGAAGAAAAAGTACAGGCTTTATTATAGTAGTCGTGACTTCTTGATTGCAAATGACAGAAACCCAACCCAGACGGGCTAACAAAGAGAATTTACTGACCCCCTAACTGAGATGCCTGCTGCTGAATCCCGATGCCGTGACGATGTGGACAAACATCTCCTTCCTATGGTGAAAAGTAAATCATCTCTTAACTCATCTGGTGTTATTCTCAAGTGAGGCTTCTCAAATGATGGTTGCCAAGGCCACCGGCTTTCCACAGATTTACCAGTTTAGCAATCCTGGTGGAAAAAGAGAGGCTCTTCCTTAATAGCTCTGTCAAATGGTCCTGGGATTAAATCTTATTGTCTGAGTTTGGGTCACG
Source organism: Pteropus alecto (assembly GCF_000325575.1). NCBI lineage: Eukaryota > Metazoa > Chordata > Mammalia > Chiroptera > Pteropodidae > Pteropus > Pteropus alecto. The sequence goes on along the minus strand of NW_006436888.1, from coordinate 3,471,963 downwards.
TGCCCTCTCCTGAACCGACCATTGTTGCCATGGAGACGAAGCTCTTGGATTGGCCAGGCTGGGACTATACGTCCATTTCTGGGACCTGGGAGTGGGATCAGCCCTACATGAACCACAGTGAGAACCAGACCGATCCATAAAGTACCCATTACACAGCCTACCACAGGGGAAATGCCTTGAAGATTAGGTCCATACATAGGCACAGGGGAAGGACATTCCTCCCTGGTCTTATTACTTTCAATTATTCAACCTGCAGTTATCAAGTTTGCATTGTGTACGAAACAACGGAATAGCTGTAACTGGAGATCCAAAATGAATAGACAAATGAGTAACAGAAGGGGTTCGAGGGATCTGGGAGCTCGTCAAAGAAAAAGATGACCACTAGGTGGCAGTAGCACACACAGGCTTTATTGGTGAAGCTTTGACAGGTTGGCTTGCAGGGGAAGCCCCTCACAGCAGGAGACTGTCCCGGAGTACAGGGGGCACAGAAGTGGGGAGGGCAAGGAAACTCCTGGGGGAGAGGATGGATCCTAGAGGGGACTTCTGTGTCTAGGTAATGTCACTCGGCTGTACAGCGGGGCGTCTTTGGGACAGAGAGCAACCGGTGGCTTGGGATCTTCTCTTATATATGGCTAACAGATGTTGGGTGCAATTTTGTGTGCTATGCAAAGCAGAAAGGAACTAAATAGCTAAAATCCCGCTTATCGGGACTATATTTAAAACAATTGGATGTGTGAATTTGAGTTTGCCCCTTGCCAGTGTTTGAGCTAATGGGTCTCAGCCTGCAGTGAAGAAATAAACAGCCTAGGGGCCAACACACAGAGACCATTTGGGGCTTATTTATATAACAAGGAGTTAATAATTAACTTCAGTTACAAACATAGGAACTAGTTAATATCAGCAAGTTAAAGACTTGAGGTATAAACTGTGGAATAATAATCATAATTGTTAATGGTTTTTTGTGTACTTACCATGTGACAGATACTGTGTCTTGTGCCTCATGCAAACTGTCTCATTTAATTCCGAGAGCAACTCTCCGAAGTAGTTACTATCACTAACCCCACTTACAGATGGGAAAACTGAAGAGTTAAGTAACTCACCCAAGGTTATACTGCTAGTTAGAAAGGCAGACAAGGTTAGAGACTCAGGCAGACTGGCTTCAAGGTCCATACTCTCAAACCGACTGCCCGGAAGCTGGCAGGAAGCTGGACAATCTCTCCTGGCCTCTGTTTTCGCACCTGTAAAAGTACAGGGTGATGACCAGGTGGCACCTATTAGTCAGTGTGACACTCAGTGCTCCTAGGATTGCTCTGTGTGACACCCCAGGTGGAAATACATCGTGCCGGAAAAACCACAGTGCCGGCTCTGTGGTTGTGTCTTAAAGGAAGTGGTGAGTATGGAGTTGGAGGAGGTGGGGGTCCAGGCAGGCGCAGCCATGTCAGCTCAAAGGAGACATTCGTGGGAATGGGTTGGAGGAGCAGGGGTATGCTGGGCAGAGGAGTTACGTGAGTGGGCTCTGCCTAAGGGTGACTCCTGCCCCTCTCACTGACTAGGTACCTAATCTTGGGCAAGCCATTTGATCCAAGTTTCTTCATTTATAAAATAGGAACCATCATAACGGCACTTTCTTCAGCAGAGTCGTTGGGCTGATTAAATGAGTTAATGTCTGTTAAACACGTGGCCCAGGGGTTGCCAAAGAGCGAGTCCTCCACAGATGTTTGCTGCTGTATTATGAACAATAATAATAGTTCTCATTAGTGGAAGAACTATGAGATGGAGATAAGAGATTCAAGAAAGGTAGGTAGAGAAGCCGCGAAGGGCTTCCAATCCCAGCCGTTTTTAGTACATGCGATGTTTGCCGTGTGCCAGGCACTCTGCTGCTTGCTTGTTTTACATTTGCAAAAAAAGAAAAAAAATCTAGACATGTTCCCTGCCCTGCCCTTTTATTGTGCCCCATTTGGGTGGTGGTGGTGGTATAGCACCCCACTTGTGCTGTCTAATTAGACATTGTGCTAGGTCAGGGGTTGGTGTTGCAGCAAGATCATGAGAACGGGAATTAGAGAGTCATGGCTTTGGATCCCATCTCTGTTGGGTAAACCTCCCTGAGCGTCAGATTCCTCATCTATAATCGATCTCTACCAACAACAACAGGCAACATTTATTTAGAACTTACAACGTGCTGGACTCTGTGGGATATAGAGCAAGTTACACAAATTTCACCCAATTCGTAAGTGGCAGAGCTGGGTTTGAACTCAAGCTTCGGACTCTAGGACTCACATTTTTCGTGACTCATCATTCTGCGTGAAGGTTTTAAAAGCCCTGACCTACGATAGACACTCAATAAACTATAATTCTTGTCACTATTATCATTATAGCTAGTTGGAGGGGCGGGCAGGATTAAGACCCAGAATTGTCTGCCTTTAGAATCCGTACTCTCAAACCAACTGTATTCATTCAACAAACATCTTCCAATGACACTTCTTTGTTGAACACCAGTGATACATCATTAACAAAATTCCATTCTTGCCTTCAAAAGAGTCACCATCTAGTCCAGAGACTGTTCGACAGTCAGCATTCACTAGCTTATGCTCCAGTAACAAACGTTCCTCCTAATATGGGTGTTTACAGTAGCAAAGGTTTGTTTTCCACTTACCTGTCTTCTTTGTTCTGGGATCTGGCTCTTCCTATGGCCAAGGGGAAAGAAATAATAGTGAAACCACATCATGGCGCTTAAAGTTTCTGCTTAGACCTGGCATAGCTCATGTCTGCTCACATTTAATTGGCTAAAGCAAGTCATGTGACAACACCTGCTATCACTTAAGGTGGGACTTAAGTTTCTCTCACAAGGAGGGTCACAGGGGAGGGCTCTGTAGAAACAGGTTCACAGAGGAGCAGTTTTGGAACCAACGATTCAATGTACCACAGATGAGTTCTTAAATGAGCAATTATAATAGAATACGGCACGTTTTCTGGTGTATTCTTTGAGCAGAAGAGGACAGTGCTTAATTAACTCTTTCGCTTCATCTTTCGAATTTAGAAGAAACTCAAATTCAGAGCACGGTTTAGTTCCTAAGCCTCCATTTTCTGGAACAAGGCTAGTGAGAGCTGTAATAGATACGTTTTAAGAAACCAAAATTCACTAGTCTACTTAGAGTAAAAACCACAGACAGTAATCCCTCCCTTCCAAGAAGAGAGAGAAGGATTTTTGTTTCTGGCATTCTCAGTGTGTTTCGAAGCGAAGGACGTGAGAACGGGGGTAGCCTCAGAATGACTGAGGAAGAAGGGCTTGTTCTTGAGAACATAACCTCCATCTATGGGAGGGTGGGGGAGGAGGGGGAGGCAGGACGGTGGTGGACAATGTGGCATGAATCATCCAGAGATTGTCCCCAAACCCCAGGCATGTCATTTGGATGCCTATCCCCTTGCTCTCTTTATGGTTCAGTATGCCCCAAGTTTCCTATTTACAAGTAACACAGGGAAGAAAAGTAAAAAAAAAATATCAAACCTACAATCACAACTCTATAAGGTCATTTGTCATTGTCATTGCTATTGTTCTTGTTTTTAACTTTCTATGATGGAACTCAGCCTCGGTCAGGAGCCTACATTTCCACCGGTGGTAACTCAGTCACCTCTGTTTAAAAACTTAGTACCTTCTGGGTAAATATCAAATAAATTCAACTTACTCCCCCTTCTGTCCTTCTGCTTGGGTTCTCGGGAAGCTATGTGTTGTCCTGTCTTAGGGATGCTTATCTGGTCCACGAATCTCCCTCTGGACATCTGTGGACTCAGTGGAGGTTTCTTCAGCCCCAGTGTCGCTAAGGGAGACTAGAGATGGGGGGTGGTAGGGCAGCAGAGCCATCTCGGATTTTCTCTGACTTAAAATGCCACGTGGCTATTATCATTTCTACCCTGAAACTGGCTGCCTTGTGTTGGCATGTGCACTGAGAGACTGCCCCACCCAGCTGCTCAGGGTGGAGTATAAGACATTAAGTCACTTCTGCCTCCAGATCTCAAGTCTATCTAGGCATTTCTAACCATCTCCTTTGGAGAACAAAGTATCAAGGTAGGCAGGTATCAGGCCCATACTCTCTTACTCATTTTTCTCTGTTTTAGCCAAGCTCCCCCCCTAGTCCAGAAAAGGTTTTAAGAGTCTTCTTGTATAGTTAGAAACGACTCTGAAGTCATATTCTATTTTCTTCCTACTCTATGGCTGATAGTTGCAACTGTGTGCTCAGTCCTCCAAGTTTGATTCTCCATGGTTCAAAACCACCATTTGTTTGTTTGTTTCCTTATATGTGGCACTTGCTCTAGGATTTACAATACGTGTATTTAACTTAACAGTCTCCTTTCAAGCAATATACCACTCCATGTATAATATATAAACTTTCCAACAATATACTTCCATTTACGTCTTCTTATTCTTTGTGCTGTTGTCATGTTTAACTTTTACATATGTCAACATAACACATTCTTTTTTTGCTTTAAACCATCTATTATTTTTAAATTAATTTAAAAATGAGAAAGAAAAAATATGGTTATCTTACATATCGCTCCTTTCAAGCATTTTCTCTCTTTTTTTTTTTATTTTTGTAAATAAAAGTTTCCATGTAACATCATTTTCCTTCTGCCTAAAGAAATTCCTTTAACATTTCTCTCAATGACAGTCCACTGGGATGGATTCTCCCAGCTTTTGTATTCTTTATATTCACCTTCATTTTTGAGAGATATTATTTTTGGTGACAGAATTCTAGGTTGACAAGTGTTTTGTTTTGTTTTTTTCTTTTAGTATTTTCAAGATGCATAGATTATCTTCTAGTTTGCATAGATTCTGATGACAAGTCTGACATCATTCTTATCTTTGTTCAATGCAATGCGCTGTTTACCTCTGGCTGATTTTGAGATTTTCTTTCTCACTATGTGTTTGCTTGTTAGTTGGCTTAGCAGTTTGATTACAATATGTCTTGGCGTAGTTTTGTTTGTATTTATCCTGCTTGACATTTATTGAAATTCTTGGATTTATAGGTTTATAATTTTATCAAACTTGGAAAAAATTTTATTATTTCTTCAAATATGCTTTCTGCCTATACCCTGACCCTATTCCGAGTCCAACTGCATGTTTGTCAGACAGTTTTCTGTTGTCAAAGAGGCTCCATACATTTATTCTAAATAATTTTATTCCTATCATTTCGAGTTCACTGATCTTTTCTTCTGTATCATTTAATCTGCTATTAATCTCATTAAATGAAAATTTTATTTTGGATGTTATATTTTTCATCCCTACAAGTTCCGTTTGGTTCTAATTTAAATATTCTATTTTTCTCCTCATTATAATCATGTTTTATTTCATAACCTCAAACATATAAAACTTATCTCTAATAGCTGTCTTCATAGCCATGTTTGCTAATACTACTGATGGTTATTTCTGGGTCTATTTCTATAGACTGATTTTTCTCCAGGATATGAGTCACACTTTCTTGCTTCTTTACACATTTGGTTATTTTTATTGAATACTGAACATTATAAATTTTGCATTTTGGGAGGCTACAAAATGCTCAGTATTTTTTTTTTTTTCCTAGCAGGTATTTTAGTTACTTGTAGAATAGTTCAATCTTTTCAAGACTTACTTTTAAACTATTTTGGATGAACCTAGAGTAGGCTTTTTTCTCTGCAAATTGTTTAGATTCATATCTAATGCCTGTCTCTTCTGGAGTCCCTACTAAACGTGCCTTATATTCCAAAAGAAAAAGCCCCTCCACTTCGCCTGGGGAACACACGAACAATCTGCGGCCACGTGAGATCTCTTGGAATATTTTGGCTTATAGTTCCCCAAACTGCCGCTTTCCTTTCCTGGGATGTTTTTTTTGCCATGTCATGTAGCGTTCCCTCTCACCCACACCCTGGATTGATATTCAGCCAATAACTCAAAAGGACCCCTGTGTGTATTTCCGGAGACCTCTGTGTACCTCCCTCCTCTGCAGTACTCTGTCTTGCAAATTTTAGCAAGCCTCCCCTTCTCAATCTCTCTATCCTCGCTTCAGTGAGATTGCTGGGCTCTCCTTGGGCTCCTCTGCCCTGGCTGCAGTCTGGACCCTTTTGTTGTTGTTGTTGTTGTTGTTGTTGTTGTTTTCAGAATGCCTGGCGACGATAGGATTCGACATTTTTTTTTTTCCATTTTCTAAAGGATTCCAGTTCTGTGTTGTTCAATGTCTCAGAATAATTGTTTCTAGTACAGTTTTCTAGTTTCTTACAGCAAGAGGGTAATCTGAACCTCTTATTCCCTCCTGGTCAGTAGCAGAAGTGCTCAGAGTCAGGCTCTAGTTTTTGATGATTACTTTTCACCATCAGCATTGTGGTTAGTGCAGTGGCTTTCCTGAGCATGCCTAGGATTTATTTATTCTTGGTTTGAAAGGATAGATTTACCTGAACATTATAAAAATTCTGTAAGGAAAGAAAACTTTAATTCAAGGAAAAATGAGGGAATTAATTCAGCCATATGTATCAAGCACCTTCCACTTGCTAGGTAGGCACTGCACTAGTTGTTGGGGGAATATAACCAGAAACAAAGAGATTTAAAAAAAAAAATCCTCTGCTTTACTGAGCGTGTTGTAGAGACGTAGAGACAGAGGCGACAAACATAACAAATAAGTGAAATCTTAAAATCTGTAGCCTGTCAGATGGCAAGTGCTACATGAATTATAGAGAACTAATCCTCCCAGCACACATGTGGCACTGATTAGAAAACATGGCCACTGCCCCTTCCTAAACCTTAATGATAGAGGCCATCTGCTTAGAGGTAAGATAGCCAACTCTATTACCACAATGTAAATCTCGCCTGGGGGCAACCCCTTATGCCCTGTTAATCTCTGTGATTTATAAACACGCTCGCCATCTTCATGGACGTATTTCCTACCTTGCTTCTCTTCAGTTTCCCCGACAAGACTAGATGCTCCACGAGGGTAGACGTCATGCCTGGGTTTGCTCACGTTTATGTCTCCACGCACCCCACATAGGCTTGGCCATTTGGAGAGTGTTCAATAAATATTTGTTAGCTGGTCAACGCATGCGTCGGAGAGATTCCTGAATGTATCGAGGGGTTCTTGATAGCCGCCTGGTTTATACATTATGTGCACACTCTCGCTTTTCGCTTTAAAATGATTAGCCAATTTCTCTTTGAAAGCTATGTGTTACGAGTCTACTTTCCTTCTTTCTCTCTCTTTTTTTTTGCAGCGGTGAAATCATTGCACACCCTAAATGACCAGATATCCCATTTTATTGTCACCAAGTCAAAGGCACTGGAAGAGGACAAAGACCCCTTTTTACCCCCTGAGAAGGAGACTCTGAAGAGGTCCATGATATTGATGAGGCACCTTCTAATGGATGCTCAGGTACACAGATCAACAAATTCTATATATGGTCGGTGGTGTCGTTTTGTTGTTATTTTCTCTTCTTGGCATAAACTGTGCAAAAATATTCAACGACCGCACTATTTAAAGCTGCTGTGATAAACAGCCAAGTACCAGACATTCTGATATATCGAGTATTGGATTTCTGATAGGGTATTATTTGGGATTTAGTGTTAAAATAGCTTGTTTTTAAGTCAAAGTAATAGGGCTTAAAAATAATGTATGTGTTGTCTCTGAGAATTTAACAGATCTCCCATTAGCCTTGGAAAAGTGAAAACCCATTTACATACAAACTTGGCAGGCATCAAAGCTGGCAAAGCCTTTGGAGTAGAGCAGTACTTATCCCACACAGCATCGCTGAGTAACTAATGAATATTTTGGTGCATTTGATGTGCCACCAGTAAGCGAATCAGAACTGGTTTGGGTTTGTTGTTGTTGTTGTTGTTGTTGTTTAATGCTAGCAATAAATTCATTACAGAGGTATTTAGCTCATTGCATGCTATGGTTTTGAGATGTTATTCTTCAAGGTTACTCTTTGTGCAATGTTGAAATATTTAAAAAATAATCTATCTACTCCTTCTGGCTTTGTTGGTGGGTCTCTCCAGATATGTTGATAGGCAAACAGCAGGTGTTTTAAGAATTGCTAGTTTTCTATGTTAGGGAAGCCAAGCTGAACTGGATTTTATTGTCATTCCCACCTCTTCGGTATCTAGAAATGCTTCAGAAAGCGTTCTTTGGGTTTGGTGATTTCGTATTAGTTTGCCCTGGAACGTTCTTCCTGGGCCAGTTTCCTGTTCGGTAGCAGCGAGACCAGGAGAGTTGGTGATTTCCTGCGTTCTGCTCTTTATCCAATTGTGAACTGTGATCTCTTGGCTTTTGTTTCTACCATGGCGGCGTTTTATGTTTTATTTTTTTAAATCGATCCTGACGCCGGTATCTCATACCAATGAAACTTTTAACGGGCAAGGCTTTTGTGTTCTTCTCACCTGTCAGTGCTTGAAGCCACCACATGGGATCTTTGAGCCCCCGTGTGGAGATGACCCAAATTATGCAAAGCTTTTCGTTATTATTCTCCCTTCTCCCTGCTCCCTGGTATTGTGAGCAGCCCAATCAGCTTCCCCGTTCTCCCCAAGCCAGTCCGGTGGAGAAAGGAAAGATTCTGAAGCTCCGACAGCCAATTTTAAAACGCAGAAGAAAGGGAAATTTAGAACGATTTACTAAATAAAAGAGCAAATTGTTCTTGAAAGGATTAGCTTTTCTCAATGCCTGGACTCAATCCTATAGCTGGCACTCCAGCCAAGGGAGCTATCTAAATAAATCCCCAAAGGTATTGTGTAAACTCCTGTTTTCAAAATCTAAGGGAATAAAAACCATTCATTTCCCACCCACTTTTCCACATATGAGCTCACTAGTGCCTAGAACTGGATTGCAAAAATGGTTAATGTTGCTTAAGGAAACACTTTCTCCCTCTAAATGCCGAATTCTTTTGATGACTTTTATCCTTAGTAGTGCTGATCACAAATTTTTCCTTTTTTATCTAATGGGACTAAAGTATCCAATATAATATAGCTACAGTGTCAGGATTATAATTATCTCCTCTCCTGATCCCACATCACACCTGCTAGAATTTTCTCCCTTAAGCAGCTAGATAAGATGGAGCAGGATATGGTAGATATCTCCCTAAGTCATACACTTCTTCCTGAGAGAAAAAAGAGAAATCGTAGAAAATCAGGTAGGATGGTTGAGTGATGTCTGGGGACATCCTTTCTTTGACTCTTATTGTTCAAAGATTCCCCACAAATATAGGATGAGGTGGGCTGTGACTGATTTAGTCTAAAAATACCAACTTCCTTCATTTCCTTTCAAAACCACCAACTTTTTGAAACATTATTTGTGGTTACGATTCTAGATCCATGGCTGGTTAATTAGAATCACATTACCTAATCGCCCCGGGCTCAGAGCACCTCTGAAATAGACTCTCCATATAATTCGTGTTGCCTAGCTTGTAAAATGCTAAGGAACCCCAATATGGGGTTTTCAGTTTTGAAGTCAATATCTATAGAGATGTTAATTTTAATGAGAATCTTTATTGAGCATTTTTGGAAATTCAGTTACTTTCCATTGATTTTTGACATTGCTTCTTACCTCAGTTCCAGAGATGAATGAATGCACTTATTGCATCTTCTGAGTTCATCGATCATGGACGGGCAACAGGATGTAAATCTAACTTCTATTGTAACTCCTTCCTTTGGGGTTGCATTCTGTGATATTAAGAGACATCCGATAGGTTTGTGCATTGCGAGATGTAAACCCTTCAAGAAGTACAATCACATCCCTTAACTTGATTGGCATGAAAGCCTGCTGTGTTCCATATTCGAAGGACTCATAATCGTATCGGAATATGAGGAAATGCTCTGACATCAGCTTACCAGTTGAATGAAGTCGGGCAGAAAGGTATTCCAGAGAACCTGGAGGCTGCTTTTAGAGTGACTGCTTAAAAGGCATGATCGATTCAAGTCACATCTGTCTGGGAAGCAATAAATCCTGCTTAGGAGAAAGTCAAAGGCAAAAAGCATTGCCAGGCTATGAAATTCCACTCTGACGATTATAAAACAGTGTGCACAGAGGAAACGCGTCTCCCAGGTGTCTAGGGGGTGCCGGAGATGATCGGCAGGGCCGATAATACACCCCAGAGAGCGGAATCCAGGAGCCTCGCACACATGGGCAGCCCAGAGGCCCGCCATTGTGTGTTCTCCCTCCATAAGTGTTTCCAGCATGGGGGGCCTGAAAATGGCGGGGATGCCCTATTTGCATTCCATTCCACAGTATCCTCCCCCCAACCACACACCCCATTCAATGAAGTGCACCATTCAGATCGCATTCGAAACCTGATCTTGTGGCTTTCATTCCTGAGAGATCTGTCTGAATCCAAACCGCCGACTCAGCCTCATAAGTGATTAGATTCGTAACATGGGAGAGGCAGTGCTTTCTGGTAGAGATTAATTCTTTTACTCGTACCGTGTGACTCCGCATGCTAAGAGGGGTTGATTACAGCAAATTAAATCTCCCATTGGCAGTTCTCTCCTTCTTCCCCCCAAAGACCTAAGGTCATTATTTATTAAAGGGTGAACAAATGCTTGGGAAAACAATAAGATCGTTTTGTGGGCAGTTAGGTCCTCCTCTCCAAGGCCGGGTAGTAAAAGGCAAAGACATTCTGTGCCCCGTGGGGCTCCTTCCTCCGGCCAGGGAAGACCGAGTGGCCCAGGAAGGGCTAGTGGTCCCCCGACCCTCGCTTCTGCCCAGGCCTCGTGCTGAGTGAGGCTTCTTTCCTGAGTCCCTGGCACACCCTTCCCAGAGGTCCATCTCTAGGAGCGACATAAGCAAGCCTTCAAAAAAATGAACCACACAGTTACCACCTCTGGTCAAGTCCGAGCTTACCACCTGACAAAAGGCGGGAAATAAATGCGACCTGCTTTGTCTTCCAAACCGGCCTTGCCCCTGCTCCCTGCTCTCGCCCACTGCCCGTCTCTCT
>NW_006436888.1:3434220-3461017 GCF_000325575.1 Pteropus alecto | reverse complement strand
CCCGCCCCCAGGGGACATCCCCTCCCGGCCTCCTGCCTTCTCTCTCTCCTCTTGGCTCCTGCTCCTCTCCCGCAGCCCCTGCCTCCTCTTCCGTCGCTGGGCAAAATAACCCTCAGCTGAACTGCGGAATGAGACTCTGCCCTTTTTCTCTCTTCCCTTCCCTCCCTTCCCCTGGCCTGTTCTTTTCTCATCTGTCTTTCTCGCTGTTATTTGTGTTCGGGGAACTTGAGAGCATATTTGCCCAAGACCTACATCCCCCTTGCCCAGCAAGAGGGAGAGGCAGCAGGAGGTGGCGCGATGGGCAGGAGGCAAGCCTGGCGTTCAGAAGGCAGGTCGGGGGCCCTGCCAGCATCGGAGATGCGATATGATTTGGGTGGCTTCCTTTTCTTTTCTAGATTGGTCTAGAAAACTGCTCTGGTTGATTATGCTTTCTGATTAAATTCCATCAAAAAAAAAAAAACACAACAAAAAGCAAAACAAAACAAAAACAAACAAATGAAACCCCCCAAACCAGGCAGTTATGACGTGAATGGTTCGGCTGTTGGAGCCACCCATACACCTCGCTCCCTAGACTGGCCTTGACGGGGCAGTGCGGTTCGGAGGGAAGACCCCACCAGAGGAAGCCTCGGCTCGGGCTCATGGCAAGTAGGAGGGTTGGCTCTGCCCAGTGGATGGCGGCCTGTGCTGGGAAGGTGACCTTGGCGATCAGGTAGTTCACACTTCCCAGACGATTTCTCCCATCACCGGCACTTTCCATCTTTCCGCTTACTTTCCGAAGTCAACCCGTGCTCACGGTGTGGACGTGTGGTTATTCCTACTGCAATTATGGGGTTATCTGGTGCTTTATAGCTGCACCTGGCTTCATGGTCACATCCATGAGTGCGACTCTGTCGACAGCCCTAGAGAAGAATATCTTGGGCAAACCGAGGCACCAGATGGGGTGCTTGACATCTTAAGGTCACAGACGTTGGCCGTGGCTCTGAGGAGCACCCTGAGTGTAGATTTTTCTTATTCTTTTCTGAAATGTGATACATGGCTGGAGCCAGGACTAGAACGCTCATCCTGCATCGTGGCGAGTAGAGAAGGAGCTCAGAAATTAGAACGAGAGCAAAGAGGCAAAGTTTTACCCTGCAATATTTTTCAGTCTATTCCTATCATCAGATGTCCGCCTCTTAATGGTTAGAGGAGAAAGGAAGAAATGGAGATTGAAGAATGTAGTCCACCAAACTGGAAAGCTACAACGGAAAGCCAGTCGTTCAAAGGAGGCTTAGCTCGCCCCTTCCAGTAATGCATGTGCTCCTTCCCCAGCCTTTCTCTATGTTGGAAGAGGCAATGCTTATTTTCCGTTCTCTGATGCAAACCTATGAAATCAGTGGGTCTGAAGCTTGCAGGTTCTTACATAACTCATGTGAGCTGCTTCCCATTCTGCCATGGAGATGTTGATCTTGCCAGTCGTTCAAAGGAGGCTTAGCTCGCCCCTTCCAGTAATGCATGTGCTCCTTCCCCAGCCTTTCTCTATGTTGGAAGAGGCAATGCTTATTTTCCGTTCTCTGATGCAAACCTATGAAATCAGTGGGTCTGAAGCTTGCAGGTTCTTACATAACTCATGCGAGCCACTTCTCATTCTGCCATGGAGATGTTGATCTTCCAAAGTTTTTTTTTTTTATTTTTAAATAAATAAAATTCAGCCTGCAGGCATTGCCAGGCTTAGATGCAGTCCCATCAGTTACAGAGTTTCTACAGTCACCTGCCCTGTTTGGAAGAAATGGAGGGTGAGCCACGAAACTGCGATGCTGTCCCGTTAGGCTTGTGTCTGGGTACTTATTTCAGTTCTTGGAGAAAAGGAGGCTCTTCTGAAACCTCTGTCGCTTTTGTAAAATCCACGAGGCAGAATTTTAGGGGGGAAATTCTGAACTACTGAAAGTCACTTTCAGTGCTGACTCTGCAAAGATCCAGGAAAAAACCTGGACTCCCGTCCTTCGCTATATTCTGAAAGGAAGGAGCATCTCCCAGGATGGGCAACATGTGAACAAAATAGTCTCTATCGTGCATTCTATCGTGATGTGGCTTCCGGGGGTCTGCGCAGTGCTCAAAAGCTATTTGGGAATTTATTTTTACACAGTGCAACCTTTATGTTACATTTTTTAGATACAGGTGGTTATTTTAGTGAAATATACTTCAAGTGGTTATAAAATAGAATTTATGCTGCTCTAACAGTTGGCGGTCTTTGTTATGGTGAGCGGAGGTCTGACATAGTAACAACATAGTAACAACGTCATGGAAGGAATATAATGGGTGAGGAACTGGCCACTTCCGGTGATCAACCGAGACCAGCTCTGCTTAATACAGTATGGGAAACAGTGGAAGCAAATAGGGTAGCTCTTAGGGAAAACCGAAGACACGTTCCTCAGAAAAGACGGGAAAGAGGGCAGCTGTGGGGATGTAGGGACCACGTTCTACAGAGCAGTTGCTGCGGGGTGCTGCGGGGTGCTGCGGGGTGCTGCTGGGAGGATAAATCAGCTGCGGTCCTTTCTTCTCTTTGTGTCACTTTGGTCAAGATTCTAATTCTTAAGAGAGACCGACTGTCTTAGGTCACTGAGCCCTCCTCCTCCTTGGCGATGCAAGGGGGTGCACATGGATGGATGGTCCCGCCAGGGCCACAGGCAACAGAGGGAAGCATCGTTACCCCAAGAATGGAGACTGGATGCTGGGCGGAGGGAGGCGATAGCAAAGCTATTGTGATTTCCACATGCACGAACTTGGTGCTGTGTCCCAGCACAGAGCTGGGTGCTACACTCAGTCCTAGGAACAGAACACTGACCCTTCCCTAGGGAGAGGTGGGACGTAGTGGGGCAGGTAACCAGATATCGAAGCGCCCTGTGCTAACTGCTGACGAAGCCATGCGTGGGGACTGCAGAAGCTCAGAGAAGGACCCAGCTGATATTTGCAGATAACTCAACTGCTTACAATGCACTTTGCCAGCATCCTCTCATCTTTGTTTCTCTCGGCCATGAGAGGTACAGGAAGTTGGGTATTATTAGCTCTATTTTGAAAACTGGCTATTAAGCTATAATAAAATAGCCCTTTTTATAGTTTTCCGTTCAGCCCATCACAAAGCAAGTGCAGTTGACTTTCTGCTTGTAGTTGGTGACTCTAGGGTATCTCCTTCCTGAAGAGGTTATTAAATACAGGGAAAGGGAGAGTATTATTGGGTGGATGGAGGAGAGAAGATTTAAACCTGGCTTCAGACTTATAACAACCTTCATAACATAAAGTGTTTTAACCAATTTTAATAAATATGCAATACGTTCCTAAAGCTAAACTTTTACCCTCTCAGATTCCTAGAACATACTTCTCAAAAAATTTTAAATATAATATAAAGGGTATTACCGTCTCCTCCCCCAAATAGTCTAATCTTCTCATGGTGTTCTATTGTCATATTGGCAAATACTTGGCTCCCCAAATAATAGCCAAGCCCACCGTCACCTTTCAGATGAGTGGTTCTCAACTGAGAGGGGAGGAGAGCAACTTTGCTCCCCACCCCACCAGGGACATTTGGCGATGTCTGGAGATATTTTCAATTGTTACAACTTGCGTAGGTTGGTGGGAAGGGGTAGAGGTGCTACTGGCATCTGGTGGCTAGAGGCCAGACTTGTCGCTAAACTTCCTACAGTGCATGGGATCCCCCACACGCCCCAACACACACGCACACACGCAAACGTCCATAGTGTCGGGATCGACAACTTTGCTTTAAGACCCAAGGCTGACTTTGTAATTGATCATGGAAGTCTTCCAGCCTCAGAATCATTTTCTTCGAAGCCCTACATTGGTCCTCAAGATATATCTTGCTTATCCATTTACTCACATCCGCATTCATTTATTAAGCATCTAGAATGTGCCAAGCACTGTGAAGAACTGTGGGCAATAACCCTGAAACCAAACCAACTGATCCAAGACCTTGTATTTTAGTGGGAGTGAGTGACCATAAATATGGAAGCAAACGAATGATAATGACTCTCAATTCTGAAAGATTCAGTAGGACCTAATTTAGATAAGAGTTCAAATGCTTTTCTCTTTGTGACATTTGAGCTGATTGCTGAGGAGAGAGCGAGAATAAAGAGAGAGAACGTGACTTCTACTCATGCTTTTTTGCATGTATTTATACTTTAATTTAGTCGTGTGTATTTAGTGCTACTACTCCAGGAGATAACTGAAAATACATCCCTAGGGATGTTGCAAAAGATCTAAGCCAATTATTTATTCTGGAAATTTACATTTAATTTAGGGAATATAAAAACTCCAACTGGTCCCTAAGGAGCAGAGAATCTTTCATCTTTTGCCTGTGGGTGTGCACATAGACAGGACCTCTGTGCGTTCCTGCTGGATGCTGAGGACAGAGACGCACACACGAAAGGAGGATGTTGTAGAGGTGTTCGAGCTACATGAGACATAGGAGTCAGGTGGATGAAGGGAACACAGGGGAGATGTGGAGTTATTCTGGACAAGAAAACAAAGACATGGAGGTTGCATTTACTTAACAGATACCTGCCGCAGGGAACCTGGTCAAGAGTCAATTCTCAATTACGTACTTGTAGATTAGTAAATTTATGGATCATCTGTGGGCAAAGCATTCTTTCCCTGCTGGCATGTACTCAGGAAAAGGATGCCAATGTTAGTCTGAATGAGACTTAATTAGAAAGGTAATTTTAGTGCACGTATATATGTGTGTGTGTATATATATTACCATAATGGAATTTAATATCAGACTTTTAGTATTGGTTACTATTTTTTTATGCTATGCCTCCCATCCATTAGTCAGATAATAGAGAGCCAAATGCATGCCATGTAATTATAATCCTAAAATAACTTATGCTTAGAACAGTAATTCTTATAAAGAGCTCTTAGGGCCTCCTATTCGTATTAAACTCAAACAGTCCCTGTAGAGCAGCCAGGTAAATTGAGGCATGGCGTTGCTAAGTGTCATCATTCAAATCTGTCTGGGAGCAGAGCCAGCAAATCTCTTTGATGCCAACTCAAGCCAATATTCCATGTTCCTTTACTCTCTTACCTCTGAGTAAATCATACTTAAAAGCAGTTTAATAGTGAGACGGTGACTTGACTATTTCAAATGCTCCCATGTGCCCTTGGGACCCAAAACAAACTCACTCATTTGGGCCAGCTTAGAAGCCCAGAGAGTTAGTTTCAGAGCGGATCTTCTTATCTTGGGTCACTGATATGGACTTGACTCCTCTTTTATTTATTTATCTATTTACTTATTTATTTATTTATCATCCTAAAATATTAGACAAAGAGAAGGAGCTCATGATAGAATTGATCATGAGAATCATGGCATAGATTTGTAACAGTTAACTACCTCTGTATAACAAACCATTCCCAAAATGAGTGGGTTAAAAAAAAAAATTCTTTATTTTCTTCTATAAGTCAATGCATTAACTGGGTAATTCTGCTAATGTGGACGAGCATGGTTGATCTCGACTGGTTTCACTCAGATATATTTGTGGTTACTGGGGCCTGGCTGGTCTAAGATGGCTTCGGCTGGCATCCACATATCTTTCCTGTCCCTTCAGCAGGCTAATTTTGAAATATTCTCAAAATATAGCAGTGACAGGGGTTTATAATAAGAAGAAAAATGGACAAAAACAATCACTTTTCCAACCGATGTTTATATCATACTGTTCCCTGGCATGAAGCAAGACATCTTACTGAGTCCGGAGTGAATGTGGAAAGCGAGCACCAAGGCAGGTGTAACGTATTAGCGCCGCGAATGCAATCGACCTGCCGCACAAACACAGCAAACTAGAGGGTTTCTTAGCATCACTCTTGGCGATTTTCGATGAGTCGGAAATGGAGGTTCGAAATGACCCAATTAACAAGCTTTATGCACATTCTTTTTTTTTTTTGGAAAGACTGCTCTAGTCAGTTTATTTAGAGGGACATGAATTGTGCTCCTCTGCCCTTACGTGTGCATGGAGAACAGACTGCGTGTGAAGAGCTGGAGGATGTATTTGAAGAGCGCTCCGTGTCAAGCTCAGAAAGGATGATTTTGAATGGGCCTGTGACCAAGCGTGAGAAGTGTGGGCTTGTGCTAGCTCCGG
This sequence comes from Pteropus alecto, assembly GCF_000325575.1. Lineage (NCBI taxonomy): Eukaryota > Metazoa > Chordata > Mammalia > Chiroptera > Pteropodidae > Pteropus > Pteropus alecto. The sequence continues at coordinate 3,454,901 of NW_006436888.1, read as the reverse complement.
AAACATGATGGGCGGTTAGAAGACCATTGTTCCAGCTGGTCGTTCAAGCCAAATATGTGGTTAATGTGTTCAGCAAATAATTCCTGAGCTTATATCGACCACGTGAAAGGCACAATGGCAAACACTGCAGGGAGATGCAAAAAATTGAAGTTGCGAAGGATCACTGAGTACTTACTGTGTGCCAAACATTCTGCCAGGGCCTTCCCCTTCCCTCCGCATCTCATCCGTGAGAGACGTGTTATTTCCCCTGATCTATGGTTGAGGAAACAGGGCCCAAAGAGGAAACCTACTTAAGGTCACTTGTCTAGCGAGCAGCTGCACTACTTTAATTGCAAAAATGGCTGCAGTTCTTTGCTTCTCCCTTTGCAACATGACTGCGTAGTATTTCTCATGAAGATAGTCTATTTTCTCATCCTGTGTGTCTGAGCTGGCTTACGATTTGCTTTGGCGGAGAGAATGTGGTGATGGAGGGGGTTAGTCCAGAGGCTAAGACTCAAAATGCCTTGTGTATTTCCACTCTTTCTTGAGACCTTGACTCTGCTGTGAGAGTGAGTCTGGCTAGCCGGCTGTGAGAGGCGAGACCACACGGAGCAGAGGTAAGTCTCCATGCCAAGCCCATCCTGGACCAGGCAGCCCCCAGCTGACCTGCTGTGGTACCCAATGGGCCAGGCAGCCCCCAGCTGACCTGCTGTGGTACCCACGCAGGAGCAAGCCCAGCTCCAATCAGCGGAGCTCAGTCATCTGCGGTCCTTCAGTATCCTTGCAAGAAATAACAAGTGGCGATTGTTTTTAAGCTACTAAGTTTCCAGGTAATTTGTTACATGGCAAGAACGAACTGATACAACAGCAGAGCCAATGTTTGGAGTCAGGTCTGACTGATAACCAAAGCCTATAACTGGAAGAGAGACTGGGAGTGTGGTCTAGCCATGTTCTCAAGAGAAAGAGAAAATGGATTTGGTGAGTCTTCAGCCGTATGTGCCGTTCGGTTTCACACCATTTGTCCAGCATGAAACCACAAAAATGGTGGAGGAACTAGCGGCCAGGTGAGAGCTTCCCCGCCCCTGAGCAGAAGCACCTTATCACTTGTACTTAAGCCTTGGGAACCTCTGGCCTATAAACTTACACAGTCTTACCAACTCGCCTATGCATTTACGCAGTCCAGCACAGGGCTTGAATTCAAATGACAACTGTTTTGAATCAGTGCACTACTACAAAGTTTGAATATATGCACAGGGATGACACACGGAGTTTTATTCCTGAGCCTGAAATAACAACAACCACCACAACAACAACCCATAACTTTTATTCTGGAAGTACAAGCTGTATGCTGGTGTTCAAAGTGATGTGCATCACATTGGAGTCTATTTGATGGTTTTTTTGATGTATATTTAAATGACATTCGAATCATTGTTTACAGAACCTTTGACATACCTCTACGAAACCCCCAGTTCTGCAGGACACAACCTGGACGTGGGTGCCCAACGCCGCATTTTCTCTAGCTTTGTAAAAAGGGACCAGCTCTTTGTTATGGGTTGAACTGCGTCCTCCAAAAAAAGATATGTTGAAGTCCTAACCTTTGGAAACTCAGGATGTGGACTTGTTGGGATATAGGGTCTTTACAAACATCGCCAAGTTAAAATGAGGTGATAAAAGTGGGCCCTGATCCTATCCAACTGGTGTCCTTATAAAAAGCGGACATTTAGAGACAAAGACACACACAGACAAGGGACAATGTGAAGACACAGAGGGAGAACGCCATGTAAAGACGGAAGATTGGAACCTTGATTTGGGGCTTCTAACCTTCAGGACTGTGAGACAGCTATCGTTGCAAGCCACCTGGTTTGTGGTACCTTCTTATGGCAGCCACAGGAAACTAACACACCCTCGCCGATGAGATCACTAACTAAGAAACAATGAGAGGTTTTTATACCAGGCGCAGTGTGGTTCAGTAAGAATATATTTCCTTCCTTGTTTAATAGGATGAAAATGACTGCTATTGAAGGCCAACATGTGTGTGTGTTTGCTCTTCAAAGGGTAATAGCCCTGAATGCTGGAGCTAGAGGTTTGTATTTTACCCAAGATTAGTTAAGGGTTCTGTAAGAGCCTGGGGTGGCATAGCAGGTGGCTATATTTTAGCAGTAATTGCTGTAGGTGGTATCGCTGTTGTTTATGCTGCTGATGCCAACATCACACATAATTTGTTGATTCCCTATTGTTGGTTTCTCTGCATGATGGGAAGTTGTCACCTGGCTTATTCCTTTCTTTTCATCATACTTACTGCCTCCACTTTGTCATCCTTCCAATTCTAAATCAAAGGGAAGCATGTCTTCTCTCATCTGGGAAGTATTCTGGATGCATATTTTTAGCACAGGAGAGCACTTGACATTTCAGATCATCATTAGGGCTTCTTAATCAGTTTCAGCAGAAACTTGGTACTTTAGAAAGACGGTGGGGGCAAATAAACAAGCGAAATGCAGGTTTAGCGAAATTCACCAGACAGGATGGGCCTCTCCCGGCATCCAGCATTTGGCTCCGTGTGGCAATGCTGTTATCATCCTTGCTCCACCACCTTCTGCCTTGGGTGGAATTGAGGAACCAATTTAATCTCAGTCCCAGGATTTTTCCTCTTCCCCTGGCTGTTACCCCTTCTTCTGCATCAGGCTTCTGTTTCTCTGGCCCGGGTCCTTTGACCTGCCTCCCCCAGGAAGGCTTGCCCCTTCGACATTGTTCTCTGTGCTCCCTCCCAGACCCTCTCTCTCCCACCAGGCCTTGGGAAGGCTGTACCTACAGGATCCTGCTCACATTAGGAAGGAGAGAAAGCTCAGAGGAAAAGCAATGCTTTCGGTCAAGGTTTATTCTGTGCTCACCATGCGCCAGACAGCGAGGTTTGCTCTTTCTCCTTAGTTCTGCAGGGCAGCATGAAGAATACGGAAAGAAACAGCAGCACGAGGTGCTGGGGAGGAGAGTAACAAGCCTAAATCAGAGTCGCCGAGAGGAGAGGAAAAGGGTGCCGGCCAACACCTCAAAGAGGAAGAAATCTTGAGTGGTTGGGCAGCACGAAAGTCTGCTGAGGACAGAGGTTTGGGAGTGAGAAGTCTGAGCGTATTAAGTGACTGCCTTCTCGGTCTAGTCGTAGGACGGTCTCGTTCCTTCTGTGCCAGCCCCTTTCCAGATTTTGTTGGTGTGTCGGAGTATAGTTTTTATTTCAGGGAGGCACAATTAAGCTGTTGGCACAGTCGGCTAAAAAATGTGTTTTGACCAAGAAGGTCGCCCTTCTAGAAAGGGCTCATAATTTTTTATAGAAATTTTCTATAGAAACCATAATTTCTTAAGGAGGAAAAAATGAGTTTTTCTTCTATAAGTACATCAGAAATTTGTTTTCATTAATAGAATGCTTCTGATTCACTGATAAGCCCATTTCTTCTTCATCAGTGTGGATAGATTTACTCTCCCGAAGCCCAGTGATTGGAATCATTTAGTGTTACTTGTCCTACAACCTTCTCCTGTATGGGCTTCTGGGGACCTCACACACCCCGCTTTTACCCTGTTGCTGACGACTCCTGTCTCGGCCTGAGTGTCCCTTAGGATTCAATCCCAGAAGCCCAGAGAGAAGAGGAGAGAGGGGACAGCTGTGCTTGTCCAGAGCAGGCCATCTAAAAACAAAAACAAAAACAAAACAAAACAAAACAGAAAATTATCTGCTAGGGACTTCCATTACAAAATGACTCACAATTTTTCTTTTTTTAAAAAAAATCATTAAACATTTGAAAACTACCAACAAAATAAGGTAGAAATTATAGAACTAGAAACTTAATAAACTGAAAAACTTACATCTGAGAAAATCGTTAATAGAGAAAATGGAATAAGATTTAAAAATAAGTATAAGAATATCCTCAGAGAGATAGCATAGAATATTATTCCAAGAAATCACAGCAGAGGCCGTCCATTTATCTGTTCATCGAGTCCACTTGTACTTAGCGAGTTCCTACTACATGGTAGACACAGGTGAAGCACAGTGGGATCAACTGTAAATAAAGCTAAATCCCACTCTTCATGGAGCTTAAAGTCTAATTAGGGGAAACAACAAATAACCAGTGAAACATATAAATATATAATATGTCGGATGATTTCTCAGGGGGAAATACGGCAGCGTTAGAGGTTTACGAGGTACAGGAATGGGGAGGGGGATGCTGTTTATATGGGATGGTCAGAAAAGGAAGCGAGGAAGTAAAGCGAGAGAGTGAATGAGCCGAGTGCACATCAAGAGGAAGAACATTCCAGACAGAAGGAATGGCAGAGATCAGGGCCCTGAGTCACAAAGATGTCTAAACTCTTCGAGGAGCAACTGGGAGACCCATGTGTTTGGAGTAGGGTGAGCGAGAGCGAGAGTATAAATCGGAACAGCAGGGACGTGTCGGGCAGTTCATTTACGGCTTGGAAGGACTCTGGCTTTCCCTCGGAGCAGGCAGGGGAAGCTACGGAGGATTTGGGGCAAAGGGCTGATGTGATAAATAGTCTAAGACGAAAAATTTGGAATGTTGTGGGAAGAATTGACTATGCGGGGGGTGGTGGGTGAGGAAGGGAAACTAGGTAAGAACCCAGATAAGAAATCAAGTGACTTGGACCATTACTTCTTAAAGGAGGGGAGAAATGGTCAACTACTGGAAACCTTCTGTAGATAATCCCAACAATATTTGTTGACATACTGGATGCGAGGTGAGAGGGAACAAAAGGAGTCCAAGGGCCCAACGAACTGGAAGACTAAAGACGGCAGAGGGTGAGAGAGCATCGCCAAGGGCGGATCTGAGAGTCGGCTTCGAGACGCCTGGGAGCCGTCCCGGTGGGGATGCGGGGCGGGAAGTCTGGCGTCAGGGAGAAAGAACCAGGTTAGATACAGAGTCATGAGACCGAGAGCATGTTCCTCTAGGGAATTCACGTACATGAGGAGAGAAGAGGTCCCAGGACTGAGCCCTGGGGAGGCCGTTTCGGAGGCTGGAGAGATGAGGAAGAGAAACGTAGAGACAGAGAGAACAACGGTGAGGTCAGAGGAGCGTTGACCCATAGCGAGATGAGGAGAAGGCTCGAAGAGGCCGGAAGCGATGCTGTGTGGGAAACTCTGCTGGTATGTGAACTAGGATGAAGACCCCAGCTGATCATTGGTTGTAGCCTTGGAGAGGTTGTTGGTGACCATGATAAGGTCATTTGTCAAATATGGTGACAAAAGCCCAGCTGGGGCGAGTCTGAGAAAGAGCAGAGAAGGGAGGCGTAGAGATAGGGAGTGGAAGTGACTTTTCTGAAGACTTTTACCAGGGAATAGATAATAATTGCAGTAGCTGGAGGAGAATATGAAGTTAGAATAAATGTTGTTTTTTGTTTTGTGTTTTTTTTTTCTATTGGGGCATATTATATCTTGCCAAAGAGAATGACTTAGTAGAGAGAGAGGGATCGACATCGATGATGCAGGAGAAAGCAGGACAGCACCTGCCATGACGGCCTTGTGTGGGTTATCAGAGGGGAGAGGGTTTAACAAAGAACCATTAGAGATCTTGGAAATAAAAGAAATACAAATGTTGGGGAAAAACCACATCACCACAATCACCTACCTCATTTTCTCAGTAGACTAGAGAAATGAACAAACATGGAAAGCAAGCAGGACTATCAAGCTAAGAGGTTCTCTCAGAGGGCAGCATACAGGAATGAAAATGGGAATTCTAAAACGAAAGTTAAAGTCAGGGACTAGAGGTCAAAGAAGAAGCAAGAGGAAAAATAGAATGAAGGGGAGGCAGCCTGTGAAGACAACAGCTGGGGTGTCTTAGAGCTGAATAAAGTCACGTGTCTTCAGATCGAACAGACCCATGGGGCTGCACCCAGGGCTGGATAATAATAACAACAGTAGTAGTAACAACTCATACATCAAAATATTATAGAGACATTTCACGTTATCAAGAAAAAAGAAAAAAATTGAAAAGCTACCAGGAAGAGGCTGATATAACTCAAGTCACAAAGGACCTCTGAGGTCAAAGAAAGTGTTTGAAGTTTATTTCAAGAACAATGGAAGTCACTGAAGGATTTTGGGATGGGTGGAAGGGTGGCGACAAAAGTCCGATTTGTTACAAAGATGTCTCTGGCTGCGGCTAGCGAACAGGTGGTGAAAAGGTTGGAGGTTGGGGTGAAGGTGAAAACAGGGAGACAGGTAAGAAGTTTTCAGAATTGTGCTACCAAGAGAGGAATGTTCTAACTATTAACACGAAAGCTAGCATTTATCGGAAGTTTGTGAAGTGCCAAGCGTCATCTAAACACTTTACATGTGTCAGTTTATTCAATCTTCACCATGTCCCTCTATATCTCCATTTGACAGATGAGGAAATTGGTAAACAGAGAGGTTAAGTAAGTTCCTAGAGATCACTCAGCTCGTAGGTGGCTGAACCAGGATGTGAACTGGAAAGTCTGTCTCCAGAGCCCCTGCTTTGAATCAATATTTGTAGGGCTTTGGACTAGAGTAGTAGTAATAGAGAAAGAAGTGAGCGTGGAGACAGCATTGATAGACTGATGATGTGGCGATAGAGGTGAGAAATTATTCAGGAACGATTTCTGTATTTTCACCTTGAGCATTCGGAGATACTTCACATCATCTCACGTTCCCGCAGACTCTAGTATTGCCCCACTGAATTTGGAATATATCCACACTCTCCTTCGTGACTTGTAAGTCTCTTTGTTAAAAACTCTGCCCCCAAAGGTGACCCATGTTCAGTTTGTCCCGGACCAAAGGATTCCAAGGACTTGAGACTGCAGGCTTTATAACCAGGAAAGCCTCAGGCAAACCAGGAGGAAGTGACCATCTATCCCACTGTTCCCTTCCACACCTTGCCCAACCACACTGTCCGTCATGTAGGTGGGCGGGACTCTCCCACCTCAGGCCTTTGCCCACGTCATTTTCACATGTTGAGAGCTCTCTGGTGCTTTGCACAGCTGCTTCTTCTAGTCTTCTGCTCTTAGCTTAAATGTCACCTCTTAAAGTGACCTTTCTGAGCACACGATCTCATGTACCCCACCACCAGTTAGCACCCCCTCCCAGAACTTATCATAGGATCGATGACTTTATAGAATTATCTGGTTATTCCTGTGCTCAATTATAAGCTCCATGAGGGCCGAACTGTGTCTGTCTTGTTCACCTGTGTAAAGCAGGTGCTTGGCATGTAGTTACTAAAGAGAAATCGACCCCAGTTAGAGCAGGAGACATTGTACTGGGGCGCCAGGAAAGACGTCTTTGCCAGAGGCACCTAGAAAAGGAGCTTGCAGCAAAAATGCATTTAGAAATTAAGGCTCGTAATCATGTTCTAGCCTTTCTTCCCTCTCCTCCCGCCCTCTGTCCTGCCTCGGTGCCAGTTAAGGAGAGAGCTCAGAGCCCTCATCTTCCTTCCACTTGTCTCTGTGGGAAACAGCACAGCTGAGATTCGGGGAAGCCACCCCTTGGAGTCAGCCATATGACTGCTCTGTTTCATTCACCTCTCAGGTAGTATTAATACACTGTTTTATGTTTCTTTGATACATGCCTGTCCTATGCAGTCTTGTTTTTATACGATTTGAAAACTTAACTCTTGATCATTACAGTGAAAAATTGAAAACCAAACTCAAATCCAATAATATTTGATTGGGTAAATGAGTTTTGACTCATCCCTAGAGTGGAATACTCTAGAACTATTAAACACGAATTAGGTAGAGCTGTGTTTGCTGACATGGAAACATGTCCATGATAAATTGGTAAATAAAATGGAAAAAAAAAAGCCCAAAAGTAAATATACAGAAATGTTCACAGATGTGATCTCTGAACGGTGAGATAATAGATTTTTATTTTCTTCATTTCATTGTATTTTTCGTAATTTCTACAGTGAGCATGTATTGTTTTTGTAATCAATTGGAGAAAGCTCTTTCCAATATGGAAAAAAAAATAAGTTTAAGAGAAAAAATGTTAATATTTACTATTCTACAGAACTACCCTGAGTCTCCTAAGGATTCAAAGTGAGCCTGGTCTGTCTATGAATTCATATGTTGTATATTTGTTCTTTATAATATCTTTCAAACCACATATATGCAAACGTGGAAAGCATACTATTAAAATGCGTAACATGGTACATGCCTTATAATATAAACATGTTTATATACATATATTTATGTATTATACATAATTTATTATATTTATAATTTTTCTGCATAGATCTTGTCTTTAATTTAGTACATTGTTTTGCTGAATTTGTTTCTCAAAGTGGCATGCTTAATGCACATCCTATTCAGATAATTGCTTCATATTCTACTCATGCTTGTCACACCTGTGGGGGACGTGAACACCCACTTACAGTCTTGGATTACTTTTTTTAAATTTTTTTAATGAGACATTTTTGAAAGATAAAACACCCAGATGGCTGACTCCTCTGAGGACCATGCAGGTCCTGGCAGTATCATTGGTATTTGTTACTCAAATACAAGCTTTCTTTCACACACCTGTGCTTCTTTCAGCTCGTGGCCTCTCCCAGCCCAACTGATCTTTGGGGGAGGAGTGGGTGTTGGGTTAGATAAAGCATGATGAGCAAAGGTGGCCTTCAGAGAGCTGGTTTTGCATCTTGACAGATGATACATTCTCAGCTCCCAAATACTTGTAATAGACATTACTTTTGAGCCATTATTTTTATTTTATTTTATCTTATCTTATCTTATCTTATCTTATCTTATCTTATCTTATCTTATCTTATCTTATTATTTTAGATAAAGCTCTGGCCTTTTCTCTTTCTCTTCCTTCCACTTGCCTACCGCCTCTCTCCAACTCCAAGTCTCTTATTCTTTTTCTCTCAAGGGAGTAGATGGCATGCTTATCAATTGATTTCAGCAGTTGTGGAATCTGCAGTGAGAGGTGATGGCTCTAAGCTCTCTAGTTCAGGGGCCTTCAAATGACCCAGTGACTCAGACAGGACGGCTGGCCTGGCATTGGGCCCTGGTTGCCCTGGCAGCTGGCAGAGCCTGGCAGCCATCCCGCAGGTTAGGCCGCCTTCCCCTCCCAGCATCCCCACCCAAGCTGGCCTGGCTGATCCTGAAAGGCCCTTTGTGTCTGGGCTCCGAGGACAAAGCCCCAGCACACATTCACACATTCAGTCTCCTAGTTAATTTCCTTTAACACCGACTCACCTGATCCAAGAAAGTCGAGCGAGATCGTTCCTCTCTCGATTTATTTAACCATTTTCTTTTCGCCAATATAAAGTACTTTCTAAATGCCAGGCTGTGTTCTAAAGCACTTTTACTTATCTAATCCGACGAACCCGGTGAGGTATTAAAATTTCCCCATATTACGATTGGACAATAGAGGAAGAGGGTGGTTAGCGACCTGCCCAAGACAGCAGCACAGTTAAGTGCAGAAGGCAGGCTTAGAAGCAAGATTCTGGGTCCATGAGCTCCTGCATGTGACCTGGACACTACGTCCTTGCATTCTCTTTAGTAGGGTCAGAACTGCAGGAGACCTGGGTGCCTTCTGCTACGGCTAGGGCCACTTTGGAACAGCCGTTAGGTTCCATCTGTCATTCCCCCGAGGTCTTCAGGGAAGGCATTCTGAATGCGTGACTTGCTGAGACAGCATTTCTGACCTGAGCTTGCCTGGTGCAGGGAATTATAGGAGAACCAGCTCGCTCAGAAAGGGAGCTTCTGCCGTGTTGTTTCAGAGCTCCTGACACCCCAGGCACTTGGGGCCAGAGCAGGGAGGGAGTGGGCTGAACAAGCTCCAAGTCCAGTCCAACTACAAGCTTGCTAGGTGACTTTCTGAAATGTCCTTTACTCTCCAGGGCCGGTATTTATGTCTGCAAAAATGGGGACACTGCTATTTTAGTTTGCAGCCTCAAGAGTGTAATGAAGGAGGCAGCTAATATGATGAAGGGCACAGGCTGGTGCAAGTCACTGTGCTAGGTGTTTGCACATTTTTCCATCTGAAGTTTGCAATGACCATGTGAAGAATAAAAACCATGATCCTAGATTTAAAAAAAAAGTATTTTACAAAATTAGGTGCTTTGCAAATATAAGGGATCATTCTGATAGAAACACCCTGCAATATACATATGATGTGTTATTGAACTGTACACTTGAAACCTATCTAATTTTATTAATGTCACCCAAATAAATTTAATTACAAAAAGGAAATAGGAAGCATCAAGCATGTCTTCTTGAGAGAGTGGAGCACAGGAGGAAGTGTCCAGTGCCTGCACATAGTAGGGGGCCAATAAATGCTTAATTAGAAGTGGATAATAAAGAACAGTCTCATACACAGCCTCATTAAGTTGGAAGTTCTGTCCTGAGTGTGTTTAGGGTTGAAAGCTATACCACGTTACCCTGCAGTTATCTGTCTTCACTCCTTTGTCCTTTTCTTTGAATTTTATGTGTATTAATTGCTCTCTTCAGGGATCTGTAACATTCCTGAGTCTTAATTTTGGCTATAAACATGTTTGGGAATTTAAGAAACAAAGATATTTCAAGCAGAGGAAAGAGATGGAGATTTCATGCTAACGCAGAAATTCGCATCCCCAGATTTGATGAAGGAATAATTGACTCAGAGTCTGGGGCCTCCTAGAATGATGGCCTTCACTAAAATCAAAATGCTGTCCCATAACCCAATAAACTTAGGCACAATTCAATATGCGCTAAAGTAATTTTAGAAGCCATCATTCCATTTCAGCAGTAAATGCATCTCCGAGTGGTATGAATTTCCCATTAAGATGATGTGGTTGGGAAAGTGAAAGATTCTTTTGGTACAATCAATTTATTTTAGTGTCCCAAATGTTCATAGCAACAGGAGCAAGCAGGGTCGCAACTGCCATTGTGGTCTGCCTCCTGTCACGGAGGGAAATGAATGGCCCTCTCCTTAGCCGCCAACCTACAATGCCTTCCACGGCAGAAAGTCCATCAGTTTTCTCTAGAGAACAGAACCCACGTTTGGGTGTGTTGCACATTAAACTTTTAATAGAAAACCAAAGAAAACAGCTTCTCTCGTTGGTTTTATGGGTCGTTGCTTCTGGAGGAGAAAGGTCGGGAGTGAAATGGTACAGGGAAGACTAATTGAGCCGTCCCTCTGACATTTGTCCTTTTGAGACATTTGTGTATTTTATTAAACTTGAGGCTTCTTTCCCATTTCACTCTGGTTTCCTCATTATTTTCCAAGCAATCACTGGGAACTACTTCTTTGCTGTTATCTTTTCTCCCCATAAACAAGTAGAATCTGCTGATCTATACCTGGTATGGATGTGGCGGGATTCATTTGTCATACCTGTCCTCTGAAGAAAAAAAATCACCGAGTAGGAAAAGGTTAGCGCAGGCGATTTTGTCTTCAAAGGAAGATGGTCCAATTAGATGACTTTTAAGCTGCTAAAGTTTTTATTTTCAAATAGTAGCTAAAACCAAGGTGAAGTTATGACATGTTAAAAATGGAGCATGGGTTTTAAAAATTCATTCAATCTCTTTTCTCTGCATACTGTATTTCTATAAATAAAAAAGCAAGTATCATATTTAGTCACACCGTCTTAGAATTATTAAAAAGCAACAGAACGAATGTAAAAAATGGCTCAAATTCTGATACAGAAAAAAAAAAGTTTTATTTATACATGTAAATTCCATAATGATAGAATTGACAAGGCATGGACTAATTTTTGCCGAGGCATAGAAAGTAGCAACTTTATGGCATTTTTAAGCTGTCACAGCTCACGTGAACCGACCGGATAGATGACATCTAGTGGGAAAACATGATATTGGATCTCACTTCCAATGGACTTCTGAATACTCACAGGATGGAGAAGAGCGTATTAGAGAATGCTAGCGGCTATGACAGACAAACCCCAGATCTTAGTGACTTCACCAAGAAAAGTGGATTTCTTGCCAATATGAAGTCCAAACCAGGTGTTCCCGATTTCTTAGAAACTGTAAATCATGCTTGGCCTTCCTTGTAGTCATTTAGGGACCCAAGCGCCTTTTACTTCATGGCTGTCTACTTTGCATTCAATAATAGATGAGAATGAGGCTGGAGATTACATGCAGGAGGCTTGGATGGGCCATGCCTGGGCATCCATCACTTACACCTACATGTAACTGGCCAGTACATAGCCACGTGGCTGTGATAACTGCACAAGAGACTGGAAAATGTAGTTCAGCTATGTTCTCAGGACCAAGAGGAAATAGGTTCAGTAGTCAACTGGCCTCGTCTCTGCCATAGTGAAAGAAGATCTTGAGGACTGGGAATGAGAAATCAGAGTTTGAAAGAAGATCCAAGAGTTGGGTCAAGCTATGACGGAAGAGGGACTTGTCAAGGGGCAGTGGAGATGTCCAGCATTGTCACGCCACTGATGAAGGGCAGTGCCCACTGAACCATGGCCCCAGATAGCATCTTCATTCTTTCTCAACAGAAACTTCCAGTCTGATTTACCGTAAAGACTTTTTAATGGAAATGATACACTGTAGTGGTGATAACAGAATTTTCTCTGTAGCCAGCATTGCTTAACACATCATCCGCTTAGTGACCGCATATACCTGATTATAATTCCACTCAAAGATAGGTAAGCATTACTGCATGGGCAATATATACTCATGCCTGAAATTAATGAGAAAGCGATGGGGTAATTACAGAAGCACATTCCCACACACCTCTATTTTCAACTTTTCAGTGATGTAACTATGTCAAAAGAAAATTTGGAATATACAAGTGGTTGATGTTCTATCCTGTTTTCTAGTCCATATACTGTAGTCAGTTTTTTTGTTTGTTTGTTTGTTTTTTTCCTGAAGGAAAATAAGTGCCTTCAGAAAAAAGACCATGTGTGGCTGTGTTTATATTGTACCTGCAATTTTTGGTTGTCAGTGAAGATTAAGAGAAAAAGTTCTAGTTCTCCCTGCTCAGTACTTACTACACTAGCTTTGCCACACCAGCAGAGGAAGGGCGGTCTCAGGCAAAGTTCTACTATTCTCTTCGTGGGCTGTTTGGTGATTTGCTGTGAACCCCGCTCCCTGAATGTCGTGGTAACTGCTGTAGGGTCTGCAATGATTAGACCTCCTCCTTTTTATCTTAGTTAAGCATCCTTTGCATGTATACTTCAACCTAACTTTACTTTAGGAGCATTTTCCCATGTCACTGAGCATTCTTCAAAATTGAATTGTTAATGGCTGCTGTGAGATAATAGAAAACACATTGGTCTCTGTCCCCCATTCCTGGCACAGGGCTCCTGAACCCTTGTAAGTCCTGAGCACCTTTTATTCTAACAGTTAGTCTTTGACCCTGTCCCTGCCAGAGAACTCCTGGAACTCTTGTAATTTCCTGGGTGATGGGAGTGTCTTTGGTTCTAACGAGGTGATTCTGGATGGCCCCTGGATAAGGGTTGGTCACCAGACAGACCAAGCCATATTAGAAGCTTGGAATATTCAGCCTCTCTCTCTGCTCTGCCCATTCTCTTGAGAAGAGAGAAGGGCTGAACATGGAGTTAATGGTCCAAACTCCCTTCGCAATGAAGCCTTCATAAAATCCCAAGAGTGCAAGGTTCAGAGAGCTTCCAGGTGGATGAACACACCCACACATGTTCCCCAGCTCCGCGGGATGGAAGCTTCAATGCTCGGGACCCTCCCAGACCTTGCTCCGTGTACCTCGTCATCTGGCTGTTCATTTGTATCTTTTATCACATCTTTAATAAACTGGTAAATATAAGTATTTCCCCATATCTTGTGAGCAAATTAATCAGACCTGAGGAGAAGGTCGGGGGAACCCTTAAGTTGTAGCCAGAACTTAGATGGAAGTTGTGGGAGACCCGGGGACCTACACCTTGTGCTTGGCATCTGAAGTGGAGAGCAGTCCCACAGCCTGCTCCCCTAGCCTGAGGGGTCTGACACCATCTCCAGGTAGACAGTGTCAGAATGCAGTTCAGTTATAGGGTCCCTAGCTGGTGTCACAGAATTGCTTGGTGTGGGGAGAAAAAACCCTACACAATGGTGACCTGAAGTGGCGTGTTCTGTGTGAGTAGTGAAGGTGACTCACAGGAAAGAAACACACAGTGGGGAAGAACTGGGTTTTCCGTGCTCCTCCGGAGGAAATTGTAGCTGCTTTCTCATATTACGGTGGCATAACCTGCCATCGTGTGGCTGTGTCCGCATTTAGTTAACTGTTTCTTTACAGCTGGACACGAAGGCTGTTTCCAGGTTCGTCTTTGCTATAAATACCATGGTGATAAATGTCTCCGTCAATGAATCTTTATGTGCATTTCGAAATCTTTCCTTACAATAAATTGCTAGAGGCAATACTGAAAGGTCAAAGGGAATGAACACGTTTAAAGGATGCTATTGTTTATCGCCGAGTTCCTGACCTTTAGGACGTGGAACTCATTTGCTGATGGTCATTGTGAATGTCCTCTCTGAAGCTGAGCATCGTGCATTTCCAAATATCAAAAACTGAAAGAAAAACAGGATTCAACCCCATAGTTGCATAATTTGACTTCCCTCACCTCACCTAATCCTGACCACGTCCGATCTGGTTTTTATTTCAGATTTTGACCTTTCGTACCTCATGAGTCGTTTTTGCATTAATCTTAATTTTTTATAAATTGCATTTAAACATTTTTATCTTGATCACTGAGTTTTGGGGCACCCCTTACATTTTGTGCCCAAGCTGAGTAGCCCCTTCATCTCACTCTAGTCCCGGCCTTGGCGATTTGAACTCAGGACCTGCACAAGGCATTTCGATGTGTCCAGGGACATTATAATACCTGGGAAGAAGCCCAGTACCCAGGTTAGAAGCAGATGCAAAGATCGAGGACAATCAAATACCAGAACACTGTCTGAGGCCTCCGAGGCGTGGTGTGCACACTCAATATTTCTAAATGGCTGGAAACAGGAAGGCCAAGGAGGGGTCCTCTCCGGCTGATGGCAGAGAGTGGGGATATCAGAACTTGCTTTGAAGCTTTAGCAACAGGCTGTTCTCTTCTCCTGATGCAAACACTCCAAAGATTCCTCCTGAGATCCTCCCTCCTCCCATCGGTTAAAGATATCGTTTACTGGAGCCATGTGACCTATTAGTTTTGGCTTTGATCTTTTTGAATCTAATTACAGACTAAAAGAGTGCCCATGCTGTTTGTGCTGATTTAACACCAAAGCAAACGAGGATTATCTCCTGTACCCATAATGATGCTTCTCCATCCCCTGGTGCGGAGGAGACAAAGGCTAATGGTTGGCAGGAAGGTGGTCACTGGGCATAACCTGCTGGCTGTCTGTGTTTAGAAATCAAGTCCTCGTTTTAATCCTGACATGTTTCTCTTGTAAACAGTTGCCGGTGCTCGAGACTGTATAAAAAATTACGAAATTACCCATTAAGGTAATTCGCGAGACAGTCAACAATAACTCCTCTTCATTTACTCATTCATTTATGGAGCATTTATTACCTGCCAGGTACTGTGGCCAGTCTCTGGGCACACAGGGGTGAATACAGTAGCCGCTGGTCTCTCTGCCTTCATAGAGTGGACAGTTGGGTGGGAGAGAGATACAGTAAAGACACACAATCATCCCTTTGTGATTACAAGCTGTCGCGAGTGTAAGAAAATGGCGGAGTTCTCTGAGAACCTTCTAATGAGAGGTGCTTTGCCTTCTCACCCTCAGAATAATGCCGTGAAGTGGGTATAATTTTCTGCATTTCACTGATGAGAAAAGAAGGGCCGCTGTAGACCAACAGCACGCCCCGGGTCTTCCAGAGCCAGGCGGAAGTAGAGGCAGGTGTATAACCCAGGGGGTGGGGGTGGGAGTGGGGTGGCATCAAGTCTTGTCTTATCTCTGCAAGGGCTGCTTCTCCCATCATTTGTTAGCCACCCCCACCCACCCTGTGTTTGAGGGTCTAAGAGGTTTATAAATGGCCTTCCTGCCTTTGAGTTTGGAACCATGATGAAAATAGAACACAGGAGCCTAGCAGGTGGACATCGCCATGTCCCTTTCGGATAAAGTTGTTTGGAGAACATGGCTTTGCTATGCAACTGGAATGCTCGTTTATCCTCTCTGCGCCACTCCCCACCCTTCCACCACTACCCACTCTAGAGCAGAGGCGGGCCACCCAGGGAATCAGAATCTTCAGAGTGTGTGTGTGTGTGTCAGCCTCGTGCTGACCCATCACAGAGAGGAAAGAAGAGAAAACCCTTGCCACCTGCTTACATTCTAGACCAGCTCCACCCCATTGAGAAACCGGAATCAGGAACCATTGGCTGCAGTGTGTAGAGGGCTGGCTCTAGAGCCCCAGAGATACCCCATGTGAAAATATAAGAATCAGGGGACATGTTCTTCCCAACATGCAACTGTCTCCATCAACCCCTTCTTGCGTACAATAAGTAAAACCCCATGCCTTCTGGACAAAAATCTGCCTGCCATTCACAAATACTTCTAAAATTTATGTATGTCTTCTTCTGTAGCGATAAGGATGATAATAAATTAAGGCACGCACATGGCTTTAAATAAGCAGGTAGTTATCGTAGATAACTGTAGTCCAAGTATGAACCTAATAAATGTGCTACTAACAATTTGTCCCAAGTGATGACAATCCGTGCACAAAGATGAGGCCATGGACACCATTGTGAGGCCAGTCCTCCTGCTGGTACCCACTGAGGGCCGCCCTTGGACGTGAGTAGCTACTGTTTAGGCAGCTCGGGATCATAGGTGACTGATCCTTAGGTTTGATGTTTCCCTCTCACGTGACTTTATCCTTTTCCCGCTCCTGTTCATGCCTTCAGCAAGCATTTGCATACTGGCTCTAATAAGAAAGGAAGACACTTATGTTTATAATCATCCTCCAGTGGGATGCCAGCTGCAATGGAGTGAGACCCCTGTGGGCAAGAGAGTCTAAATCTTTTCTCTAATGAATGTGTTAATTGGACATGCGTTATTGTATGGCGGTGATTCTCAAACTAGTTGGTCTCAGAACCAACCCTGTTGTCTATAGCCATGCCACCTTGAACAAGCCCAATCCCATCTGATCTCGGAAGCTAAGCAGGGTCAGGCCTGGTTAGTACTTGGATAGGAGACCATCTAGGAAGACCAGGTGCTGTAGGCATAAAAAATAAAAAAATAAGGGATTGTAAACTGACAAGGTCCTTGCAATCTGTGAGGTCAACCAAAGGTTGCTTCGCCTTAAAAAAAAAAAAAAAAGAACCAACTCTGTTACACTCTTAATGATGATTAAGGAATGCTAAGAGTTTTTTGCTTATGTGTATTATCAATATTTACTAATCGCTATCAATATTTATTATAATAGCAATTAAATCAGGAATTTTGAAATTATTAATTCATTTTAAAGCAACAATAATAAATCCACTTGATGTCCACATACCCAAATCTGACAGGTTTCTTTAGAATTGAGCCAATGTTCAAACATTTAAAATTCAAGCCTAATTTTTTAATTTTTAATTTGCATTCCAAAGACAGGGAAAATAAGATTGGGCCATAAATTGGTGGCAGAGAACTAGAGTCAATGGAGTTCTGGAACTGGCTTCTATAATCAGCAGAAGAGAGCTGATTATTGAATATTCGGGAATTTTGCTAGTTGTTGTTAAACCATTAAGAGCCTGAACCTGGCCGTGGCGGGAATATTTACACCACGGAAATAGGCAAGGCTACAAATCAGGACCTACTCTTTTCAGAGAGCTGGTTTATCAGCCCACCACTGATAGAGCTTACACGAGATTAAAAATTGCAGCACAGGACATAACCCACCCCATGTGCTTTTTTTTTTTTTTAATGTCTAGCACAGTGAATTTTGGGTTGGTTGCTTTATTCTCGTTTGCTTGTTATTGTTTTAATCTGAGTGCGTTTACACAGGCAGGCAAACTCCCTATTTCCACTGTCCCCTCACCTGGGGACATGCATGCTTCATGCATCAGTACGGGCACAAGCCTAGTCCTCAGAGGCATTTATGTTCGTCTCTGTGGTTCCTGGTTTTCCTCGTTTCTGTGCAGGCTGGAAAGTCTCTTCTGAAAAGTCCATGGCTTTTACACCTGCCCACGACGTCGTAGGGATGGTGTTTGCCACTTATGTTTTGGTGGAATGGTTTAAGAACAGCAGTCAATTTGTTCTCTGAAGACAGAGTAGCACCAGGGCCTGGCGTGGGTTACATTACTCAGACTGTTGGCATTATCCCCTGCGAGGATTTGCTATTATTTGGAAATTAATGATGGCTCCATATTTTCGGGAAGGGGGCGGGGAGCTGTAATTTATGAACCTCTCTCTTACCATCTGTTCATTTGCTTCAAGGCATTGATTTTCACAGCCTTAGAAATTGAAGGAAATTATGTTAAATGGTCACACATTTTCTTTAAAGTTTCGTTTTAAAGGAAAACAAAGGGAGAAAAAAAGCTTTTAAGACAATTAGCTCTTTTTCTGTAGGTCAATATACCACAGATTACAAACCAGGAAAAAAGAGCAAAATGAGATTTTGTTTGGGTTTGTATTTAATTAAGACCTAAATCATGATTCTCTTTGAATGGAATGAGAAGTGACACCAGCTCTGAGACGTATTTGATAAATTTTGCAATATCCACCTGCCAGCAGGGAAATGAGAGCAGGTATGTGCATTCAAAGGGATTCTATAATAAACCAGTTGTCAGACGCCAACACCGGTCCAAGACAGGAAATCTCACTGTCTTCTAACTTCCTGCCTCCAGGAACGAAGCAGATCATACTTGTCTGTGCTTGCTAGTAGAAAATTTTATGACTCTTGTCTTTAAAAGTTCTCTAAAAATGCACCTCCTTACCTAGCTAATTCTAGGCCCCATATGCCCTGATCTTATGTAATTCAAATACATGAAAATCGATTTTTATACTTGGAGTTAAAGAACATACTGATGATTCACTTTACACAAGGATTCGGGTAGGACTCTTTCAAGTAATAAACTTGTATAAAATGAATTCAAAATGACATCCGGTATTCAGAAGTTGAATGTACACTCCACTTTTCAGGACCATTTTTATTTTATAAAGCAAAGTACACACTTATATTTAACAGTCTTTACTTGGGATGATTTTCTTAAAAGTAATTTCTTAAAGGCTATTTTAACAGATTACTTCTTAAGTAGGTATAGAAAAGCATCTATTTTTATAGCAGTCGTATCTTCTTTTAAGTATATCAGTCGTGCAGGGTTGAATGCATCGTGCTCCTCAGTCACACAGTGGGGGCTCACGGTACCTGGCAAATTTCTATCTCTACAAAATTCTATCCCTTTCTATCTCTGGACCGTGGCTTCAAAGTGTTGACTTTATAATATTCATTACACTAAGCATTTGTTTCCATCTGTTTTCCATATCTGTTATATTTTATAATTAAGTTTTTTTTTAATCAGTATAACTGAACCTTTTATTCTTCTCTCCAATTGTTTTCATGTAATCTTCTGAAGTGGGATAGTAGTATTTCAGTTGAATCTTAAAGCATGAATAATGCATGTTCTTTTTTTAAAAAATCAGCTCTCGTTGAAAGAATATTTAGAACTTACTGCCTCGATAACTATTCACGCTTGACCCTGTATTCTCGTTTCCATAACTCATCACAGCCGAAACTCATTATTTGAAGGTCACTTATTAATGACCTTCTCTCAGTCCTTACCCTCCATATACTCTACAAAATTCACCATTGTTGAGTATGGCTTTTTTCTAGCAACTCTTTTTTTCCCTCTTCTTCTGAAACATCAGGGTGCCCTGACCTGCCTCCTACCTTCCAATGTCTCATTGGTGTCCTTGGGCTGTTCTTTCCATCCACATGGTTACGCCCTTGGCTCTTCCTCTCTCTATTCCTTTGTCTCATCTTCACCTGCCATCCTTATGGTATTCACATCCAAGTATCTACTGGACTCTTGCCCTGCGGGAGTCTGATGTGTACTTCCGACTCACTGCTCATCATTTCTTTCTGGATGTCCACCTGTCACCTCAAAGTGACATGCCCAAAATTGGACCCATTTTCTTCTCCAAACCAATCCTCCTCCTGACCTTGACAATTCAGCAAATAGCTTTTATATCTTTCTGGTCTTGACTTAAAATCTTTGATTCATCCCTAGTGACCTTGTGGATACATGATGTCCCAAACTTAGGCATCTTCTGTTTCTCTGTGTCAAGATTACTTACGTGCTCTTTGGAACTTCCCTGTGTGCAAGGCTTTAAATGGACTTCCTCCAAACCCAGCAAGAAGGTTCCCTGTGGTGGCTTAATTAGCTGGATCATGTCATGTCTGCATCTCATTTGGCGATGGCATTCTCAGGTTCCAGACCAATGTGAGGCACTTCATGCCACCAGCTTAGGTGATGTGTACCGGAATTAACATAGCCATCAACACTATCTGACTAGTTTAAGACATACGAAGTTGCAAATACTTTCTCCGTGGAGGTGGGGGCTGTCAAATGTTAGCCTGTAGGACAGATTCTGCTCCTTACCGTACTTATAACTTGTCAAGTCATTATTTTTTTCAGCTGAAGAAATTGCCTAAATTTACATTGATTTAAAAAAAGAGAAGATTTATTATAGGTACGGCAGCTGCTATTTGTGCCTGGGGGTAAAAGTTTAGGTTAAAGCAGCTTCATCCATGTATCCATCTGTTTGTTTATTCGAAAAGCATTACTGCAAGCCGACTTTGGTGCTGAATGCTGGCCAATCAGACGAAGTGCATTCCT
>NW_006436888.1:3430094-3434210 GCF_000325575.1 Pteropus alecto | reverse complement strand
CCCCAAACAGTTCACGTTCTAGATCACAGTTGTACTACTTCTGTCTGCTGGCTTACTGTTAATTGGCCCTGAGGATGTGATCATTCATTCACTCATTCATTCATCCAGGCATTCACTTCCTTTCCAATCTCCTCCCCTCTCATATCCCTTTGCAAATGAGTTTTCAATGTGCTTTAGACTCCTTGTCTGATTTTCTCAACGACACTCAGCAGATAATCAGTAAGTTCCAAATGTAATCCAGGCTCTGTACTAGAGCTCCAGAATACAGTATTAAACCCGCAGCATGACCCCTGCCCAATGGATCTGCTGCATAGGTTTCCATTCCATCCTTGTCCTCTAGGAATTTATGTTCAAAAATCATGGTAGCTGTAATCATGAGCAGTCTAAATTGTTTTACTTTTCGTTTTTTGGAGGTTTTTTTTTCCCCCTGCATAGACAAGTTACTTCCAAGAAGGGAAATAATACATTATGTAAAAGCTCTCCTTAAAAACGAGAGTGTTGGGTACTGTTTTCATAGGAAAATCACTGCAGAGTTTTCGAGCGAGGATTGTTTTCTGGCTAATCACAACTCCGCTATGCTCAACATTATCACAACAGTGTTGTAAACAATACTAGCTACATAAACAAGGCAGTAATCAACTGCGACTGAATGCCATATAATTTCTCTACCTTTAAAGAACTGTAGGAAACGGGGTGTTAGGGAAAAACAAGAATTTTTTAAGTGCCGTGGATAATCGAGAGTGTTTTTTTAAAAAGCACTTTTTAAATATTCGCCCATGTCTCCTTCAATCTGTCCCGATCAAACACCTTATTTTAGTTGATGTATGACAAGGAAGCAGTCACTATTAACCAGAGTGACACATTTCCATTTGCTTTATGGAAGAGAAGGTAGATGAAGGTCACGAATAAGAAAACAAAGCAACTTGAGATGCGTGATGTTTAGGGCTTTTTTGAAGTTCATTTCCTTAGGAAGTTGATAATCCATCGCTCTCTTCTTTCGGCATCATTCATCCAAATTGCCAGAAGTCCTTGTCAGTGAAAATGGAAATATTTCGTCTTCTCTCCTGAGTAGAGAAATTAGGTTCATTTGCTCTGGGTTCTTTGACAAATTTAGATCTGAAAGGTATAAATTCTTAGAACTTCTGGCTCCAGATATCTCTTTGTGGCTACCAGTTCCATCCTCTGTGCAGTAAGATCGTACCTGCAAGGTTAGCATTGCAGCTACTCACAGCCATGTTCATGGGAAACGGAGGAAAAAGACCAGAGGTGTAGCCTTTATTAGAAGCAGATGTCAGGAGCCACTCTCCAACCCCCTCTCTCTCTATTTTAACACACATCACTAGTTAAGTGCCCGGCAATACGTAGGCGCCTGATTAAAGCTTTACCTTCTTTGGATATCAGCTTTCATAAAGGAGTATATTTTTCTGATTTTGGTCTGTGGTTGGAGTGGGGTGGTGTTGATGGCTGTGAGTCATCATGCAGGTGTCATTAGATTGGGCTTCAGGCCAAAATACTTGTAGAACCTTCTAGAACTCTGTACGATATCCCATTGTGCTGTGGATTATTATCAGCCGGTTGGTATAATCTCCATCCCCCAAATTAAAATATAATTTGAGAACTTAGAAAAAATCTTGGTACTAGGATCCAATACAGCTCTCTCAAGAGGAATATAAGATTATTGGCTCTGAAATTCAAGGATGGCACTCGCTAACAGAAATGGTCTTGGAATCCATTATGATGCTCTGATATGCCGAGGCTGCAAATATCATGATACCTAGTTATCTTTATGTAAGTTTATGACTTAGTATTTAGTTTGTCCAATGCCTTTTATTGTAGTTATTATTATTTGAAGTGGGGGAATTAAAGAATTATTAAGCTATGGTAGGATGCTGACTATAAAGAGATAAAGAACTTTAAAGGGAACACGGGGGCTGAGGGAGAGTGCCCAGGGAAGGACAAACATGAAATGTGGGCCCCTCCCCCAGGCTGGGGTTCAGCCTCATTGGAGACGGTGTGATTGCAGCCACTGACGGTGGATAAGTCCTCTACATTGCCCAGGACGGAGCTGGTCCGCAGTTATCAGAGAAGCAAGAAACACCTTCTGTTTGTTGTCTTGTTGTCTTGCAGAAACAAAAATGGCAGCCTGGAATGGCTGCTTAGCAGCTGGCCCTTTGAAATATGCTTCCTTCCCTGAGCTTTGCAAAAATCAAACTCCATAGCAGGCTTTTTCCTGGCTCAAGCTGTGCGCCCAGTGCCAGTGCCTGAGGAACTTGTGCGGTGGCTTTTCGGTTCTGTGTAAAGCCAAGCTTAACAAACCCTGTCATCAGCAAGCCACTTGAGGGAGACCCCACTCTGTGCCACTTGATACTGAGTCACCCGCGACGTGCGTCTGTGTCCCTGCCCATGCTCCCTTTGCTGTGATGAACTCTGTAATCTATGATCACAATTTTCTTTCTGTGCTTCTCCTTCCTTGTGTTCTTTGGTCAGTCTTTTTTTTTCTTTCCCTTAGCGGGGAGAAAAACCCCAAATTTTAATGCTTTTTGCAAATTGCTATTCTTTTTCCCAATATTAGGCCAAATTTGACCGGGAAATTCTGCTTAAATTGCTGTTAAGCTTCTTTGAACTGATTTTTCAAATAATACAAGAAACTCGACTATGAAACTGATCCAAAAGAAAAAAAACTCTGGGTTAGTTAGGACTGTCTGGATACGAGGAGATCTCACCAGTTTGGCTGCAGGGAAAAGAACGTGGGGGGAGATTTAAAAAGCGTCTCATGGAACTCACGGGCCAGACCCTGAAACCATGAACTCAAAAGCACCAGGACCCTTATTTATGCCTCTTGTGAAATGTCCAACTTCTTCTTTTTCTGGAAAAAGGATGTCTGTTTCTCACAGTCTTTATATTTACAATTTTTTTGCTTGAGTGACCAGCCCAAACTGTACCAAAATTTTATTGACCTCCTAGAACCAATTTGTAGTTCAATGAAGAAGGACTCTCATTGGTACAGTCTAATCATTTTTCTACCCCAGGTTCAATCTGCTTTGGCCAGCGGGACAAAGTTGTATTCGGTAGAGACAAGGCTATTGGGAGCCCGCATTGATGGGCAAGGGAGTTAATCAATGTGAGGTAGGAGACACTCCCAAAAGGACCTCCAGCAAACACTGAGGGGATATATGTGCCATTTTGAATTTGTGATAGCCAGGGCTTGGGCACTGACTTCCTTGAATAAGATCTACAGCCTTTTTCTATTTTAGCATAGCAAGCTTTTTAAAAATACACTTCCATAGACAGATTTTTAAGACTCTGGGGCAAATGACTGTCAAAAATCAATTTCTGACACTCCAACGACCAATACTTTTGATGTGAAAGTCAAAAGGTATCTTAATGTAATACCCAGGATGCATATGACAAGCTCAGATTTAATAAGAATAAAAGGAGCAGGACACATTCACGGGTGAATGCGAGCCTGGCACGAATGGGGAGAAAGGCAGAACAGAGCATTGAACGCAAAGTGGAACATGCCAAGGGCAGCCAAAAGAAGC
Organism: Pteropus alecto; assembly: GCF_000325575.1. NCBI lineage: Eukaryota > Metazoa > Chordata > Mammalia > Chiroptera > Pteropodidae > Pteropus > Pteropus alecto. Next base: position 3,430,668 of record NW_006436888.1, on the reverse strand, counting down.
ATCATTTGAGTTTTAAAAGTTATACCGAATCAGACAATGAAGAACAGGGTATTCTAAGAGAAATCAGAAGAAATCTCATTTGGCTTCGAAGGCTTATGTCAGGAGCAAGAAGGTAGAAATGGAAGAAGAAGCCTATTTCTTGGGTCTAGTTGAGGGATGCCAACGGAGGGCAGGGAAAGCACAGCTTTGTCTCATCTCTTTGGGCTTCTGTTTTCTCTGCGAAGGAAAGAGAAGAGCCTGTAGAGGTAGGACTACCCTGGGTGTCCTGGTCAAGGTTCCTCGAGTTGCAAGGTCTGAGCCAAGAAAAGGTCACTATAGGAGCACTATGAAAGTCTCACAGAACCGAAGCAGAGGAAGCCAAGTGCAGCCAGACACCAGGAGAAGCAGACAGATGCTAATGACAAAATGGCAGCCCCCTCCGGGTCTCAGGGGCAAAAGTGCCTGGCTCAGTGGTTCCAATCCATCCGACCTGACTCTCCCTTTCTACAACAAATATTTTTGCAACATCCCTCTTCTTATCTTAAAATGAACCTTGGAGATAATATAACCTTCCTAAACACTTCATTGAAAATAA